>NC_061099.1:31496052-31578552 GCF_015104395.2 Macrobrachium nipponense | reverse complement strand
TTGGTTATACGTGTCTATGTTGCTGTTACTAGATCCAATAAAACAACAGAATAGTATAGTCAGAGAAATAAAGGCGGTGTTTTTATGAATTTATAACTTTAACTAACATTAAAAGGTTTCATATTGTATGTTTATGACCTAATTTTTTGTGATAGTAATTGTATCACCTTTGTTTTTTTTGACAGAAATTCTTTCACTGCAAGGTACCCGAAACATTATTTTATGTAGAGGCGTTGAATTATTATCGTTCTGTCATCGCAAATCCAGTGTTTGTTGTCTGCACAGATGACAGAGTGTATGCTGAACAACATTTCAATGAAACTAAAGACATTATATTGTCAGGTTAGTATTTTGGTATTTCACGTAAATATACATGGAGTAGGTAGTGATAGTTTACTATACTGGGCACTGATTACGAGTAATGACTTACCAATTGATACACTATGAACATTGCATCACATTTCTAGTGTATAATCCAAACATGTTTCTTGTGTATTAATCCTAATGTTGTGATTGTAGACTAACTTTCGAAGATGATTTTATTTGGAAGCAATTAGAATCCATGCCATAAAAAGATATAAGCTATTTTTCCGATAAAATTGAAGCTTTTTCTAAGGGATGGCAGTCCATTTTACATACAGTAGTTATAGGTAGAGTGAGGATTATTGGCTAATTGAATGACTGATATATGGAAATATTCAACACCAGAATAGTCATGATATTTCATTTTGGAATGGTATATGTAACTCTTCATCCTTAAATCAGTACATCAGAGGAATTTCATAAATGTAGAAGCTGCAGCACTAGGAAACTAATGGTAATTTGGTGTGGCTAAACGTAAAATAAAATCAAGAAAATGCAAACAACTGACTAACACTTACCCCCATAGAGTTTGAACAACCTGAAGAGGACCTCGCTCTTCTGGCTGAGTGTTCCCACTCCATTATGACAGTTGGATCTTTTGGATTCTGGGGATCGTATCTGGCAGGGGGCGAGGTGGTATACCCTCTAGTTAGCAACTGCTCTAAGATCCCATTCATACACCCAACAACCCTGGGAGAGCTAGGCTTCCGAAATTGGGTGGCGCTTGGTACCTGAGTCTAGACCAGGTCTTCTGGAGTCAATTTGAGTTGCTTGTTATCATATTTATGTATATTCTAGGGATCTAAATAATACAGCCTGATATCCTATAACAATGCAAGGATTAAATGGTATAGTTGGCTAATATTGTACTATACTGTCAAAAATAACTAGATTGCTCAAGTATTTTTCTTTATCATTTGCATACAAACTAAAATTAGCGACAAAGATTATTCTCAAGTACTTGTGCTGTATATAATAGTTTTTAAGAAAGTTCCTATATATAGAAGAGCTGTGTATTGCTAATGCTACACAATGTTCAAGAAAAGTATTTGTTGTAGGTACTGTACATAGATTTTATAAGTAGAATTTGTTGTAGATACTGTACATAGATTTTATAAGTAAAATGTTCAAGGAAATTTAAAGTAATTAATTCTTTCCTTTAGTTCCTTTGAAATTTCCTGTATCTGTAGAACAGCACTGTCTATCAGCATGTTTTTAGAAATTTTATCAAGTTGTAGATAACAGCAGCCATACCATCTAATGTTAAAGACAAGATTCAGTTGTTGAGAATTACAGTGATTAAAGAAATTAAATTTTAGTAGTCAAACTTAAGCTTGACTTTCGGATTATTTTTCAAAACTGTACATTTTATCAGTAATTAAAACATTTATGAAAATATTATTTTAAGTTCTGGTATGATTTGGAGAGAGTGGGTGATCCCCCACCCCACTCTCTCCTCCATCCCCACTAGGTTTTCCCTCCATGTTATCCACACCACAGCTGGTCCAATGGATGAGCTGTAAGGCACTCTGTATGTGAAAAACTTCAGTTTGTATGCATAGGAAAAATGCAAATTACTTTAAAAAATTTGCCATGTTTTGCTATAAAAATTACAAATTACTTTGCTATGAAAATACAAATTACTTTTAAAAATTTGCCATGTTTTGCTGGGTTATCTTGGCTGTCATGATCAGTTGCTATTTAAAGTCTGCAAAACTTGGAATGCATTTTCTCCACCTATGGAGAAAAATGGCTCTTTGTTATGTTTTTCTTTGGGGTGCCTCAAACATGTAACTTAAGAGTTTTTTTTTATGATGTCATCCAAATTATATCTGTACCTATTTCAACACCAGATTAAAGTACTGCACAGATATTTGTTGACATAAAAGTGACAAAAATACAACTAGCCTTGTGTCATGTTTTACTGTAGTAAAAGTCTTATTTTCCAACAATGCTAAAAAAAGATACAAATCAGACAGATCAATTTTTCATAATAAACAATTTTCTGATTTTTAAACCATGTTGGTAAAATACAAAAATAGCAGTCTAGAGGGAAGAAGAAAGATAACCTGTTTTATGGTCCAAAAGTTTGCATAATTTGTCCACTGCCTGGTACAGCTTTCCTGTAGGATAACCAATAAGGATATCCTCAGAAATACGTATAACTATACGGCCTCCAGCTAACCATTTGCTTCTCGTTCTGCTTTTCTTATGTAAAATCTTTGAAGAGCTTGATCAAACTTTTCTCCAACAGTCCGTTTCGTGAACAATTTTCTGATTCTATCCATTCTCTTCTCTTTTTCTTCTAATTCACTTTCTTTCTTAATTTTTACGTTTGCTTTGTGTGTGAATTCATCATCCCTGTCTTGCTTGGAGTTTTCATCTCTCCTGTCCCTTCTCTCTTTTCTCTCAGGAGACTTGTTGGGTTCTTCTTTTACCTTCACTCTGTCATGATTTTTTGAACTTCTTTGAGGAGATCGAGATCTACTTTCTCTTCGACGGCGATCGTCTCGTTTATTAGTAGGGCTTTTAGACCTGCTGCTTCTTCTATAGTGTTCTCGTGATCTAGATCTGTGTCTACCTCTGTTATTCCTTTCTCGTTCATGAGATTTATCTCGTATGTATTTTTTATCACGTTTATCATTTTTCCCTTTGTCGTCAGACTTGTTCCTGTCTCTCGCTCGCTCTTGTGATCTACCTCTTTCTCTGCCCTTGTCATCCTTGTCCTTTGACTTTTTATCATCATCTTTCTTGTTTCCCATAGACTTATATTTCTCTCTTCTATCTCTGTACATCTGCATTTCTTTCTCGTCATCTGAATCAGAAGAATGATCTTCTTGTTTCATAGCCTTTGGTCTACCTCTACTTTCCCGTTCTGGTGACTCACTCAGATCTCGCTGAGTTCTGTAGTGTTTCTGTCGTTTGGGGTCTTCTCTCTTCTTAATAATTCCCATTTTACTGTCTTCATCCTCATCACTCACTGGTTCTTTCTTCACCTCTGATTCACCCATTTTCTGTTTGAAGAGGTGATTGTAAAATACCCCAAAATTCTTGTGTTTCATAACATCTACCCTTTCTGGAATACAATAATTAAAATGAGTCTACCAGTGTAGAACATTAAAATTACAAATGTGAAATAAATAGAAAGCATCAATTTTGCAAATTTTGTCAATTTCCCTGAACGTCTTTGTTATGCTAAATTTATTAAATAGTATAGGGAACTTCCTGTGGTGTTGACAAAGTTAACATTATAATTCCAAATAGTTTAAAAGAGTTGAAAAAGTCTTGTCTCATAAAGCTAGTCACACCAAAAAATAGGAATGTCTGTATTTATATGGGAATAATCTTCAAAAATCTTTAAAGACAGCATACCTGTACTTAGCATATCAAACTTATTATCACTGCCGGGTAAAAGCAAGGGAAGTATGGCTTTCCCTAAAAAATAAATATTAAGATTCATACCTAATAAAAAATTAGGAACAAAAAACAAATTACTAATTTAATTTTCATTTATCACCTTTGAAATATTGATGCCTAATGAAAGCTAAAGAACTATGGGAAAAGCTCCAGTGAAATGTGTCTGAGGTTGTTTTCATAGGAAAGTAAGAGAGAAATACCCTTAAATATGATTGATATCTTAATTCTCTTGAAGCTATTACCAAAACTTTTGGAGAAACTATTATTATTTGATGAAACACAGTTATTGTTGAACTGCATTACTTCTGATTCATATTCATAAAAATGAACTGATTCATATTCATAAAAATGAAATCAGAGCTTGCTAAGAACTCTATAGAATCAATGACATAAATGCACTTGACTCTCATATGTAATACTCCAACTTGAAGCAACTTGAAAGAAGTATGGTTGCTAGGGTCATGGTATAACCTTTACAAGTAATCATCATAAAAATTTCTACCCTTAGGCCTCATATACTTTGAAATTATTAACTTTAAAAGCCAGACTGAAAGTCTGCCTTGCTATGTGCAGTTTTTTTCTTAATCAGTTATGTTCAAGTCCATGAAAAAACTTTAGGACAACACATGTTAGTTTACGAACCTCCCATACCCAGGTAAGTTCCTCCCATACCCAGGTAAGTTGGAAAATTTGTGATAAGACAAGGAATCTGGCAACAATCACTGATGGTAGCAGAAATCAAGAACTTGTAGAGGAAGACACAAATTATCAAAAAGCAATATTACAGGATCATCAAATTTTCCAAAATATGTAAAAAACTTCTTTAAAGCATAGAAATATGCTTTAAAGAATTTTTTTATAAGATTTCTAAGTGGCTCCTGGAAAGTGAAAAATACAGGAAACAATTAAGTCATAATCTCAAAGTCTCCATGTGGAACAAAAACATTAGCACATGAAGAAATTCATGACTGTTTAAAGCTCTACAAGTTTACTGCATGGTTATTCCTCGCACCAAATACCTTACCTTAACTGGTGTAACTAGCTACTTTTCATTTCACAATTAAAAATGGACACCTTTTCACAGTTCACTATCAATCACAGCAAAATTCCTGTTCTGTACTCTTGATCCTATTGCTATGATCAAATCACAAGAAAAGCTTTATCCACTGATGAAAAGAATGAAGATTGGAAACCAAGGAAGCACTTCTGTAAATTAAGCACTAAGAGGGAGGCAAACTGAAAGACAAGGGGCTTACCCGACACCAATCTTTTGGTCCAAAACTTGGATTAGAGCTGAGGTGGCTGAAGATGCATTGAGATTTGTGGAAGATAAAGTACAGGATAGGCATATGCAGCAGAATTTCAATGAGGTCCTTTGTGTCGTGCATGGCATTAGGGACGGTAATGATGACGAAAGCAGTAAACCAGCAATACTAATTTTATCCATCATGTAGTTCAGCATGGATAAAGTTGTAGTATAAGGTTTGTCTATTATATGAATGCAAACTTGCTTGCTATTGGGAACCTGATAACCTAATAAATATAAGTGACTTTGTACAGTGCATAAAGATGATAATTACCTTCTCGCATTTCTTCAAGCTTCGCCTCGGCTTCAGCTTTTTTCAGCTCTTCCATCTTTTTTAAGTATGAAGGTGTAACAAACGATTCTTTATCTGCGAACATGTCTCCTTCCTCCTCACGCTCCTTCTGAACCTTACGTTCTGTCCTTCGTTCACCTTCTAGTTTTCTCTTTTCTGCTTGTTTGATAATATTCTGGATGTATTTTGGCTGAAAAGATTAAGTGAAGTTAAACAGAGGTCATGTATACAGAGCTGGTCCTTGTTGAATGAGTTGGTTACGTGCTTGACTACTGACCTCAGGATCTGGGTTCGGTTCACCATTCTGCCAAAAAGGAATCAGAGAAATCTATTTCTGGGGATAGAAATTCATTTCTCGATGTGGTTCAGATCTCACTTTAGGCTGTCGGTCCCATTGCTAAGTTACCAATTGGTTCCTAGCCACGTCAAAATATCTAATCCTTCGGGCCAGCTCTAGGAAAGCTGTTAATCAGTTCAGTGGTCTGGTAAAACTAAGATATACTTAACTTAATGTATAGAGATCAACAATTACTACTCAATTACTGAACAACTTCAAGTATTTATCATTCCAACACCAGCAGTATTTAAGATAGATTACCATGAAAAAAAAATCCAGGTTTGGAAAGTTTACTGAAAATGTATTTTAATAAGACCTGCATCAAAGTAAAATCCAGAGGACATTATAATCCAAAGCAATAATAGTAATCCACATCTAATTAGAAGAAGAATACCCACTAGCAATGTTTCTACCTCTTCCATGTGCTATGGTAACTTTGATTAAGCACTCGAACCAGAAAAGCCATCACTGAAAAAAAAGTGTACATACCTAGAGGAACTATCACAAATGAAAAATCTGTTTTGTGTGAAAAATCCTCTGTTTTGCTTAAGAGCTTAATTTCTCTATCATAAAATTATAATTTATTTTTTTTATTTTTTAGTGCCCTAATATTGGCCTTTACTAAACAAATAATTATGAAGGAAGCAGAACTATTTGATATTACAAGGGACAAGACTGTAGCATTTGTATATAACAAAGAGAAACAAGACAGTAGCATTTGGAAATAATAAAGGAGAAGACGACTGTGTAGCATTTAGAAATAACAAAGAGACACAAGACTGTACATCATTTGGAAATAACAAAGGAACAAGACTATGTAGCACTTGGAAATAAGAGGAACATAGTTGAGTAGCATTTGTAAATAACAAAGAGGAACAAAGCTGTGTAGCATTTGGGATTAACTAAGAAGGATCCTACAATGATCCTATAATTCACAGTTTTGTATTCAATATAAAAGAGGTTTTTTTGCAATACATACCTTCTTTTCTTCCGCCTGCTTCTTTGCAGCAGCTTGAGCCGATTTGTTGGCCTGCATTTCATCATAGATTTCATCATACTGAAATACTGACGCATCCTCTTCTAATGCTTCGCGCACCATACGCTTCTGCAAGTTCTGTTGGCCTGAGTTTCCCGCTGATTTCTAAAGAAATAAAAATAACCTTATTAAAGTGATTTATATTTTCCTTTGATATACATACCAGAGCCTTTTGTATAAGAGTATTCTTCAGTGCAAACTGGATTAATAAGGTACTGTAATTAATTAGTGTTTACAGGGGGTAACAGGTAATACCCCTCACTCATCTGATATCACCAAGTACTTTTTTCTTTAGCCTTGAGATAAAGGTAAGGCAGTTGAGGTGAGATCTCTGATTTGTAATCCGAAGAAAATTTGTTATTTGTTTCTACAGACGTGTAAATCATCGTCTTCCATATCAGAGTTTCATCCCATAGGTGGGAGGTCATCTCCATCAACAAACTGGACGTTGAACAACCCACTAAGAAATGCCATGAACCTAGTAATGAAAAGTGAGCACAAATCAATGACTCCTGTAATCTCCTACTTGCAATGAGGAATTCCCAAATGAAAGGCAAAGGTTTGCATTTCCAAAGGAACATATATACTTTTAATTAAAAATAAAGAAAACAAAATAAGCTCTTCACTAATGCTAGGTTACACCAGGACTACGTTACTTTAAAGATGACAGTATACAAACATATAGGACAGTATAATTATGTACCCAATCTCAACATATTTGTAGCTTTGACAAGATTTTCTGAGGAATCATTGCCTTTGTTTTCAGTACCCAAGTTTTTAGTTCTGAGCTCTGTGCAAGGCACTCATGAGGTTATTCAGCTGTGCCTGGTGTCATTTTAGGGAGTCAATTTCTCCTTTACTCGGACAACTGGCTAGTCCTGACCAGATTTCTTGAAGGAATCTTGTATGCCAAAGATCTTAATACTCGCCCTTTCAATGAAAATGGCAGTTTTAAGATATGCTATCTTCTTCCTAGCTTAAACCCATTTTTATATGGGATCGCCATTGCGAATGAGTCGTCTCCACCGATTTCTGTCCTGTGCCTCGTTCTCATTCATACCTTTCAATTCCATATCTTCCCCTACACAATCACGCCATCTCTTTCTTGGTCTTCCCTTCTTCCTTCTACCCTGCACTTCCATTTCCATCGCATGTCTTCCAACATGACGTTCCTCCCTTCGTAACAGGTGTCCATACCATCGAAGCCTTCCTTCCTGTATTTTCTTCGATATTTCAGCTACCTTTATCGATCCTCTTATATACTCATTTCTAATCCTATCTTCCCTTGTTACTCCCGACATCCATCTCAACATTCTCATTTCTGCTACATCCATCTTCTCCTCTGTTTTCCTCATACTTGCTGTTTCTGTTCCATATAACATTGCTGGTCTGATCACCGTCCTATGGAACTTTCCTTTCAATTTCAGAGGGACCTTTTTGTCACAGAGGACCCCTGATGCAGACCTCCAGTTATTCCATCCTGCCTGAATTCGGTGTCTCACTCTTGGTCCATGCTTCCACTATCCTCTAATACGGACCCTAAGTACTTGAACTTCTGTACTTTCTTTATTTCTTCCCCACCCAATCTTATGCTACTTCCACCGTCCTCAGTAATACTGGAACACATATATTCGGTTTTTGATCTGCTTATTCTCATTCCTCTCTCCTCAAGTGCTGCTCTCCACCTCTCCAACCTCCCTCCAACTCCTCCCTCCCCTCTGAACACAACACAATGTCATCCGCGTATAATATGCACCATGGCACTGCTTCTCTAACATCCCTGGTCATTACATCCATCACGATGTTGAAGATGAATGGGCTAAGTGCTGACCCCTGGTGTAATCCAACTCCTATCTCAAATCCATCCGTCTCTCCAACACTACTCCTCACTCTAGTATACACATTCCTGTACATCTGAATAATTCTGACATATTTTTCCAGCACCATCTTCTCCCTCAAACATCTCCATATTTCTTGCCTTGGCACTCTGTCATAGGCCTTTTCAAGGTCTATGAATACCATATGCAGGTCTCGTTGTTTTTCTCTGAATTTCTCCATTAGCTGCCTTATGCAAAATATTCCATCCGTTGTGCCACTTCCCTTCATAAATCCTAACTGTTCCTTCCCTATTCTAACTTCCTCTCTCAGCCTGCTATCTATTATTCTTTCCAAAATCTTCAACGTGTGAGACATTAGTTTTATACCTCTAATTACTGCATTCCTGGACATCACCTTTACTTTTAAATATAGGTATCAATATGCTTTCCCGCCATTCTTCTGGTATCTTTTTCTGTTCGAATATTTTTACCATCAGATCATACAAGATGTCTACCCCTTCTCTCCTAAGGCTTTCCAAACTTCGACTGGGATTAAGTCAGGTCCTGTTGCCTTCCCCTCATTCTTTTTAAAGGCTTTCCTTCAGTTTTTTCCTATCACTTCATCCCTAGATATCCAACCATTATCCATTCCCATGTTTACTTGTCTATCCTCTCTTACAAGTCTTTCATTTTCTTCATTTAGCAGTTGTTTGAAATACTCTTTCCATCTTTTCAGGATGTCTTCTTCCTTTTTTATGACCATACCATTCCTATCTTTCATTTGCTTAATATGGGTGATGTCCTTTGTTCTTTTATTTCTTACTTTTGACAGTTTGAGCACTAGTCAACCCTTCCTTGGTTTCCAGTTCATTAAAAACCTCTTCATATGCCCTTGCCTTAGCTTGAGCTACCACCCTTTTTACTTCTTTGTTTCTTTCTCTTAATCTTTCTCTGTCCTCCTCCAGCTGTGACTCTTCAAATCTCTTCTTTGCCTCCCTTTTACCCTTCACCACTTCCCCCACCTCTTCTCCCCACCACCAGCTCTCCTTTTCCTCCCATACTATTCCAGATGTTTTCCCCTAGTATCTCCTTTCCATGTCTTCTAATCACTGATGCATTATGCCTCCACCATTCTCCCAACATCTTCAATTCCCAGATCAACCTCTCCCAGCACTCTTCTCCTGAACTCTCTCTTCTTATCATTATCCCTCTCTAACATTTTATACCCTTGATCTTCTTTACCCCCCATTTTCGTTTTCTTTTCTCTTTTCATCTTTAAATCCATACAAAGGAGCCTATGTTGGGGGGCCACATGGTCACCTGGGATAACTTTAACAATTCCTAACTTCCACCTGCCTTGATCTATTGTAAAGGAGGTAATCTATTTGTGCACCTACCGCCACTCCTGTATGTTATCAAGAGCTCCCTCTTCTTTTTGAAGAATGTGTTCACTATAGCCATATCAAAGGACACAGCAAAGTCTACTATACTCTCTCCTTCTGGGTTTCTCTCCCCAATCCCAAGTCCTCCATGCACACGTTCAATTACATCCTTTTCATTTCCGACATATCCATTAAAGTCTGCCCCCACTACAGTCCTCTCCTACTCTTCCAGTTCTTGCATTACCTCACTCATTTCGTTCCAAAAACAGCTCTTTTTTTTCCTCTGTGCAGCCCACTTGTGGAGCATAAGCGCTAATGATGTTCATTGTTTCCCCTCCATAACATATCTTCACTCTCATAATGCGGTCATTCTTTCTACTCACTTCCGTCACTGCATTCTTCATTTCCCCAGACAACACTACACCAACGCCATTCCCACCCTGCTCATTTGCTCCACTATAGATTAGCTTGTAGCCATCCCCCAGTTCTTTAGCTTTATTACCCTTCCATCGAGTTTCCTGCACACAAAATATCCACTCTCTTTATCCTCATCAACTCCGCCAACTCTCTTCCTCTTCCTGTCATAGACCCAATACTATTGAGCTGGCCTATTCTATATTTAGAATTAATCTTAGTTCTATTCCAGATGATAGCCTATTTCATAATGAAGATGCAGTTTTTGGGCTTTGCCATCAGAGAACCATGTAGACTAGTTACATATGATTCTCCCAAATTTTCTTTCCTCAGAAGCCTGCCAGCAAAGAAATGGTTGTCACTTCCAGAACGAGTGTCCTTGCTAAAAATTTTTGCCCTCCTTTTCATACTGGAAAATAAGACCAATTTTATTCTGTCAGGAGTGATACGACAGGTCTTCATTCCAGACACTCTCCTAGTCCAAGATTTGATCAGTTAGCAAGCAAAGAATCTAAGTTGGTGTCAGGAGTAAAAACTCCAAACAGACAATCAGATGTGTCAAACTCAGAACAGGATGCAGTTCTTGGGAGCCTACAAAAGCCCTTTTGTTTGTCACAGAGGGAAAGAGGCCTCCATATAAGTAATCTATGCTATTGGCTAGTTGGAAGAGTCCCTGCAAGCAAAAGACTTAGTCTCCTGGACAATAGCAGCAATCTTCAAAGACAATACAATGATTAAATCATACCTCAAAGGAAAGGAATGACCAATTTGCTGCTGATCATGGAGTTCTATGTTGGTCAGCATCCAAGAACCTATTTTTGATCTATTACTGTTTGTCCCAAGTATGTCTCACATTGTAAAACTTTTTTTATAGCTTTTAAATTAAAAATTCTAATAAATTTCCTTTCTATAATAATAATTTTCTGTAATGAAAATGATGCTCTTTAACAAAGCGCACTGAACTGCCTGAATGGCATTTTGCTAATCAGTTACTTTTACAAAACAAAATCCTTATAATCCCCTACTTTAGCCAATTCACTGTTAGCTCTCTGAGTATCACTGTGACTCGTTCCCATTTACAGGAACCCTGTGCATTTTAGTAACAATGATTTTTTATTAGACAAGGATAGCAACCCCAATCTCAACTCTCCTTTTTAATCTAAGCTTGGGCTAGTAGTATAATGACTGACTACTCTTCCCTTTGATCTAAGCTCAGCAACCATACAAGAGTGCCTATCTTTATCAAAGAGTGAAAAATGATATTGTTATTATACAATAAAGTTTTATACATACTTACCTGGCAGATATATACTTAGCTATTTGACTCTGTCGTCCGACAGAAATTCGAATTTCGCGCACACGCTACCTGTAGGTCAGGTGATCTACTTACCTGCCGCTGGGTGGTCAGGACTAGGAACCATTCCCATGTTCTATCATATTTTTTTCTATACCGCCTGTCTCCTGAGGGGAGGTAGGGTGGGTATAATTTTGTATATATCTGCCAGGTAAGTATGTATAAAACTTTATTGATAATAACAATATCATTTTTATACATTTAACTTACCTGTCAGATATATACTTAGCTGATTCACACCATTGGAGGTGGGACAGAGACAGCTAAATACAGAATTAAACAGGAATCACAACTATCGTTGTAGGTAATAAATAAATAAAAAAACCTTGGTTCCTACCTGTTTAGACTGAAGACTTCATGAATACAATCCAGGAGTCTAGTCAGTCTCAAGAGCCCTCAGCGAGATATTGATCTATGGCTAAGAGTCTTGTGGTTCTGCAAAAAAAACAAAGGGGTCTTACCCGCTTACTTGGTAGATCCTGGAAGGACTACGTCAATGGGTGCTTATCCACTTACTTGACAAGACCTATACAAGGAGCACAACATCGATCCCGATCACCTCAACCTATCTATGTTAGTTCTAAGATTGCAAGAAGTTATCCCCTAACCTCTTGCGAAAAACAACCACAAACTCGAATCACAAACATTCGTACAGTAAAGTACAAAAATAAAAATAAAATTTAAAAAAAAATGTTTGTACAATCTAGCCAGTAAGACGTCTCTTGATTCCCCTACTGATCCAAACTAGGACGCCCGTGCGCCACCGAGCATACTAATCAGCAGAAAAAACCAACAACTCGTCTCACAAGGTAGTACTATAAAAAATTAGAACAAATACAAATTTTTCTAAAGATCGTTATGTGCTCCCATCCCCAGCACTGTATCGGCTGATACAAAAGGACCCAGAGAGAAACACTTTTCATATGTACTTTAACGTCCTTGAGATAGTGTGATGCGAACACTGAATTACACCTCCAGTAAGTCGCGTCCACAATGTCTTTTAAAGACATGTTCTTCTGAAATGCTAATGAAGTGGCTACCGCTCTAACCTCATGAGCCTTCACTCGGAGAGTCCTGAAAGAGTCTTCAGTGCAGTTATTATGAGCATCCGTAATAATGCTCCTCACAAAAAATGCTAATGCATTTTTTGACATGGGTCTACTAGGATCCCAGAAAACTGCGCACCACAGGCTTTGTTTGGGGGACATCCGTTTAGTTCATTCTTCTTCTTTAAATAGAACTTCAAAGCTCTAACCGGACATAAAGATCTTTCTAATTCCTCTCCTACTAGATTTGAAAGTCCTTTAACTTCAAAACTCTTTGGCCAGGGTTTTGAAGGGTTCTCGTTCTTGGCCAGAAACAGAGTCTGGAAAGAACAAATTGCCGCATCACTCTTAAATCCTACTCGAGAATCTAGAGCGTGTATTTCACTAATTCTCTTCGCAGTCGCTAACGACAACAAGAAAATACATTTTCTCGTTAGATCTCTAAACGACGCGTTGAGAGGAGGTTCAAATCTACTAGATGATAGAAATCTCAAAACTACATCTAGGTTCCAGTTAGGAGTGCGAGGAGAAAAGGTTTTAGAGGTTTCAAAAGATCTAATAAGATCGTGGAGGTCTTTATCTTCTGCAATTCTCAAACCTCTGTTTCGAAATACGGCAGAAAGCATACTTCGATAACCTTTAATGGTATGAAACTGATAATTTTGATTCTTCCCTAAGGAAAATCAAGAAATCAGCTATGTTGGTCACAGAGGTATCGGAAGAGGACAGTTTATTCTTCTTACACCATCTTCTAAAAACATCCCATTTGATTGGTAGACCTGAATCGTTGAAGATCTCCGGGCTCTAGCAATTGCTTTTGAAGCTTTGCTTGAAAAGCCTCTCGCTCTGACAAGTCTTTCGACAGTCGAAAGGCAGTCAGAGCGAGAGCGGAGAGGTTTTGATGGTACCTCTCTCCTGTGTGGAAGAGATCTTGGGAAGTCCACTGTCCATTCCTGTACCTCTGTGAACCAATCTTGAGACGGCCAAAAGGGAGCGATGAGTGTTAGTCTCGTCCTCTTGATGCCGCAAATTTTCTTAACACCACTCCTAACATTTGAAGGGGGGAAAGGCGTAGGCATCTAGGCCTGACCAGTCCAGCAGGATGGCGTCCACCGCTATCGCTTATCGCGGGTCTTCCACTAAGAAGCAAAAGTTCTCTATCCTTCTGCGGATAGGTAGGTGGCGAATAGGTCTATATGTGGACTGCCCCACAGGGACCACAGAGCTTGACACACCTGAATGTGAAGGGTCCATTCTGTGGGGAGAACTTGGTTTAACCTGCTTAGCCTGTCTGCTCTGATGTTCTTCTCCTCCTTTCACGAATCTTGTGAGAAGAGTCACTTTCTTTTCTTTTGCCCAATACAACAGCTCTTTTGTTATATGGAACAGAGAAAGAGAGTGAGTTCCCCCTTGTTTCTTGATATAGGCCAACGCTGTGGTGTTGTCCGAGTTGACCTGTACCACTTGACCTAACAACTCTGTCTCGAAGGCTTTTAGAGCTAGAAGAACGGCATAAAGTTCTTTGGAGTTTATATGTCAGTCTAGCTGATCCTTCCTCCATTGGCCTGATACTTCTTTTGTCCCTAGAGTCACTCCCATCCCTTCTCTGAAGCGTCTGAGAACAAGATTAGGTTTGGGTTCCGAACTTCTAGAGACAAGCCCTCGTGCTTTTCTAAGGGACAATCCACCACTTTCAGATGATTCTTTACTTCCAGAGGAATACTGAAAGTGTCTGAAAGTTGCCCGTTCTTCCAACTCCAAATTCTTCTTAGGAAGAATTGAAGAGGGCGTAGGTGGAGTCTTCCTAGCGAAATGAACTGTTCTAGTGAGGAAAGGGTTCCCAGAAGACTTAACCACTCCCTCACCGAACTCCGTTCTTTCTCTAGGAAGCTTGAGATTTTCTGTAATCCCCGAGCAATCCTTTTTCCTGGGACGGAAAAGCCCGAAAACCCCGAGAATCCATCCGAATCCCCAAATAGACTAAGTTCTGACTGGGGATTCATCTGAGATTTCTCGAGGTTCACGAGTAATCCTAACGTCTTTGCTAGGTTCAAAGTAGACTGTAGGTCCTCCAAACACACTTTCTCCGACTTGGCCCGGATTAGCCAGTCGTCGAGATACATTGAGATGTTTATCCCTTCTAAATGAAGCCATTTGGCCACGTTCCGCATCAGATACGTGAATACCTGAGGGGCGGTCGATAGGCCGAAGCACAAGGCCCTGAACTGGAAGATTTGTCCTTGTACAACAAATCTTAGATATTTTCTTGACGATGGGTGAATCGGAAACATGAAAGTAAGCATCCTGAAGGTCCAGGGATACCATCCAATCTCCCTGACGTAGGGAAGACAGAACTGAAGCTGAAGTCTCCATGGAGAACTTCTTTTTCTCCACGTACCTGTTCAGGACGCTTACCATCTAGGACGGGTCTCCATCCCTGAAGCCTTTGGAACCAAGAAAAGGCGGTTGTAAAACCCCGGGGAGAATGGATCCTGCACTAGCTCTATTGCATTCTTGTCCCTCATCGACACCACCGTCTGAAGGAGAGTCTCGTTCAGTCCAGGGTCCTTGTAACTCGTCGACAAATCCTTCGGAGATGTTGCCAAAGGAGGTCTGTCTACGAAGGGAATGATGTACCCCTTCTGTAGGACAGACAGAGTCCAGGGATCTGCTTCTCTTACGGACCAGGCATCCAGAAAAGTATTGAAGTCTGGCCCTACCTGTGCTTGGAGGACATGGCTGCTATTTGCTCTTTTTAAAAGAGCGGCAGGAAGACCTCCCTCGCTTGTCGAAGGGTTTTCTCTTCGAAGTTGATCGAGTTGATGGGGGCTCCACGAAAGGGCACCACTGGAGTACGAGCCACCTTCTTCTGAGTTGTAACTGCAGGTCTAATTTTCTTTGTAGATTGTACAAGAAGGTCCTGCGTAGCCTTTTCCGACAAGGATCTCGAAACATCCTCACTAAAGATGAAGGAAACAGATGTTCTGACAGAGGTGCGAATAATAGAGCGGACCTCTGAGAAGGAGAAACTCCTTTCGTCAGAAAGGAACTGTAAAGAGATCTTTTCTTTAACATTCCAGATCCAAAAGAGCCGCGAACTCACCAGAACCATCTTGCACAGCCTTATCCATGCAAGATAGGACACTGTGCAAAGTTTGTGGATCAAGAAACAAAATCTGGCTCACTCGTCTTCTTAGCCAGCACCCCAAGAGAACCAATCCAAGAAGTTGAACACCTCTAAGACGTGAAAAATTCCCTTAAGGTGCTGATCTAATTCCGACATACTCCAGGACGCCTTTGCTGAATTGAGAGACTGTCTTCTCACAGACTCTACAAGACTCGAGAAATCTGAATCTGCAGAAGAGAGCATCAATCCCATCGCCTCTTCCGTCCTATACCAAATGCCTCTTTTCCCTGTCAGCTTGGAGGGTGGAGAGCAATAAACAGTTCTCAAAGTTTCCTTTTTAGATAAAAGCCACGAATCTAAAGACTGGAGGGCTTTCTTCATTGAGATCGCTGGCTTCATCTTTAAGAAAGCCGAGGATTTCGGGGTTTTTGTGCTCGAAAACAGAGATCTCGGCGAAGGAGGAGCTGCAGGACTAAGAGAATCCCCAAACTCTCAAGAAAGTAACGAGGCTAAAACTTTTATAATTGGAAAGTCCCTCGTTAGTTTTGAAACTTCTCCTCAGAAATCTCTTCAAGTTCAAGGTTAGAAGGAGATCGCTCTTTCCTGAACGATTCTCTATCAAGAGAAGCCGCTCTAGGTGAAAATGTTTTACTAGTAGGTGAAGGACTACGAACAATACCGTCCCCACAACTAGTAGAGGCCTCACGTCTAGAAGGAGCCTCGCGTCTGGGAGGCGTCACGCTTTCTGGCTGGGCGTCTTGCGACTTGCAGCGTCCTCGCGTTTACCTGGCGCCTCTCTCCTGGGAGGCGTCACGCCTCTGGTTGACGTCACGCGCCTTGGAGCGTCTCGCGCTTGCCTCGTGCCTCTCTCCTTAGAGGCGTCACGCTTCTAGTTGACGTCTCGCGCCTCGAAGCGTCCTGGCGCTTGCCTAGCGCCTCGCTCCTGGGAGGCGTCATGCTTCTGGCTGGCGTCACCCGCTTTGGAGCGTCCTCGCGCTTGCTTGGCGACTCTCTCCTGAGAGGTGTCACGCTTCTTGTTGACGTCTCGCGCCTCGTAGTGTCCTGGCGCTTGCCTGGCGCCTCGCTCCTGGGAGGCGTCCTGCTTCTGGTTGGCGTCACGCGCCTATCTCGAAGCTCGCGTCTTCTTGGCGCCTTGATGCACACTGGCGTCTCGCGTCTGGTTGACGTCTCGCGCTTGGAATGCTCGACTCGCCTGACTGGCGACTCGCGTCTGGAAAGCGCTTCGCGTCTGGCTAGCGCTTCAAGCTTGGCTGACGCATCGCGTCTAGAAAACTCAACGCTCTTGTCTGGCGTCTCGCGCCTGGAAGGCTCTACGCGTTTCGTTGGCGTCTTGCGTTTGACAGGAGAACGGATCCTGCTCGGCCTATGCAAGGCTGATGAATCCGATTCCAAATCAGAGGATGACAAATTTCTATGGCGAGTCTGAACCCTCGATAGCCTAGACTTCTTAATAGGCAGGAAATCGTCTTTCCTTCTGGGAGGGTCTTTTGACAGAACTCCCACAAGAGAAGTGATGGAATCCTGCAAAGTGCGAAGGATTCTTTTAGTCTCTTCATTATTGTCTACCCTCGGTTGTTTAATTACTGAATGGTCCTCCTCTTGAAAACGCTCAGGGCTAGAAGTAATCCTGGGTTCATCCAAACGTCTTTTCAGAGGGCGAGAAAGATCCGCCGATCTCCAACCTCTTTTAGGTGAAGAATTCTCCGAGGAGGAGAAACACTCACGCAGAACGCTTTTTCTGTAGCATTCTGTGGCGATACAGAAAATGCCGAAGGGACGTCTGACTGTTGGGGATCCTCCACAACCTCCTTACGGCTTTCGACATTCCTTCTCCTCTGGGCTTGGGAGCTTGAAAGAGGTCTAGGCCTGGGAGCGTTTTCGAGACAATCAAACGCCCCCTCCACTGCCACTGGACACTTAAATCACTATCCACAGCACTATAATCACACTGCTTACCTTCAATGGCCGCCTTTTGGTTTCCATTTTCTGAAGGGCGGCTTTAAGATTCGCAATCTCAGATGCCGAATCTGTGGGTTCTAATAAAGGAGCAGGTACATTAGATGGGGCAGTAAAAGAGAAGAGGGTATAATATTACTGATAACCCGCTAGATACAGAGCTAGACAAAGGTTTGGAAGAAGACCTCCTCACCCTGTCTCTTTCCAACTTCTTCAAGTATGAAGTTAGAGATTTCCATTCTTCCACACTCAAATCCTTGCATTCATTACAAGTATTACCAAAAGAACATTCATACATCCTGCATTTCTTGCAAATAGTATGAGGATCAAGCGATGCCTTCGGCATCCTAACTTTACAACCCACATTCACACACATTCTCACCACACTTCCAGAATCAGACATCATGTTGAACAAAACAAATCAAATTCCAAAAACGGTTCCACGATCGCGTATGCCAGTACAATCAATGCAAATACGTCACCGAGAAGAAGTCCAAACGAAGATCAATTGCGATGCAAAATACGAATCCAGCCGGAGATACCACAACGATGTTGCCAGTATGGCCGACAGAAAAAATATGATAGAACATGGGAATGGTTCCTAGTCCTGCCACCCAGCGGGAGGTAAGTAGATCACCTGACCTACAGGTAGCGTGTGCGCGAAATTCGAATTTCTGTCGGACGACGGAGCAAATAGCTAAGTATATATCTGACAGGTAAGTTAAATGTATAAAAATGAAGAGCCAAGATCAAAAGGAGGATTGCTGTTAACCAATAACCATATCATGCAGAGTAAGCACTAGATGATTTTGACTTAGTAAGCAAGTTCCTTTTGTGGTGGGTTATTTACCTATAAAAAAAACAGAACAAAAATCTTTCCATCTGGTGAATGAGAACACTCTCGCAGTTGGTATGATGGTACAAGTAAACAAAAACGATCTATAAAAGATCTTGTCTCAGAAAATTTTAACACACAACAAATTTGATATTACAAACTTGTTCCAAATAATATTTACTTAAAGTTGATTCTAATTCAAACTAACCTTGAGAGAAGCTTCAACCCAGTTGATGGCTGACTCATCATCATCATCTTTTTCAAGTTCATCATCAGAATCTTGTAGAGGATTTAAACTACGAATTGCTAGTGACGTACTTGCTTTATTTTTATTAGGCAAAATCAAGCCATATCTGGAATATAAAATGAAGTATATGTATCATGTTCCTGTGTACAATACAACCAGTGTTTTGATAAAAATACATTAATAAAAAAATTAAAAGAAAGAAAATTTGTACATACTGACTGTGATGACACTTAAGACAGATTACAACCAAATAAATTAATATTTTTTGACAAAGGGATTAACTGTTGAAACAATTAATATCAAAGACTGGCTTACTGCATTCAGTCATACAGTATATACTTGTAGTTTTATTATATTAAAACCTACAAATAATAAGAAGAAATATTGAGAAAAATAATTAGATACACAATAACTTGCTGCCCAAAATCTAACTGTCAAATTCACACGATGTAATGGAGGGTCAAATAGTGCATCAGTATCATCATTAGGATTTTCATTTCAAGGAGCCAGACAAAAAATGAGTCCTCTCTAGTGCCTCCTGACTGGAGCACTTTTTGTCTGAATTCATCTCTGGACTAGGTTTTATCTGTGTTCTTTCACCATGATATTTTGAGCCTTCCTGGTGGTCATCCCGCTACTATCCATATGCACCTATTATAAGTTTCCAGTGTTCTTCGACCCTTTTCATCACTTGCACAAAGCATCTCAGTCTCTGAAATCTCTGGAAGGACACTGCATCAACTTATGGAATGCTGCTTCAAGAGCACAAGCCCATGTTAGTATACAACCAAACTTACCAAAAGTAACGAACATTTTTGCATCTCTCAGAAACTTCTTCATTTGTAAAACTGCATCATCTTGATGTCCTCCAGCCAAGAATCTTAATATGTATTATATACTATTCACATCTAACCTTTCCTTGTTCACATCTATGTTTTACGGAAACTACAGACACCATTTATACAGGAAAGGCAAGAAACCTTCAACTCCTCAGTCAATTAGAATGCCGCTGATAAAAAGTGATAACTTATGGGAGGTGAGTGGGGGACTTCCAACTCACCCACCTGTTACCAATTAACCACCTTGTGAGCCAGCTTCAAGGTTTCCTACTGTAAACTGGGTAGAGAAAATATCTAGCCAACACTTGCCAGATGTATTCATTTTGTTCGCAAACAGCTTAACCATCCATACAATAAGACACACTAGAGTAACCTGGTACCCTAGGCTAGGTTAGGTTGGCTGGGTCAATTGCAAATAAAACAAACGTCAGAAACATTCAAAGTAAAAGTTAAAACAGGAAAGATAGAATGCAGAATGAGGGGTCATGGTTTACTTGGGGGGTCCAAGCTCCCCAGGTTTTGTTAGGGTACAGTGTGCGATGGTAAGTCAATTACTGCGGAGGATGACTTAACCACAAATGTATCTGAAGTGTTTCACGCCCTTAAAAGCCAGTGATGTTGTTTTGACTTGTACTACTGTTCAAGAAAAATGGTTCTCTCATTAGGTTAGGTTAGAAATTGAATAACCAGTTATTTTGTTTGCTCCACGAACAAGTAACCCTAAAGCCAGCTAAATACAATTCTGTGCTGGCAAAACTGGCAAAATGTGTCTGCCTAATTCCAGCAAAATTGCATATGATTTCTTGCCGGTTCACGGCATTATAACGAAAGCCAGTAAAACAAAACAAGCTAGATATCAAGGTCTGAAAATAATCGACTGCGCATGAGAAATGCCAGCCAAGTAGTCAAATGCATAGCCTGCCGTGCCACGGCAAAACATCCACTGCCATAAAATTTAGGCGAAGATCAAGCGCTGGTACTTAGGTATGAGATCATTTAGCACTGAAAGGGACATTGAGAGTAATAGGTTCGAAAGGTGTAACGGAAGGAAAACGTCGCAGTTGCACCTGTGAAAGAATTGTTAAGATGGCAGAAAGTACGACGGAAGGAAGAGAATACAAATGGACGTACGGTACGAAGAATAAAAGGGGTTGGGTAAAACTTTACTTTATGCCATTAGTATTACCATATATGGACTTTAAAATATCGCTTTCTTATGGGAGTAAATGCAGAGTGAGTGGTCAGGTATATACCTGGTAGTACCTACTAGGTAGCAGGCATTTCTGCCGTAGGTAGGTACCTAGTCTATCCCAGAGGGAATGGCTTAGCTACCTAGGTAACCAGACCTTATTTTCCCTAACCTAACCTAACCTTCCCCCCCAAAAAAGTAGAGGGGTATTGCCACCTCAAATAGTGTAGTATAGGTATTACTACTAAAGGTACTTTGCAGCGTCCCTTCGACCCCCTCCCCCCTAGCAGCAACCCTTAGCCTATAGTAGTACCTAAAACCCCCAACATTGGACCGAACAGTTTATGGTTCATTTCTCTTCCGTCACAAAGATGTTTCTTCGTCCACTTTCATTGACTCAGTTTTTTGACAAGGATGCAATACTCACTGCTTTTCTTCCTTATTTGACATCGTATCGAATATATTCTATTGGTCGTCTAGATAGTTCACATTTCATCTGAGGGCCATCGATTGCAAATGTAAACAAATACGTTTATGGCTCCGTTTGTTTGTGAACAAAACTTTGTGTCGTGTTTTTTAATGTAACTTTCATTTACAGTTCTTTCATGATGGAAATAAGTTGCAATTTTATTAATTCGTGTTGTTATTTTTCAGAGATTTATTCAAGTTTGGTGCAGTTTGTGACTATAAACTTTGGAAGAAGAATGATGAACAACACCAATTCGCCTCTTAGTGCAAGCCTTGGTTGCTAGTAAGTTGTTATTGTTTTCTTATGTAACGAGTAACGACGAATTCAGAGCCATTACAATACAAGCTCAAAGAGCAACAGCCGCTGCTTGGCATAGGGCTAGTTTGATTTCAAACGGCGAGACCTACACTATTTACCCTATCCTTGCTTTACCTGTAATGCTGCTCTGAATTTCCTTTAAATATACCTAATGCAATAGGTACTACATATTGATTATTTAGAGTGGGAGGTATACTAGTATAGGCCACAAGAAAAGGGAATTTTCCCTTTCGTCATCTAAAACTTCGAGGTATAGTTTCATTTGAACAAAGTTGACCCCACTTTGCTCAGATCGACGGCATTATGTATATGTGTGTCATTTATAGCTTATATGTAGTCCTTTGTGGGTGAATTTTTTTTCTTTTCGCCACGATCGAATCACATGTTTATGTTTACATCATCTCATGCGAAAAATTAATGAAAAAGGGTTGTAAATCCTTTTTCGTTTTTCCCTGTGGTTGTCATAACCACACACACACACACACACACACACACACACACACACACACACACACACACACATATATACTACTATACATAATATATATATATATATAGATTATATATATGCTAATATATGGATAATATATATTAATATATATATATATATATAATCTATATTATTATATATATATATATACGTATATACGATTATAACGTATGATTGTCATGTCTAACAGCCACAGGGACAAATTTAAGTGTTGTAAATATCGACCAGTTTTGGCTTTATTGCTAAGACCTCTGAAAATGCTCAGCTATATGGAAAGGCGTCCTTAATCCTTTAGCTGTTTGTTATTAATGCCGACGTTTTACAACACACCCTTGAAGCCACATTTTCAATGTATTATTATTATTATTGTTATTATTATTATTATTATTATTATTATTATATTATTATTATTATTATTATTATTATTGGTGAAGAAAATCCACAATGGTGTAAGTGTGAATACGTGTTAATATATATATATGTATGTATATATATATATATATATATATATATATATATATATATATATATATATATATATTCAAGCAAATCTTTTATATATTATTTTATTATTATTATTATTATTATTATTATTATTATTATTATTATTATTATTATTATTATTTATTATTATTGGGGAAGAAATCCACAAAGGTGTAAGAGTGAATACATGTTAAAAATTATATTACAAAACTTTTCTATATATTTTATATTATGATTATTATTATTATTATATTATTATTATTATTATTATTATTATTATTATTATATTATTATTATTATTATTATTATTATTATTAATATTATTATTATTATTATTCTCGTCAAAATAAAGCATTTCAAAGCTGGTTTTCAAAGGAAGTTTACAAAACAAGTTGCTGCAGAAGTTAGAAAAGCACAGTTTCAAATCAATATGGCAGAGAGAATGTTCAAAGTCTGTGTTTACAACAAGCCTGGAAGACAAACATCGGGAGCTGTTTACTTCTTGGAACACAGCTTGTCTTCACGAGCATTTGAAGGTCGCCCGGCTGGGATTCCAAAGTTGAGGCGAAATTTGCTAAGAATAGATTTTAACACTCGGTCCTTGACGTTATTTCTGTATCTTATTTCATACCACTGGAGAGAGAGAGAGAGAGAGAGAGAGAGAGAGAGAGAGAGAGAGAGAGAGAGAGAGTTACAAGGGTTAGGATGTCTCAAAGATTTATTAGTCCATCTGAGGAGACATCGTGTGCTCACTTATCTCTAGAAGCATGTTTTACTGTTCATTCACAGTGTCCTTCTAATGATTTTGTCAAGCTTTCTTTTGAACTCTTCCGCACTGCTGCTGTTTATAACTTCTGGTGGCAGTTTATTCCACGTATCACATATTCTGTATGTGAAGAAGTGCCCCACAATGGGATGTGTTGTATCTCTTCAGTTCTAGTTTCCATCTATTATTTCTTGCCTGATTTTCGTTTAACGTAGATAGGTTATTGGCTATTTTTGTTACGCCTTTCAGTATTTTGAATGTTTCTATTAGATGCTTCGCAATCGTCGTGTTTCTAAGCCATACATGTTCAGGCTCTCTCTTCGTCTTTGGTAACCAATTTGCCTGATGGATGGAATTAACTCTGTGGCTATAATAAGACTTTTGATAATGAGAGGACTTCAATCAGATATTTTGATAATGTTGTAGGATAAGCATTCCAAATTACTGTTGGAATGAGGCCATTACTCCAGCGAGGTCAAAATGAAGGCAAAATAATTTGGCTAAAATGTATGTAAGTCCCATACGATGATGAGAGAGAGAGAAAGAGCTACAGATATTTTGATAATGTTGTGGGATAAGCATTCCAAATTACTGATGGAATGAGGTCATTATTCCAGTGAGGTCAAAATGAAGGCGAAATAATTCGGCTAAAATGTATGCAAGTCCCTTACGAGGATAATGAGCCATATATTAAAATAAATGCGTCTCATCCAGTGGTAGACTTCCCATTCTGGAATGTGTCAGTCTCGTTCGGTAATATCAGCAGCAACTGGACTCTGTTTGTAATTAGTTTTCCAGGGAACAATTCGTTTTCCCATTCCAGGAACGACAATAAGAGAATGGTCATTGAGGGACTCATTAATCAACCCGTAATTGAACCGGAAGTGATGAGAATTTGTTTCGTTTTGTGCTTGTAGTGTACGTGTTCCCCATTTTGAGAATATTTTGAAAAGATGGAATTTTGAATATTTTTGCTGATCGTTTCAGTAGGTTGGGCGGATCATATCCAGCCGCTCTATCTCGTCCTCTCTCTCTCTCTCTCTCTCTTCTCTCTCTCTCTCTCTCTCTCTCTCTCATTATATGTGTACATTCTTCTCTCTCTCTCTCTCTCACACACACACATTATATGTGTACATTCTTCTCTCTCTCTCACACACACATTATTTGTGCACATACAGTCTCTCTCTCTCTCTCTCTCTCTCTCTCTCTCTCTCTCTCTCTCTCTCTCTCTCTCTCTCTCACTGAAATTGTTTATGCACATACAATCTCTCTCTCTCTCTCTCTCTCTCTCTCTCTCTCTCTCTCTCTCTCTGCTGACTTGCTACGGGTTAATCCTACGGGTGACGCTGCACTTTGCAAATTCATCAATCGATTTCTACTGGAATGCGATTTGAATAGGAGGGTTCCGGTCCATCCGCTGATGGACGGAGAGTGAGGGAGGGAGGGAAGGAGGGAGGGAGGGACTCCGATCCCCTCAAAGGATCGAACCATGGCCAAACCCCCTCTCCCGGAAACCCGGGGACTGCAGTTGTCAGTTTTTGCTTACTCGGGAGAGTAAGCCTAACAAACTACTTTGTTTTTTGTTGCTGTCGTTGTTTGGAGGGGGGGGGGGCGTGTGGTTAGGGAAGGTCTATGGAAGAGCTTAAAAAAAGGTCTGAAAAAAGGTGTTTTTGTTGTTTGTTTGGGGGGGGGGGGGGGGGTTAGGGAAGTCCATGGAAGAGCCTAAAAAAGGTCTGAAAAAGGTGTTTTTCTTGTTGTTGGTGGGGGGAGGGGGGGGGAGTTAGGGAAGAATCTATGGAAGAGCCTAAAAAGTTCTGAAAAAGTGTTTTTGTTTTGTTGTTGTTGTTGGTGTGGGGGGCGGGAGGGGGGTAGGGAAGGGTTAAGTTCTATGAAAGAGCCAAAAAAAAAGGTCTGAAAAAGGATAGGTTAGTTAATTTATTAGAATGAAAATGTGAAAAGCATATAATGGGTATGTTAAACAGTACAGAACAATTATTTCTAATAAAATATAGCAGATTTATTTTAATTTTCTCCCTGTATGTTAATGTTTTACTTACTTCTTTTTTTCTCTCTCTTACAGTGACCCAACTTGATTTAGGCAGTAATGTTGAATTCTTAGATCCTGGAAAAATAACCTTCTTACAAGGATTTTATTTATTTATTTATTTATTTGGTTTATTTATTCGTGTAGTACCTCTTTCTGCATTATGCACGATTGATGTGGTAAAAGTTCAAAATACGAGTAAATAATAACTGCGCTATTCTTCTCTCTCTCTCTCTCTCTCTCTCTCTCTCTCTCTCTCTCTCTCAGGCATGAAGACAGAGAGAAGGAATTGCTGAAAACATCATGGAGCTAAAAATATCAGAAAGAGGAAGCAGAGGTAGATTAATAGTGCCCAAAACTATACCAGGAAAAATAAGGAAAGCACACAGGACATTAATCCACTGAGCACCAGCATCGACAATGCAGCGTCTATTCAATGCGTTGCCAGCTCATCTGAGGAATATATCAGGAGTGAGCGTAGATGTGTTTAAGAATAAACTCGACAAATATCTAAGCTGCATCCCAGACCATCCAAGATTGGAAGATGCAAAATATACCGGAAGATGCACTAGCAATTCTCTGGTAGACATTAAAGGTGCCTCACACTGAGGGACCTGGGGCAGCCCGAACGAGTTGTAAGGTCTGTAAGGTAAGGTAAGGTCTCTGTGAGAGGTAGGAAGAGGAGAAGAGGCTCGGGGCAGGGAGGGAGGTCCCACCCATCCCTTTCTGTCCTCAGATTCTTCTTCTTCTTCTCTCTGCCTCTCTGTCTGTCTCTGTCGCTCTTCTTTCTCTCTTATATATATATATATATATATATATATATATATATATATATATATATATATATATATATATCTATTGTACATGAATATATGTAGAAGACAGAGAGAGAGAGTGAGAAAAAGAGAGAGAGAGAGAGAAACGTTGCCCTCTCCCATACAAGAAAAGGCAGGTGAAATGAAGAAAGTTCGAGTTAACCGAGTTCTCAACAAATTGCGTGTTATATTGCTCCCCCCCCCCCTCCTCCCCACGCTAAGGGTAAATATTAGTTTCTTCGCGCGAGAAGTCGAATCTATATAGTAAAATAAATATTGACGTCGCTCTTTATAATTATAGTCTCCGTAAGGAGGAGCCGTGTTTCCTTTGAGGTCTCTGTTGGTGCGCCGACAGTTTTCTTCTCTTCAGATGCTGTTCTTTGTGTTTTTTCTTCTCTTCAGATGTTGTTCTTTGTTTGTTATTTTGCATGGTGTTTTGACGTTGCATGGAACCAGTGGGTATTCAGCAAAGGGACCAATGGCTTTATACGTGACTTCCGAACCACGTCGAGAGTGAACTTCTCTCACCAGAAATACACATCTCTGATGCCTCACTGGAATACCCAAGAATCGAACTTGCGGCCACCGAGGTGGCAGGCCAACACCAAGCCGACCACGCTATGGAGGAGTTATGGAGTTCCATTTGACAACGTCTGTGTGTGTGTGTGAGACAGAGAGAGAGAGAGAGAGGGAGGGTAGTTGGTGGTTGGATGGTTAACGACTGAATTGGCTGTTGGTGAGTTCTGGGTTGTCTGCTGGTGCTGTTGGGGTTTAGAATTCTGTTTTTTCAGTTAGTCTTTGGTCAGTCTTTGGTGAGAGCTGATGATGATCAGTGGTGTGGCAGCGGTCTGTGGAAAGTGTTGAGGGCATTGAAAGTCATATAGGTAGATCTAGGGTACTATTCCGCGGCGGCCTAGACTATGGCAGTTGCGGTTTTTCTATGCAGTTTTACCTCCTGAACAAGAATTTTAAGTAATATTTATTCGGACAACTGTAATTAACCCCCAGGGGCCAGTACTAAACACGGCGAAATACACTGGATGTCCCAATCCCTAGTGGATGCCGTATCCGCGATTATGTTCCTTGCAGTCTGTGCGGAACTATTCTTTAGAATTACCGTCATTTAAGTAGTGTGTTATTGGTTTGTTGCTGATTGTTGTTGGGTTTGATATTAGTTGCTTAGAGTTGTTGTGCCTGTGCTGGATTTGTTGTACTTGTGAGGTTCTGTTGAGTTATATGTGAGTAGTTGTAGTTGAGAGTTGTTGAGGGTTGTGGTTGGTGAGCTGTTGTGATTCCTTGGTGTTGTTGGTGGGTGTGTGTGTTGCCTTTTTGTGTTGTTGGTGATTGTTTGTGCATTGGTCTTTTGTTGTGGTTGTGTTCCTTGGTTGTTATTGAGTTGTTTAGTTGTGGTTGTGTTCCTTGTTGGGTTGCTGTGTTGTTGAGTTGTGGTCCTTGGGTGTTGTGTTGTTGAGTTGTGGTTGTTGTTCCTTGTTGTTGTTGTGTTGTTTAGTTATGGGGTTGTGGTCCTGGGTTGTTGGGTCGTGGTTCTTGGTTGTAGCTGGTGGTGTCTCAGTGACCTTGACTAGCGGACAGCACAGCATAGCCCGGAGTATCTGGAGTTGGGTAAGTACATGTGTTTGTGTTTTTTTTGTTCTGTGTGTAGGTGTAGATCAATTGTCCTGTGTGTATTCTGTAGTGTAAAGAGGAAAGTGTGACTGAGGGTGAGTTTGGCAGCTGGATTGATTATGTTTATGTGGGGGGGGGGGGGGGGGGATTTAGCCTTGCTTGTATTTTAAGCTTGTGATCCCGCCACAGCGCCACTGAGGCGCTTGTTGTTCTTTGTGTGTTGTCACAAGATGCAAGAGTCCCTTTGAGTGTCATCTCTTAAGCTAGCTGAAAATCAATGATTAATGTTGTGCCCTTTTTTAAGGTAGAGTAGTTCTCTTACCTGCTTCTTTCTTCTTGAAGATTAGTTCTGCAGTCTGGTTCTATGTTTAACTTTATGCTTCTTCTTAATATTAGTTCTGGATTAGTAATCTTAATAGGCTTAGTCTCTCAGGAGAAGTTTGAATGAGATGAACGGCAGAGTTTCTTTCTTTACTGTTGCAAAGAATACAAGTTACAACTACAATGCTTATAAATTTATTTTTGGCAGAGTGTCTTTCTTTACTACAAAGCTTATAAATTTATTTTTGGACCCTGGCAATATTTCAACTTCTTTACTGAACGACGGCTGCCAGTCCTCTCTGTCTTCTTCTGTCGTTCTGAAATTCAGCCACCCACGGTTCGAATTCGGCACCACCTCCTTAGGCGGTGTAGGTTCTTGTTCTCCGCCCAACTGGATTTTTGATACGTGGAGTGGTTTTTCCTTATCTTTTCCCCATCCCCTTTTAGGTGGGGTTAACATGTTAATTCCTCCTTTTCTAGGTTGAGTCAATAATTTAACATGTTAATACCTCCTCCTGGAGGTGGGGCTTCATTATTGATAGAAGCTGAGTAAGTCTGGTGCGAGGTCACGGGTCAAAGATTTTATGATGGTATTAAGATTTTAAATTGCGATGGTGTTATGGTCCAACTTCTGTGACTAAGGCTTTTTTGATCAAATTCTGGCTCACACACCAAAGCTCAATTTTCTCTCTCTTCTCTTTCTCTTTTTCGTTATTTTCACTGTACTTTGATTATTCTCTCTCACTCTGTTTTTACGCTACCCTATGTACTATTATTTGTCTATCATTAAATCACTCGGTCACCTACCAAACATTGTCTTCAATGTTTAATATATATGAAAAATGGATATACTAAAAAAAATTAAACAGTACAACTAAATACACATAAAAATTGTTCTCTCAACTCTGGAAGAAAGAACAATTGTAATAAAATTGTAAAAAAAAAAAAAATCATAGCAAATGTTAAACATATCAATTCATAAGTATATCAAATCAAAAGTGCATTAAATCATAACCATAACAAATGAATACCCAGAATACAATATATGAAAAAAAATATGTTAGAAATGATGTTGATATTAAGTGTCAATTATGGGTCATTTCTTTTCATGTCTGTCAGTATCCCATGTATCTTTTTGATAATCAAATGCCTAACTATGATGACAAACTAAACAATAGTGACTACTATTACCAGCAGATTTACAAATGAAAGAAAGGGTGCTATCTGTTTCGTATACAAGTAAATAGTCCTCAACATAATTCAAGTTCTCAAGTTCCTTTAATTCTAGCTGAGACAATTTAAACTCATCTATTGCAAATGTGTAATTCTTATGTGGCATATGTTTGTTGAAATGGTATTCAGTGAAAAGGTGTGGTTCAGAGTATAATTGATTTGGCATAAGTAACTTACATGATGTTGCAAAACTTAATATTCTTAAATTTCAGTTGGGTGGTGACATTAGGACAAGTGACTGTGGCTATAACACTATCTAATGAAAATACAAAAATGTCTTCATTCACTATAGTTGCTTCAAATGACTTATTAAATGACTGTGTACACACATTCTCTTCTTGATTTTGTTCATCAGTTAAAAAAGGCTAACATTAATCCATGTTCTTCCAATGCAAAATGAGTACTAAGGCCCTTTCTAATAATGATCTGACTTTCAATATACAGAAACTATCACATTTGAAATTTTGTATTGAAAGGCAGAACTAAAATAATTCTGTCATGGATTACTTTGGCACTTATCAAATTATATAGTACATGAAAATATCTTCTACTAAAGGTGTGCAATGCTTCTCAATTATATAAAATTTAATAAGGTCTTCTAATTCTTGTGGAGTGATTAGTGTTGGGCTCAAAATACCTTTGTAAGCATGTCAGACAGCATTGAGCATGTCTTTATGTTCCTGTAACATCACTTCACTTTCCAGTGCAAAGGTATTTAGAAACTGTATATTTTCTTTGTCACTGAGTTCCTTTGTTACATTCTGATTTACTTGACTTATGAAGACTTTCAATTTTTCTATCTGTTTTGCATTTTGATTGTGAGAGGCAATCACTTTATTTATCACTGTACCCCTTTGCGGCTGCCCACTTTTCCAGTCTGTCAATTCTTTCCTTTTCTTGTTCTACATTTGTTCCGGTAGCAACTCCAAACAATTGATAGAGCAGTTCCAATGAGGGTAAAGAGGGATCTTTTGGACCTTGTTCTCAGTGTGTTATCTATGTTCATGCTTCAACTTTTCCCAATAATGACATGGCACTGATATTATCACCCTTCTGTAGGATCGCTTTAATACCATTTTGGATTTCTCTTAGTTCACTTTCACGTTTGAGCACTGTGGAAATATCTATATTAACTATTCCAAGGTACTTGATTACTTTGACTTTTCCATGTCTTTTTAACAGGGCACATTTTCTTATCTCCACTTCTGAAGAGATGAGTCCAATTAAAGCTAGTGCTATGATGAGCCGCATGTTTGCCTATGCAAAAATTAGACTTAATCAGATTTTCTTTATATATAGACACATAAATTGCGCTATATACATCATAGTTATGATATTTTCAATCCAACAATATTTACATATGGTTATATACACACATTTTTACCTCTTTCTGTTTCTTAAATCATACCTCGTTGTAATTGGATTTTCTACAGTATTTTCCTTCCTTATGTTATCTATATCTTTAGTAGACCATGGGTCTGTTTTCACTACCTTTACATGATTCCAGTGAACTACCTTTTCCTTTAGATCACTTTCATTTATTACTCTGTATTTACTGAATTTTAACACTTCTACTACTCTATATGGCCCAGTGAATTTGGGAGAAACCTTTACATTTGGACCTTCTGGTACATGATTCTTAACACAAATATGAGTACCCACTGTAATGTCTGGTTTAGTGGTATTTTTGTTATAGTATTTTTCTTGAGTTTTATGTAAGTCTTTTAGTCTAGCTCTTGTCTGCATGGTAGTCTCGTAAGTACGTCTGGTTTTCCATGCACCATAGTCAACATAGTTATAAGTATGTCTGGATAGTGTTGCATTATCAAATAACGTATTTGGCATTCTTTTCTGATAGCCATATACGTCTTCAAGAGCTAAGTCCTAATCATCTGTATGTGGTTTTACTAAAGTTTTCAGGATATCCTTTATTTTATGATTAGTTCGTTCTATGGCTCCATTTGAACTGGGTTTATAAGCCGTTATTTGACATTTTATTTATTTCATAAAATTCACATTTTTTCTTTAAAAGATCATTAGTAAATTCAGCAGCATTTTCATAGGGAAGAACTTGAGGAAATGAATGTCTGGTTATAATTCTAGATTTAAGAGCTTCGGCTGCAGCTGCATCTCTGTTTCTTACAGGTATGATTTCTACATATCTAGTTAGATAGTCTAAGAAGACTAATATTTGTTTGTTTCCTCTAATAGTTGTTGGAAATGGACCCAAAAAGTCCATAGTTACTGAAATGGATTTAACTCTGACGGATATTTTTCAAGTGGAGCTTTTGTTTTTACGTTACCTTTATGTTGGTTACAAACTACGCAATTTTGTACAAAGTTCTTGGCATCGTCACTACAATGTGGCCAAAAATAATTTCTGGTTATGAGTCTAGTTGTCTTTTTAATTCCTGGATGTCCTGCCAACTTACATGAGTGTGTTAGTTCCAAAACTTCTCTGGTTAGTGTTTATGGGATATATAGTCGAGAACAACCATTTTTCTCTGTGGGTATTTTATACAACGAACCGTTTATTAACTGAAAATCAGGTTTTAAGGATTCATCCATTAGTAGCTGTCCTACTATTTGTCTGATTTCTGGATCTTTATCTTGTTCTACTTTCACTCTTTCTAAATCTAAATCTACCACTTGATAACTAAAAGAAAAGGTATTGGCTGTAATGCATTTTTCTGTTTCTTCTTGAAATCTTGATAATGCATCTCCCAAGGTGTTAAGTTTCCCTGGAATATATCTGAACTCTGGAGCAAACTCTAATAAACTAAGGAACCATCTAATGAACTTCATGTTGTTAGTGAAAGTTCTCTTTGTAAACAAATCACAAATGGGTTTATGATCAGTAAGCACATGAACTTTATGACCTAAAAGTATGTCTAAATTTCTTTAAACCCCAAAATAAAGCTAAACACTCTCTTTCGGTTGTACTATAGTGTTTTTCTGCTGGGTTTAAAAGTCTACTGGCATAGTATACTGCCCTCATTCTAGTTTTGGCCTTTTGTAACAATACAGCTCCTAGCTCTACTCGAGGCATCACAAGCTAAATAAAAATCTTTTGAAAACTCTGGGTAGACCAAAACAGGGTTCCTAGTCATTTTGCTCTTTAATGTTTGAAAGTCTGTTTCTTGTTCATTCTGCCATTCATATTTAACATCCTTTTTTTGGTTAATGCTGTCAAAGGTTTGGCGATAGTAGCAAATTCTTTTATAAATGGTCTATAATATCCAACCATCCCAAGGAATTTCCTTAATGCTTTCAAATTTAGTGGGGAGCTGAAAATCATTTATTGCCTTTATTTTACCTGCTTGCATGCGCAGTCCGGTCTTCACTAATTACATGACCCAAGTATTCTAATGACTTCATGAGGAACTGACATTTCTTTAATTTAATTTTTAGTCCTGCCATTCTTATTCTGTCTAGGAGGAATTATAATGTTTTGAGATGGCTTTCTAAATCTTTACTAAAAATGATTAAATCGTCTAAATATACTGGCAACATTTTCTAGTTCTCCTAGGAATTTGTAAACATTAATCTAAACAAACGTTAAAGGAGCTGGATGTGAGTCCAAATGGCATTATACTTCAAACTGTAAATGTCTTTATGTGTGCTGAAGGCTGTGAATTGTTTGGATTCTTCATCTAGAGGTACTTGCCAATATCCACTAAGGAGATCTAAGGATGAAAATATTTTTGCCCCTCCTAATTGAGCTAACATATCTTGAATTACCGGCATTCTATCTGGAACTGTGTTAGAGTTTAATTTTCTCTAGTCTATTACAAGCCTCCAACTTCCATCTTTCTTTGGAACAAGCAACAATGGAGAATTATATGGAGATTTAGAAGGAATTATTACTCCATCTCTTTTCATTTCCTCTATCAAATTATCAACTATTGGTCTCTGGCTTATTCTTCTTCTCTTCTTCCCAGCTTTTCCATTTTTATATGGGGTCGCCGTTTCGGATGAGCCGTTTCCATCTATTTCTATCTTGCGCTTCTGCCTCATCAATTCCCTTCTCATGTAAATCTCCTCTCACACAGTCCTTCCATCTCTTTCTTGGTCTCCTCTCTTTCTTCTTCCTTGCACCTCCACTCCCATATATGTCTACCCAGCGTGGTCCTCATCTCTCCTCAACAGGTGTCCATACCATCTCACCGCCCCCTCCTGCCCCACTTTCTTTGATAACTTCCACCACCTTAGTTGACCCCTTACGTAGTCATTTCTGATCCTATCCACTCTTGTTTACCACCAGACATCCACCTAAGCATTCTCATTTCTGCCACATCCATCTTCTTCTGCTCTGCTTTTCTCATGCTTGCTGTTTCCGTACCATACAGCATTGCTGTTCTTACCACCCGTCTTGTGAAATTTTCCTTTTAACCTAAGCGGCAATCTTTTTGTCACAAAGAACTCCCGAGGCCGCTCTCCAGTTGTTCCAGCCTGCCTGTACCGATGTTTTACTTCTTCTTCCATACTTCCTCCAGCGTTAACAAAAGATCCCAATACTTAAACTTATCAACTCTCCTTATTGCTCTCCACCAAGCTGAATACTTTCTCTATCATCCCTCGGTGGTGGTACACTATATTCTGTCTTGGATCTACTTATTCTCATTCCTCTGTCCTCCAGTTACTTGTCTCCATCTTTCCAATTTCACTTCCAGATCTTCCCCTGCTCTCTGCACACAGAACAATATCATCCGCATACAATATGTTCCATGGTACTGTTCTTCCCTTACTTCCTCTATTATAACATCCATCACTATGTTAAAGATAAATGGGCTCAGAGCCGACCCCTGGTGTAATCCTACTCTCACCTCAAAACCTTCTGTCTCCAACACACTGCCTCCACTCTGGTAAATACATTCCGGTACATCTCTTGTATCAATCGCACATACTTCTCTGGCACCATCTTCTCCCTCAGGCTCCTCCATACCTCTTGCTGGGGACTACTCGTCATAAGCCTTTTCAAGGTCAATGAATACCATATGTAGGTCCCTTTGTCTTTCCCCTGAATTTCTCCATTATTTGCCTCAGACAAAATATACCATCTGTTGTTCCCCTTCCTCATAAATCCCATCTGCTCTTTACCTATTTGTACTTCTTCTCTCAGTCTAGCATCTATCATCCTTTCCAGTATCTTCAAAGTGTGGGACATCATTTAATGCCCCTATAATTACCACACTCTTGGACATCGCCTTTCCCTTTAAAAATTGGGATCAATATACTCCCACGCCACTCATTTGGTATCTTTTCCTGTTCAAGGATCTTTATCATAAGATCGTACAGTATATCCACTCCTTCATCTCCTAATGCTTTCCATGCCTCCACCGGGATCATGTCTGGTCCGGTTGCCTTCCCATTCTTCATCTTCTTCAGTGCATTTAGTACCTCTTGCCTAGAAAAACCTCATTACCATGCAATGTTCACTTGCCCATCCTCTCTTATTAGTCTATTATTTTCTTCATTTAACAACTGTTCGAAATATTCTTTCCATCTCTTCACAATGTCTTCCTCCTTTCTAAGCACTACACCCTCTTGATTCTTTATTTGTTTGATGTGTGTTATATCTTTGGTGCTCTTATTTCTAGCCTTTGATAGCTTCATCATCTTCTTTAATCCTTCCTTTGTCCCCAGCTCATTATACACATCATCATACGACTTTGCTTTAGCTTGGGCTACCACCTTTTTTCACCACCTTGTTTTTCTCTCTGTACCTATTTCTGTCTTCCACTGACTGTGACTCTTCCCATCTTTTCTTTGCCTCCTTCTTATCTTTTACTACTTTCTCAATGTCTTCATCCCACCACCACTACTCTCCTTTTCTTCCCATATGATACCAGATGTCTCTCCTAGCAGCTCCTTTCCATGCCTTCTTATTACTGCTGCATTTCGTGCCCACCATTCTTGAACATCTTCAATCCCTATATCAATATCCTCCAAAACCCTCCTCTTAAACTGTCTCTCTTATCCCTTCCTTTCTGTAATTCGTACCATTTAAATTCCATCCTTATCCCTTTAGCTTTGGTTTTTCTTTCCCTTTTCAACTTCAAGTCCATACATAGCAGCCTGTGTTGGGGGGCTACATGGTCGCCTGGAATAACTTTGCAGTTCTTGACCTCCACCAGATTTATCCTTTTATACAAGAAATAGTCTATCTGGGAGAATCTTCCCCACTCCTATATGTTATTAGGTGTTCCCTTTTCTTCTCAAAGAATGTGTTTACTATTGCCATGTCGAATGACACAGCAAAGTCCACTACACTCTCTCCTTCTGGGTTTCTCTCCCCAATTCCATGGCCCCCATGCACCCGCCCAATCGCCTCATTTTCACTTCCGACATGGCCATTCAAAATCTGCCCCAACTATCCACCCTCTCATGCTCTTCCAGTTCTTGCATTATTCCATCCATGTCTCTCCAGAAATTACCCTTCTCTTCTTCTGTGCAACCAACTTGTGGTGCATATGCGCTTATAATATTCAGAATCTCTCCTCCATAACATATCTTCAATCTGATGATACGGTCATTCTTTCTATGCACTTCTTATTACCGAGTTCTTTAGTTCACTAGACAGTACTATGCCAACTCCATTTCTACCTTGTTTATTTGCTCCACTATAATATAGCTTATATCCATCTCCCAACTCTTTAGCTTTATTTCCTTTCCACCGCGTTTCTTGCACACACACAACATCTACTTTCTTTTCTCTCATCAAGTCAGCCAATTCTCTACCTCTCCCAGTCATGGACCCAACATTTAGCTGACATACTCTGAACCAAATGTGAGCTCGCTTCTTTAGCTGCACCCGCTCCTGATGCAGTAGCCCTCGCCTTACCACAGAGTTATGGGCGATGTCTCTGTGCGTCGTTTACGGAGTACGCCCTAGCATTACCTCTTTCCATATTTCGGCTCATTCCATTTTTTGTTTTGGCACAGATTTTTACAGCCGGATGCCCTTCCTGACACCAACCCTCCCTATTTATCCGGGCTTGGGACCGGCACCCATAAGGACTTGGTTGCCCCCCAGGTGGCTAGGTTGTCTCTGGCTTATTGGTAATCTGTAATTAGGAATAAAAAATGGCTTGGCTCCATCATCAAACAAAATCTTATGTTGTAGGACATTCGTTCTTCCTAGTTTATCTCCTTCTACAGCAATTACATTTCTATATTTCTCTAGCACTTGAATTAACTTGTTTCCATTTTCTGGAAAATCTGTTTTATTTACTTCCTGATTTATTTGAGAGTTTTGGCCATTTATAGAGAAAGATGCTTTTTCTTCTACTGTTAGTAAAGGGTAGGTGGTCCAAGGCCACGAGTTCTCCCAAAACCCGGAAACCGACCCTGAAGACGAGGAAAGAACTCGAAGTGCTGCGAAGGGCTCTTGAACTAGAGAGGAGCAGAGGAGTACGGGAACGTAAAGAGCTGGAGGACGAACTGAGGAAGCTGAAAAAGAAACTCCAGCGAGAAAGGGAGAAGAAACTGTTCCCTTTCCTACGCAGGAAAAAGGGCAGGAAAAGAGGCAGGAAAAGGGCGTATCACCATAGGAAAGCAGGTGGGAAGATACGACCTGGGGAGCAGGAGAACAAGAAAAAGAAGACAGAGTGGGATGAGAAGGCAGGTGGGAAGAGCCTACCACGGGAACAGGAGGGCTGGAAAAGGTGGGCGCAGTGCGATAGGAAAGCAGGTGGGAAGAGCCGACTACGGGAGCAGGAGAACAGGGAAAAAGGGACGCGGTGGGATAGAAAGGCTGGAAAGCAAAGTACTTGTGACAGGCAGCAAATAGTAATAGAGATTGTGATCCACTAAAATTGGAGAGGTAGGAAGAGGAGAAGAGGCTCGAAGGAGGAAGGGAGGTCCCCCCACCTCCCTCTTTGTCCTTAGCTTCTTCTTCTTCTTCTTCTCTCTCTCTCTCTCTCTCTCTCTCTCTCTCTCTCTCTCTCTCTCTCTCTGAGAGAGGTAGGAAGAGGAGAAAAGTGTGTGTGTGTGTGTGTGTGAGAGGGAGGAAGAGGAGAAGAGGCTCGGGGAAGGTAGGGAGGTCCCACTCCTCCCTTCCTGTCTTCAGCTTCTTCTTCTTCTTCCCTATCTCTCTATCTCTGTCTCTTCTTCTTCTTCTCTCTCTCTCTCTCTCTCTCTCTCTCTCTCTCTCTCTCTCTCTCTCTCTCTGTGTGTGTGAGAGGGAGGAAGAGGAGAAGAGGCTAGGGGAAGGTAGGGAGGTCCCACCCCTCCCTTTGTCTTTAGCTTCTTCTTCTTCTTCCCTCTCTCTTTGTCTCTGTCTCCTTTCTCTCTATATATATCTCTCTGTGAGAGGTAGCAGGAGGAGAAGAGGCTCAGGGTAGGAAGGGAGGTCCCACCCCTCCCTTTCTGTCCTCAGCTTCTTCTTCTTCTTCTTCTTCTCTCTGTGTCTGTCTCTGTCTCTCCTTCTTTCTCTCTCTCTCTCTGTGAGAGGTAGCAGGAGAAGAGGCTAGGGGAAGGTAGGGAGGTCCCACCCCTCCCTCTCCTCAGCTTCTTCTTCTTCTTCTTCTCTCTGTGTCTGTCCTCGTCTCCTTCTTTCTCTCTCTCTCTCTGTGAGAGGTAGCAGGAGGAGAAGAGGCTAGGGGAAGGTAGGGAGGTCCCACCCCTCCCTTTCTGTCCTCAGCTTCTTCTTCTTCTTCTCTCTGTCTCTGTCTCTGTCTCTCGTTCTTTCTCTCCCTCTCTGTGAGAGGTAGGAGGAGAAGAGGCTCGGGGTAGGAAGGGAGGTCCCACCCCTCCCTTTCTATCCTCAGCTTCTTCTTCTTCTCTCTGTCTCTGTCTCTGTCTCTCCTTATTTTTCTCTCTCTCTCTGTGAGAGGTAGCAGGAGGAGAAGAGGCTCAGGGTAGGAAGGGAGGTCCCACCCCTCCCTTTCTGTCCTCAGCTTCTTCTTCTTCTTCTTCTCTCTGTCGCTGTCTCTCGTTCCTTCTCTCCCTCTCTGTGAGAGGTAGCAGGAGGAGAAGAGGCTCAGGGAAGGTAGGGAGGTCCCACCCCTCCCTTTCTGTCCTCAGCTTCTTCTTCTTCTTCTTCTCTGTCTCTGTCTCTCCTTCTTTCTCTCTTTCTCTGTGAGAGGTAGAAGGAGAAGAAGAGGCTCGGGGAAGGTAGGGAGGTCCCACCCCTCCCTTTCTGTCCTCAGCTTCTTCTTCTTCTTCTCTCTAACTCCCTTTCTGTCCTTAGTCTCTCTCTCTCTCTCTCTCTCTCTCTCTCTCTCTCTCTCTCTCTCTCTCTCTCTCTCTCTCTCTCTGAGACAGAAGGATCTTGTTCTAGAAAATCAGAAAGTGGGAAAAAAGGTCTTGCAAAAGAAAAAAATGCTTGGAAAGTGATGGAACTAAAAAGTAAGATAGAAAATGCAGAACGAAAGATGATACAATCAAAAGAAAATGAAAAATGCGACTTGGAAGAAAAAACCCTAGTAAATATCAAGCAAAACCCCAAACTATTGTACTCGTATGAGAAAAAGATGAATAAAAGAAGAATAGAAATAGGCCCTCTAAAAACTGAAGGGAGATTAACGAATGAAGAAAAGGAAATTTGCAACATTTTGGCAGAAAGATATAAGAGAGAATTTATCCCTAGAATTGATAATGAAGATAACGATACAGAAATAAGTGATGAAAATAGTGAATGTTTATCAGACAGATATTAATGAAGCCGATATAGTGCAGGCTATTAATGAAATTAAAAATAGAGCAGCAGCTGGGCCTGATGGTGTCCCTGCTATTTTGTTAAAGAAACTAGTTCATTCTATCACAAAGCCCCTTGCAATATTATTAAGGCAAAGTGTAGATACAGGCAAGATTTATGATGAGCACAAATTAGCATATATTACCCCTACTTTCAAAAGTGGCAAGTAATTATAGGCTTGTGAGTCTAACATCATATATTATGAAAGTGTATGAAAAGGTAATGAAGAAAAATATTAGAAACATTTAATAGAAAATAATTTGTTTAATATAGGAGAACATGGTTTTGTACCCGGAAAAAGTACACAAACCCAACTGTTGGTCCACCGTGAGAACATATACAAAAATATGAAAAGCGGAAATGAAACAGATGTGGTTTATCTAGACTTTGCAAAAGCTTTTGACAAGGTAGATCATAATATATTAGCGAAGAAAATTAGAAATTAATATATTGGATAAAGCAGGAAGAGGGTTAACAGAATTTTTACACAACAGAAAACAGATAGTTATTGCAAACGATGAGAAATCAGATGAAGCTAAGGTAATATCCGGTGTGCCACAAGGTACGGTGCTACCTGCATTACTGTTTGTTATTATGATTGCAGACATAGACAGTAATGTTAAGGATTCGGTAGTGAGTAGTTTCGCCGATGACACAAGAATAAGTAGAGAAATTACTTGTGATGAAGATAGGAACGCGCTACAAAGAGACCTTAACAAAATATATGATTGGGCAGAGGTAAATAGGATGGCATTTAACTCTGATAAATTTGAATCAATAAATTATGGAGACAGAGAAGGAAAGCTATATGCATATAGGGGACCTAATAATGACAATCACAAATAAGGAACCAGTTAAAGACCTTGGTGTGATGTTGAATAGGAACATGTTATGCAATGATCAAATAGCAATTCTATTGGCAAAATGTAAAGCAAAAATGGGAATGTTGTTATGGCACTTCAAAACAAGAAAAGCTGAACACATGATCATGCTTTATAAAACATATGTTCGTAGTCCACTTGAATATTGCAGTATGATATGGTACCCACACTATCAAAAGGATATTGCACAAATAGAGAGTGTACAAAGATCCTTTACAGCTAGAATAGAAGTTAAGGATCTTGACTACTGGGAAAGACTACAATCCTTAAAATTATATAGTCTAGAAAGGAGAAGAGAATGCTACATCATAATTCAGGCATGGAAGCAGATAGAAGAAATTGCCGAAAACATCATGGAGCTAAAAATATCAGAAAGAGCAAGCAGAGGTAGATTAATAGTGCCCAAAGCAATACCAGGAAAAATAAGGAAAGCACACAGGACATTAATCCACTACGCACCAGCATCGACAATGCAGCGTCTGTTCAATGTGTTGCCAGCTCTTCTGAGGAATATATCAGGAGTGAGCGTAGATGTGTTTAAGAATTAGCTCGACAAATATCTAAGCTGCATCCCAAGGTACGGTGCCACAAGGTACGGTGCTACCTGCATTACTGTTTGTTATTATGATTGCAGACATAGACAGTAATGTTAAGGATTCGGTATGAGTAGTTTCGCCGATGACACAAGAATAAGTAGAGAAATTACTTGTGATGAAGATAGGAACGCGCTACAAAGAGACCTTAACAAAATATATGATTGGGCAGAGGTAAAATAGGATGGCATTTAACTCTGATACATTTTGAATCAATAAATTATGGAGACAGAGAAGGAAAGCTATATGCATATAGGGGACCTAATAATGACAATCACAAATAAGGAACCAGTTAAAGACCTTGGTGTGATGTTGAATAGGAACATGTTATGCAATGATCAAATAGCAATTCTATTGGCAAAATGTAAAGCAAAAATGGGAATGTTGTTATGGCACTTCAAAACAAGAAAAGCTGAACACATGATCATGCTTTATAAAACATATGTTCGTAGTCCACTTGAATATTGCAGTATGATATGGTACCCACACTATCAAAAGGATATTGCACAAATAGAGAGTGTACAAAGATCCTTTACAGCTAGAATAGAAGTTAAGGATCTTGACTACTGGGAAAGACTACAATCCTTAAATTATATAGTCTAAAGGAGAAGAAGAATGCTACATCATAATTCAGGCATGGAAGCAGATAGAAGAAATTGCCGAAAACATCATGGAGCTAAAATATAGAAGAAAGCTTGTGTTGAGTTTCGTGAATTTGTGGTTTTTGGCATGCAGGAGGAAGATTAATAGTGCCCAAAGCCCCCAAAGCAATACAGGAAAAATAAGGAAAGCACACAGGACATTAATCCACTACGCACCAGCATCGACATGCAGCGTCTGTTCAATGTGTTGCCAGCTCTTCTGAGGAATATATCAGGAGTGAGCGTAGATGTGTTTAAGAATTAGCTCGACAAATATCTAAGCTGCATCCCAGACCATCCAAGATTGGAAGATGCAAAATGTACCGGAAGATGCACTAGCAATTCTCTGGTAGACATCAAAGGTGCCTCACAGTGATGGACCTGGGACAACCCTAACAAGATGTAAGGTCTGTAAGGTAAGGTCTGTGAGAGGGAGGAAGAGAATAAGAGGCTCGGGGAAAGTAGGGAGGTCCCACCCCTCCCTTTCTGTCCTCAATTTCTGCTTCTTCTTTTCTCTCTTTCTGTCTCTGTGTCTTCTTATTACTTCTCTCTCTGTCTCTGTCTCCTTTATGTCTGTCTCTATCTCTCTGTGAGAGGGAGGAAGAGGAGAAGAGGCTCTGGGGAGGCAGGGAGTTCCCATCCCTCCCTTTCTGCTCTCTCTCTCTCTCTCTCTCTCTCTCTCTCTCTCTCTCTCTCTCTCTCTCTCTCTCTCTGAGAGGGAGGAAGAGGAGAAGAGGCATGGGGAAAGTAGGAAGGTCCCACCCCTCCCTTTCTGTCCTCAATTTCTGCTTCTTCTTTTCTCTCTTTCTCTCTCTGTCTCTTCTTCTTTCCTCTCTCTCTGTCTCTGTCTCCTTTCTGTCTGTCTCTATCTCTATGTGAGAGGGAAAAAGAGGAGAAGAGGCTCTGGGGAGGTAGGGAGGTCCCACCCCTCCCTTTCTGTCCTCAGCGTCTTCTTCCTCTCTCTCTCTCTCTCTCTCTCTCCTTTGCCTTCCTTCCTCCCTCTCTTTCTCTCTCTCTCTCTCTCGTAGTGCCATTTTGGTTGGTGAGACGTACCTGTGCACAGTATGATTAATCGACCGATATCATACGTTTAACATACGACTAGAAAATGAATTATATCTAGAAGTGTTCGTGAATTGTCGGTGATAAGATTAGTGTGAAAATAGTAGGATAAAGCGTCTACTAAGTTAGTTTATTGAGTGAAGTATTGTAAATTCGATCAGGATGGCAGTAAGCTCCAACTGTGGAAAAAGATGGCGAAATCTTGCTTGCATTGCAGATATGCAGTATGATGAGTTAGCAGAAAGGGAGCTGGCATTTCTCATCTATGAGATCAATAACAGCCCTAATCAAAAAGATGCCAAAATATTCATAGACATATTGGAAGGATATGATCCTTCAAAATGGAAAAAATCAGCAGAAAATATCATGAAAATAATTGAAGGAGTTCCAAATAAAATTCAAGTGGTCAAGAGACTTTTAAAGAAAATTTATATCAATCAACATATTCTGACAAAGAAAATGAATAAGGTGAACATTGTAAATATACTAATTGATGCAATAGGAAAAAGAATGCCTAAAGCATGCAAACTGTGTAAGGTGTGATATAGCATGGTTAATCCACAAAACCTGATCAGAAAATGTTCTGCATACAATATACCTGTGCATCCCCAATGCACAGAAGTTCAGCAAAATACAAGTAAGGATACAAGAGTATTTTGCTCAACATGTCTCTCATGGATAGATAATGTTATTAAATCGAGACTTAATGTGCAAATAGTATAGGATGAAGAAGATGAGGAAGAGGAAGAAGAGGAAAACAGAAACGAAGAAAATAAAACTGAAAGACAGAAAAAAATATGAAAACAAAGAGCAGAACAAGAGTATGGATGCAGAGATACTCATCGATGCTACATATGAGGCAATAAAGTAGCATACATACGAAGAAATAAATTACGACATGACAACATAACATAAAATCCCGAAGAGGCTTTACCCAGATCTGCATACTGATGGGAAAGAGCAAGAAAAAAAAAAGAAAAGAAAGATACAGTCTGCACCCTTTTGAAAAGAGGGAATTGTAGATTCGGTGAAAGATTTTACTACAAACATCCCACGGTATGTCACAATTATGAGATCTATGGTAAATGTGCATAAATAGACGGCTATGAGGATGAATGCAGAGAACTACATCCAAAAATATGCAAAAACTTAAAAGAAGGAAAAGGATGTAAGTTCAACAAAAAATGTAAATATATGCACCCAGTAGCCATGAATCAAAATCAGTTAAATAATAAAATCCAAAATAGAAAAGAAACAAATAAAGAAAGGAACAAAGAACATGAGGTGAAGGAAAAAAACAAGCCATCACCGCGCTATGGAATGTCAGCAACGAAAATGCAAGCGTCAGCTCCAAGATACAGTGCAAGAAACAAGAACTGTATATACGATGCTAGGTGATGGTGCAGATACGGAGAAAATTGTAGATTCATACACAAAATGAATAATTATGATGAGGAAGCTCAAATATATTGGAAAAGTTGGATTTTTTAATGTCAGAATTTCTGGAAATGAAGAAAAGAACAACATACCAGAACAGGAAAGAGACATGGGAAAATCCTTATTATTAGAAGAAGTAATCCAAATTGGAAAAAAAATAGATATAATGAATATAAGTGAAACCTGGTATTCCCAAGAGACTGGTAATGATGATCAAATAAAAGGGTTCCAAACTTATAGATCAGATATTAAAAATAGGAATCAAGGGGGAACCGTGATATATGGGAAAGACATAAAACAAGGAAAAATATATGAGAAATATAGTAACTCAGAATGTGAGCTAATAGCAGTAGAAATTGAATCTGAAAAATTAATGAAAATAGTAATATATAGACCCCCTAATACTAAAGAGATTGACACAATAACAGAAAAATTGGATGATATATGTAGAAATCACACAAAGACTGGACTATTTCTCCTATCTGGAGACTTTAACTTTCCTTTTGTAGACGAAAGAACGAATAGGAGATTGTGGTTGTATTTATACTTATAAAAAAAGAGAGAAATAGTAAAAAAAAGCATTAGTAATGCAGAAGATAAGAGGCAATTAGAAAAGCTATTAGATATGCTACTAGAATACAACATTCAATAAATAGATCACCTGCCAACAAGAAAGGAAAATACTTTAGACCTAGTATTTGTGAGCGAGGTGAATAATGTTAAAGAAATAATAGTTTATAATGCGAGTATTTCAGATCATACTTCAAAACAAGAAAAGCTGAACGCATGATTATGCTTTATAAAACGTATGTTCGTAGTCCACTTGAATATTCCAGTATGATATGGTACCCACACTACCAAAAGGATATTGCACAAATAGAGAGTGTACAAAGGTCCTTTACAGCTTGAATAGAAGAAGTTGAGGATCTTGACTACTGGGAAAGACTACAATTTTTTAAATCATATAGTCTAGAAAAGAGAAGAGAACGCTACATGATAATACAGGCATGGAAACAGATAGAAGGAATTGCCGAAAACATCATGGAGCTAAAAATATCAGAAAGAGCAAACAGAGGTAGATTAATAATGCCCAAAACTATACTAGGAAAACTAAGGAAAGCACACAGGACATTAATCCACTACACACCAGCATCGACAATGCAGCGTCTATTCAATGCGTTGCCAGCTCATCTGAGGAATATATCAGGAGTGAGCGTAGATGTGTTTAAGAATAAGCTCGACAAATACCTAAGCTGCATCCCAGACCATCCAAGATTGGAAGATGCAAATATACCGAAAGATGCATTAGCAATTCTCTGGTAGACATTAGAGGTGCCTCACACTGACATGACCTGGGGAAACCCGGACGAGCTGTAAGGTCAGTAAGGTCTCTCTCTCTCTCTCTCTCTCTCTCTCTCTCTCTCTCTCTCTCTCTCTCTCTCTCTCTCTGAATTAATTAATTGATCAGAACGTGCAAATAAAACGTGTCCTGTGCTAATTGCTTCAAGAGATAATTGCCTGCACTCTCTCTCTCTCTCTCTCTCTCTCTCTCTCTCTCTCTCTCTCTCTCTCTCTACTTAAAGGAACTGAAAAGAGCAAAAATTCATCGCCACGTGATAGTGAGACAGTCAAGTCAAATTTCCTGCATCTTTAGGCGAATTGGACGACTTTTCTATGAAAGATTTCAAGCAATTCGTGGTCGTAATACTTTTTTTTTAGTATGATAATTTGAGGCCCGGTGACATTATAATAGTATAATAGCATGAGAGTATGATATATATATATAATATAATAATATATATATAATATATTATATATATATATATATATGCATATATATATATATATATATATATATAATATACTATATATATATATATATATATTATTTTCCTTTTATACTTGTAGTTGTTGTGATGTAATGAGTGTGTTTTATGTGTGTGTGTGTGTGTGTGTGTGTGAGTGAGTTTAAGCAATGGTATGGCCAATATCCCTAATCTATAGGGAAGTCTTGCAAACAGTTCAAAGTATGGTTACATTTTTGAAGATTATATAGTATCAGGGAGGTCGGATTTCAGTCTTATAATTACACAACTGATAGTGCGTACAGTCTTTAGAAATCCTTATCGCCTTCACACCCGATAAGAGTCGATATTGTAACTGAACCAATCTGGGGCAGAAGTATTTGGCATCGACTTGTGTTACGACATATTCTTGTTACATCTTCAAAAATTTTTTTTTTGTAGTTTTGTTTGATCTTTTTAGCTGCAGCTTGGAAAACATATCATTATATCACATCAGAATAAGCCAGAATTCGTATCTTAGACAGTAGAAATTCCCAGTTGTCTCCGCTTTTGTTGATACTTTGTATGGCTTCGTTTTTTCCACCAGAGCTCTGCGCGAAATATTTGCCAGCTAACCCTGCCATTCATCTCCCCCAGAGTGGGGCGCTCCCCCAGGGCGGGGTGCTCCCCCAGGGCGGAGTGCAGGGCGACAAACGACAAGAGAATCCGCGTTAATGAATCAATTCTGATTTCCCGCCCTGAAAAAAAAAAAAAAAAAAAAAAAATCAGGTAGCCCCGTTTCGTCCGAACCAGTGGCCCGAATCCAGTTTATCTGTGGCTGTAATTTGGTTCGGAGTGTCATTCCAATGTCTCTTCTTTGAAGCTGATTTAAAGGTGAGTATATGTAAGGAGTGATGTTTTATTGTAATTAAAATATTTAAGAGTTACTGTCAAGTGATGTGAGGGTTCAATGAAGTCTCACTGGATTAGTGGCAAAATTTTGTGATCACTGTCAGCTGGTCTGATATTTTGTTGCTTCAGCTGTAATGTGATTTGCAGGTTTTGTTTAAATATTAGATTGATATTTTGATAAAGCACGCGTGCACAAATACATGCATGTACTGTTTATATATATATATTATATATATATATATATATATATATATATATATATATATATATATAATATATATATATATATATATATATAGATATACACTAAATATGTATACATATGTCAAGCATACTTCATTAATATATATATATATATATATATATATATATATATATATATATATATATATATATATATAAATAAGGTGTGTATGTTTGTGTGTATATATGCGTGAATCATCAGTACTATAAACGCATTTACTAGCGAGAATATACACTCCACAGCAATGTATTTACATGTTGGTTTGTACAACTCCAGTATGTGACGAGATGCTCCCTTAAACAATCAACCATACCCACAGGTATACAGGAGGACAGAGTTCTTAGATCGAGTGTTTGTCAGGCAAAATCATTCAGGGTTTTGCAAAGAGACCGAAAACTACTATTGATGGATTGGAGTTGAGTCTAACATTTAGAACTTATTTATAACTTATTTCAACCTATACTTGATAAAGTTAATCTGCTGACACAGGCAGTTTTTAAACTGTTTACCTTTTTACATGTGGGAGATAAAGCCGTGTAATGGATTGATGAAATTTAGGCTAAAGACCAAACACAAGCTCCAGTTTCAGCCATTCAGCGCTTGAGCCAGTGAAAAGAGGGAGTTTGCCTACCTACTCCACTCCCACCTTGGGCGGACAAACAGGTTACCAAGAATAGGGTGGATATGTCATGTCAGCCCTACCCCCCTGATCCCCTACCTACCCTGACCTCCCACCCGGGCCGGACAAACAGGTTAGCAAGAAGAGGGTGGATATGTCATGTCTCCCCTACCCTCCCGACCCCCTACCTACACTGGCCCCCACCCGGGGCGGACAAACGGGAAAGATCCACTCGGATTTTGTTATTATAGATTATTAAATTTTTATTTAATTCAATAAAATACTCTTTCGCATTATATACCTTTGTAGCCAAAACAAACATCTTATCTTGATATTTCTTATCTAGACAAACTTAGTGTTCTTATTTAGTGGAGGTCTTATCTATATGGCTTTAATTTACGGTTGACACTTGGCTCTTCCGACGGATTTCCTTATCTCCTCTTTATCACAGACGATCTCCCTCCGCCTGGGAGAAGAGAGAGAGAGAGAGAGAGAGAGAGTTGTATTGGAATGCCAGGCTGGACTGTTATATATTTTGTCACGGTATATACAATGTTAGATTATTATGAAGCCATATAACCAACGTTTTAATGTTTTTGATAAAGTGTAAGGTCTTGTTGATATATATATATATATATATATATATATATATATATATATGGCATATATTGTATATATATATATATATATATATATATATATATATATAGATATTATATTATATATAATATCAAATAATATAATATATAAGGTATATATGTATTATAATATTATTGAGTAATATATATATATACATATATATTTATGTAATATATGTTATATATATATATATAGTATATTATATATATATAATATATATATATATATATATATGTGTGTGTGTGTGTGTGTCGTGTGTGTGTTTTTTTGTGTGATGTGTGTATATATATATATATATATATATATATATATATAATATATATATATATAATATATATATATATATTTGTATGTATCCATGGGCATTTATGGGTACTAAGAAGTACACATGAGCTTAGTGATAGATCTCTTTATCCCTGTGTCGTCTCGACGAACGTATATCATAAAACCGACGATGGCGGAAAATGTCTGACACCTACTAAAACCATTTTCTTTACCATCTGTTAAACAGGAAGTCGAAGTCGTCGCCGCTGCTGTTGTGTTGTGGAAGGGGGCGTGGCGGCCCAGCAGTGTTGTGGAAGGGGGCGTGGCGGCCAGTGTTGTGGAAGGGGGCGTGGCACCCAGCGTTGTGGAAGGGGGCGTGGCGGCCAGTGTTGTGGAAGGGGGCGTGGCAGCCACGTTAATTAAAGAAATGACGATCAAAACGAACAGGTAAGTTTACCCGACTCGAAAGGTTCTTCTGTTCGTAGAGCGAAACCGCTTTTGATTTTTACGTCGTTCAGTCTCGTTGCGCAAGGCGGCCGTATTTTGCTCGGTTTATGTATGTTTTCGCCTTTTCCTGTTGACGGTTCCGGACTGATTTCTGGTGTTTGCACAGCGATGGGATTTGTTAATTATACACCACGTGTAGATTTGCCTGACGTTTTGGAAAGGTAATTGCCGGGACTTTTCCCTCAGGCAGACTCTCTCTCTCTCTCTCCAAAACTATACCAGGAAAACTAAGGAAAGCACACAGGACATTAATCAACTACGCACCAGCATCAACAATGCACCGTCTATTCAATGCGTTGCCAGCTCATCTGAGGACTAGTATATATCAGGAGTGAGCGTAGATGTGTTTAAGAATAAGCTCGACAAATATCTAAGCTGCATCCCAGACCATCCACGATTGGAAGATGCAAAATATATACCGGAGGATGCATTAGCAATTCTCTGGCAGACATTAGAGATGCCTCACACTGACATGACCTGGGGAAACCTGAACGAGCTGTAAGGTCTGTAAGGTCTTAAGGTTAGTCTCCGCATAAGATCGATACTTCCAAGCGCGTTGATGTCTCTTTCGCGTTTGATAATTTTCTGTGGTAATTGTCATTTTGACATAATATCTGTATCACAGCACGATGAAAGTATAAACCTTTCAATGTTACTGGATGTATTTAGCAGCGGAGTTGGTTAGTACTGGGAAGCTGTCTACAGTGCACCGCTTGAGGTCCACCGACGGCATTTTACCCTTCTACGGGTATCATTGAGGCAGTATATGGATTCCTTTTGTTTCACAAGATTTGATAATAATGATGATCTGTTTTCGAGTGACCGGATTTTAAAACTGGAGAATTTTGTTACTTTTCTTTATTTTAAAACTCGATAGAAACTCTTGTAAAAAGATGAATAATGAGGATGTGTGAAAACGTCTATTGGAAAGCAAACTTTGAGAAACATCTGTTTGTCAAAAAGGACATGCCGGCCCCACCCCTCCCCCACAAAAAAAGGAAAAAAAAGTGGTTGGGTCTACCGTGATCTCTTGCTTACGGCATTATACTGATTCACAAATTTATTAACCAATATCTCGCCTTCTGTCTTGTTTGTATGGTGTTTTTACGTTGCATGAAACCAGTGGTTGTTCAGCGACGGGACCAACTGTTTTACGTGACTTCCGAACCACGTCGAGAGTGAATTTCTGTCACCAGAAATATACATCTCTCACTCCTCAATGGAATGCCCGAGAATCGAACTCGCGGCCACCGAGGTGGCACGCCAACAAGGCGCTGAAGATTAGACGAGCGATTGGCATTTTCCTGTCCATTTTCGTTGATCAAATACGAGTGGCATAGATAAATAAATAAATGAATAAATAGTGAAAAGAAACCAACTAATTAAAGATGCGAAAGTAAGAAAGCGTAAAAACGCTGAGAAAGAAAGAGCGGAAAAGGTTCTTCTTAATCACACAACAAGAAAAGTGAAAGATGGCGAATTAGCTGTGTGGAAACTTCCTGTTTTCCTTTTATATCCACTTTTTTTTTATTATCTCATTCTTTGTAAACCTTTCAATCCTGTACTACTGGTGAGTGAAGATACCATATCTGAGAGAGAGAGAGAGAGAGAGAGAGAGAGAGAGATTATGCTTTCTCGGACGTTTTCTGTTATTTTTTTGTTGGGGAAACTTTAAGATCTTTCGTCTCTTTAATGAACCGCCTTCATAGCCATGTCTCCTCCCATTATCCTATGCTTATAGCGTTCAAGAAACGACACATGCACCTTTCTGTCTGTCTGTCTGTTGCATGTCTGTCGAGCGCTATATGCAGGTCATATAGATGCAGCCGAGCACGCAGTGAAAGTCTCTTTTTCTCTTGTATGTCGTTTTTCAATCTGTTTAGTGGATGAAAAAAGTGTGTAGCTATTGTCTGGTTTGCGGTGGAATTTGCCACCTATTTTCCTCGGTCTATTGTGCTTGGTTTTAGCCGATGTTGGATGCACGACAAAAGTGAAAAGCAGTTTCTTAGTACTAACGGTTTTGTGTGTGTGTGTGTGTGAAGGGCGTTTAGGAATAACTTCATGAACCGAGTAATAGGATGGAAATATTCCTCGAGAAATTATGTAAAACTTTGGCCAAAGACAAAATGCAAATAAATATATCTAAAATCCACAGCTTTATTGGTAAGCGTTTCACGAGTCTACTGAAAACAGTTTAGCAATAAAGCCGAAACCGGTCACGATTTTCAACCAGTTTTTCATTTTTCCTTGTGGATGTTAGATGTATGAATCACGTGTCAAAGCGATTATAATCAGCAATTACTATACACATTTCCCCACTAGTGAATCATAGGCCTATACTTTGCGATCCGTACTTGGAGTTTATTACTGCAGCTGGTATACGCGTGATTTTTTGTTGTTGCTTGTAATTGATAAACCAATCTGCGACCTTTTTCGCGTCGTAGGTACTACAGCTGTACGTTCAAAATTACGTTGCAAATCGTGAGTTTTCTCCGCAGAAAGTCGAACGCAAAGTTATCAGTATCACTTCCACCTTCTTCTGACCCCATCCCCACCTGCTGGGGTTGCCATGTACGATAAATCATTTGACTTTTCTCCGTCGATAGACTATTTGTCAGTTCAGGAATGAAGATCGTTTGCGCAGTCATTTACATTTTACTAAAATGTATCGGTCGTAAATGACGAGAGCCCTTTTGTTTTTATCACGTAAAAATCCAACTTTATTCCTTCTGTGATAAGTGAACAACCCACAAGGGCTTGTGTGGACGCGAACTGACCTGCCAAACGTAGAGTTCACGTTTCCGTTTCAAAATCGTCAGTTTTCACGTATTAAAGAACGTTTCAGAGAGAGCTACTGACCACGTTATACTCATCATATATAGCCCAGAAATGGCCCCTTGCACTATGAGACAGTTTTTCTGTAAGTTAAAACCATACGAAGATTTTGAACGACACTTTCAGCCACCTCGTGAGAGCGGTTAGCGGCAGAAAGCAGGTGAGAATAGTCGAAAAATGTCAGTGACGTACTGTGTGTCGGAGAAGGAACTTGAGAGACCGATTATCGATAAATCTTATATATAGTGGGATGTGAAATAAGTTGGCTCATGAACCGACGTTTTTATCGGCAGTGATAATAAAGTCGACGGAAATCTTATTACGTAGGCGCCTGCCAGATCTATCTACAGTCGCATGCAGAGTTGATAATGGAATTTGGCGCTTTCTTTTGGATACGAGATTGAAAAGGTTTCGATTCAAGTGAAACAGGTATGTTGAGATAGAAAAAAAATATAATTGTATGTTACGTTTAACACTTAGTTACTTTATATATAATTTTGAATTTCCCTATTTCGAAATATTATAGCTTTATATATATATATATATATATATATATATATATATATATACATATATATATATATACATATATATAAACATACATATATATATATATATATATATATATATATATATATATATATATATATATTGAAATTTAAGCTCAGGAACTCGGCGCGGGCTGTTAATTGAATTCTTGATCGTTAAACCTTATTATTTTTTTTTTACGTTTTGTTGTTGCGGTAGTTAATTGAAGGATTAACGTGAGGTAAGTTATTTAAGTTTTAATAAAGTAACGTTATATATATATATATATATAGATAATATATATATGTATATATGTATTTATTTATTATTGTGTTCATATGCATAAAATGTGTAACGCGTGTATATGCATAGTTGTTTATTTTCGTGTTTATATTCAATACAATACACACGGAATCGAATTCTTGTCACGATTGTAAATGGCCGTGTCCTTCATATTGGGATGTCATCGAATATAACTGGTTCACACTGATGGACGAATCTCGTAGGCCTACAAGTCCTGGCTTAAGTTTTATTGGTCTTCTTATGCGTGAATGATAGTTTTGACAATTCTATTGCCCGTGTGAAGTGTATAATATAATATATATATATATATATATATATATATATATCTATATATTACTTAGAGGGATCGGCGTTTAATGAACATAATGTATAATCTTAGCAGTTTCACGTTCAGTAAAATGATATTGGTATAGGCTTATATGAATTAAAAAAAAATAGATATTGAAATAAATGTAATGAATTAGAGATTCATATTTTTATTTAATTGACAGTATCATTTCATTGGGCGATATAGAATGTTTTAGACGCATTGTAATAACAAAAATGAGTGTGTAACACCTTGGAATGTTTTGGGGGTAAAACTATGTTAATTATGCAAGCACGGTGAGAATGGTGGTTTTTTAGCCCACAGACCGTTGTGGAACTGCGTAAATATACTGTTGTTTATGAGAGAGAGAGAGAGAGAGAGAGACCCTAACAGTATTTTGAGCAATGATTTTTGGAAAAAAATTGCTCAAAAAGAAATTACAAGGCGTAACGAATGGAATAGAATATACTGCTACGTTTTACATAACAATGATATACTGTGAGACCAAAATAGTTAGTTGAGTGAGTTTGGACAATTAGTAGTCAGCATTATCAGTGTTTAAATGATTCAGTTCACAGGTTGGCATTAAAATAGAAAAATATATTAGATCAGTTGAAGCTGCAATGCCTTAAGAATTGTAGGTATTGCTTTTGCAAGTTACTGATTGATAGAGTATATAGTACATTTATTATATATATATACATATATGTATATATATATATATATATATATATATATTATATATATATATATATATATATATATATATATATATACATATCTCTCTCTCTCTCTCTCTCTCTCTCTCTCTCTCTCTCTCTCTCTCTCGTCTCTCATCTCTCCTTCGGTCTCTCTCTCTCTCTCTCTCTGCTTCATTACATCCTTTTCAACTTTTTTACTTATTTGCCTTAATCGATACACACACACACATACACACTCACAGATATATATATATATATATATATATATATATATATATATATATATATATATATATATATTGTATTTTATGCCTAGTTAGTGTGCACAGCATACCTCGAAATTATTCATGCAGGTGCCCACTCCTCAGCGCCATCATCCACACGTTATTAGCGACAACTCGGCTGTGAAAATGGAATGATTGTGGGAAAATATTAAAAGTTCAGCAGCAAAATGGAAGAAGAAGAAGAACCCGCCGTGGGAAGTCTCGCCATTTGAGGGAATATTTAAAGGGGGAGAACGAGGCGCTCTCTGTTGGTCTAGCTCGACCTGTTCCGAGTTAAGTTGTGGGTCTAGTGTCTGAGGAGAGAGAGAGAGAGAGAGAGAGACGAGGGGGGAGAGAGGGGGAGAGGGGAGAGGAGAGACGAGAGAGAGAGATAGAAGAGAAGAGAGTGGGGTTGTGGAAGAGGAACTATTAATTCTGTACAAACCCGCAGGTGAAAAGAAGGCACGATAATAACCTTGTCGTACGAGGAGGTAGAAAGAAACTAAGAAATAAGTATGAGAAAGGACGACTTGGTAGGCAAAGTTGAAGAGCCATCACAATTCCTTTCTAAAAATAAAAAAGTATAAGCGTCAGCAGATGAATGCGACAGAAGAAGAACATGACAGCCTGTTCAGTGGGCTTCGTAGAAACTGTACTGAAGTATATACCTGTCAAGTCTATTCAACGACTATAGACTTATGAATGGGAATCTCTCTCGTCGACCGTTTATAGAGTGAATGTACCGTGAATTTACGCATGAAAAAGTCAAGATAAGCACCTTATTAGTCAACGCGAGAAAAGGAGAGATACTTTACGTTAGATTTTAAAAGTTTTAACATTTTTCTGAAGGTTTTTTGTAAAGAATAATATTCAGTTCGTGAACTTTTAAAAAAGTGCTGTGTGCAGCGCTCACGTATATGATGCTGTGTAAAACATGTTAAGTAAACTGGGTTGGTACTACTTATTGACGAGTAAACCCTTTCTGAGCAGACACTGAAAAAAATGTGAACTTTTGTTAAATAAAGGTGTCGAGATATGAAAGGTCAAATAAAAGTGCAGGTCACTGACAGAGGAACTTCGGGACTCTTTTAACAACAGAATGGGGAGAAAGAGCAGTGTATTGATAGACGGCGGTACCTAACACTAGACCATACTCGAGGAGGTGAATAGGGTTTACTTCAGTAGTTAGAAAATCGTTTGCCAGAATGCTTTCCTTTGAACTTTTTATTTTTTATTTATTTATTTTTTTCTATTCTACCAGTCCCAGTGAGTGCTCTCAGAAACGTAATTGCATTGTCTTGGGTACGAGTAGTACGCGGAAATTACTGGTCATTAAAACTGGTCGTTTATTTTATTTTATTTTATTTTATTTTTTGTATGCTGTCGGAAGCGTCATGAGGCTGCAGGATTTTTGCGAACTGGTAGGAGCGCTTAGTGATAGCTGGTAACTTGGTTTGCGAATGAAGGAATTAACATCTCACAGGTCCATCACATTGGAATGGAAGTTAATCATTAGACGCTATAACCGAAAGGCTCTCTAATCGTGCTTCATGTTAGCCGATTTTTAACTCAATATAAAGCCGAAAGTAAGAAAGTGCTGCCATTGAGTGAAAGGGTAAGGCATAAATTGCTCCAGAATGCAGTTTTATTTTGGGCCAGATTCTCAGAGGAACTGGAGTCTTGTCTTATTGATTATATCGCTGAGCAAGTGATACTGATGAAAGTACATCGAGAAGGTTATAAAACACGTCCGTGGCGTAGGTGACTACAAATTCTCACAAATAAACCATGAGATTTAAAAGTCTGTTGAAGTATTATATAAAACACTTTGGATTAGCTGTTCTTAACCCTTTAATTATGGATAGCTTAGGGCTTAGGAGTAGCTCTCTGGTGTTACAGGTTCTACAATGCATATTTTCTGTTCTCTTTTGTATAAATTTTGTTTGCTATTCATTGTGCACTTTCCAGTCACTAACATCCAAACAGCAGTTCAAGTCTATCTCATGTGTCTGTCTTTTACTGTTCTGTCATCCTTAGACCTATGTTGAAATTGGTGGGCTTAGTAATCGCCTTTGTATCATCTGAGTCAGTTCATGATGAAGCTATTTATATTGATATTGAAGAGCAGTGAGCTCGAATTTTGAAAATCTTAATAATGGAGTTCATACTGAAAAGAACAAAGCTCCCGAGTTAGCCTTCGTAATTCTATGCCTTCAGGGGCACGTGTAGTTATACAGTCGAGGAACCACGGTCATTTTCGTGGTTATTGTATTTCCTTGAAATTATGGCTTGCGTTCTGCCCGACGAATAAGGCCGTAAATCTTGAACTTCCTGTGATATTTAGTCTTATCCTTGAATACGTGACGTGAATATAAGCTCTTTTATTGAGACTGATTTTTAGGGTTTCTTGCAAGCTTTGAATGTTACTATATATGATACGAGTACAATTACCTAGGTGCCAAATCAGGTAAAGAAAGCAAATTATGGTTATATATACATGGAAATTGCTGGAAATATTTTTTTTTCTAAAACACTGTGACAGCTTTTGAAAGCAAATTTGCAAGGAACATAATATCTAGACCTATATTCCGCTCTTTTAAGTGACGGTTGAGAAGGAAAGTCTCTGCTCTAGGTAACCATTGTGCTTTCAAAGTGCATTCACACTGAATCAACTTATCTCATCCATATCCCATTCACGTTGAGAGTAAGTCGATGACTGTAACTGGAGAGCGAACTTTTGGCAAGTGCTGGTCACAATCGAACTGAAGTCGCAGGTTAAAACTCCCAGTTACGATGTGTGTTTATGACGTTTATGTTGCTGAGGCAGTAAATCACGAGTTTCTGAACAGAACACCAATTAAAATATTTTCAATATGGCAGTACTATTGATTTTAGCAAATAGAGATAAATTACAGTCCAACAGCATGTACTTTTTAAAAAATCTGAATATTCTCAAGTTCTAAGTGATATTAGTCTTAATTATTTAATAACCATCCATCCATTAACACCGGTGAGAACATAAAACTGGGTGGTATACAACCATTGCTCTTGAACTCGAAACGTTGTCTTATGGTGTATAGACAAAATAGATAGGGACCAACTCCCCTCCCTGGAGTACTCGTCTCCAGAATGTTTCAAAAGATCAACATGAATTTCCAGTTAGTCTGCAAGGCTTTCCGTTCTGCAAATCGTTGTCCAAATAACACCCAGAGGCGTCGGCAACAGTTCCAGTGGATCTTCAATCACCTGGAAGTAGCTCATGCATAACTGTATCAAAAGCCACACTAGGATCAAGTAAAACCTGCATACCACATTTGGTTCCATCAATCATTTTCAATAGATCATTTACAGCGGAGCGTGAACGATAATTGCCTGTAAGCTGACTGAGTATCCGGTCAAGCGTTTACTCTTTCCAGGTGAATAGATCTTGTTCTAAAATCACGTTTTCTGTCATTTTGGTCTAGACTGATCGGTTGGCGGAAGGAGTCTGCTTGAACCTAAGGATGGTGCTATTTTAGTAGGAGGGCTACCTGCTTGTTTCTACACTGTTCTTCCGTGTTTACTACTGTAGCAGATTCACATCAACCGTGCATTTGATGTCTAGCCAGTCCCTTACCACGCTCCTGATTGGCTGTTGATAAGCCAATCACAGGGCTGGAAACTCTCAGTCTCTCTCTCGAGAGTTCACATAGGCAAGATGTATGTTCCAACTCTCCTGAAAGACGTACCCTCGGGAGAGGTGGAATACAGATCCTACCCATGTGAACTCTTGAAAGAGACTGAGAGTTTCCAGTCCTGTGATTGGCTTATCAACAGCCAATCAGGAGCGTCGTAAGGGAGTGGCCTAGACATCAAATGCACGGTTGATGTGAATCTACTGTAGAACTAAACACAGCAAAACAGACTAGAAATACGCAGGCAGACCGCCAACTTTAGTAGTACCGTTTCGGTAACTGAGTGTACTGGTCAAAAGCTGATTTACTAATTGTCACTTTCTCAGACGGTAAAGCTTAAAGATATTCTACAACAGTAAATTCAGATATTAGTATTATTTCATTTTGCTTAGTTCGGTTCGTGTAGTACCTTCATAGCATAGTCATTATTATTAATACTTTTAAATCTTGATAGCCTTACCTTCACGTCAAGTTCAACACTAATCTGATTCTCCGTTTCAACAAGTCACAATTTTACTCTCAATTTTGTTTCTAAAAGGTTTAATGAAACCATTAGCCTAGTCCTTGACCACTGAACCCAGCCAGGAGCATTTTATTTTTAGTCTTAACAGTTATACACATTATTCGTAACAGCTTATACATACACACACACACGCACACACACACACCACACACACACACACACACACACACACACACACATATATATATATTATATATATATATATATATATATATATATATATATATATATATACATATATAATCATAAACAGGTTGAAAATGTCAGCGACTCAAGTGCAGAAACGAACCTTAGGCTAATACTGGACAATCGTCTGAGCTACTGGTTAGGACTACCAATAAGTCAATGACTTGTATCCAACCTGTTTGTGATATATTTCGATGAGGTACGACGTGTATTGGTGACTATGTTTTCCTAGCTTGGATGTATATTAAGACTAATATCTTTATTTTTAGTCCAATGGTGGATCACAGCATCCTCGCAATGGATGGAGAGCATCAATCTCTGGATCTGCTTGCTCTTCTCCCTCTACCTCGCTCCAGAGTCCTAGACCTAGCGTGATGGTATGCGTCCCCTGCAAACGATGGAAACAGCCGCACTCACGTGACAAATTGCTCCATCACACGCAATCGACCATACTTTCTCTCTCTCTCTCTCTCTCTCTCTCTCTCTCGAAGAGGCGACGGGTAGCCGGTGAGAAGGCGTAGAAAATTTTTTGCACGGCAAACTCCAGGAAACGCCGTAGGACACGGACCAAGGAACTGATGATGATGATGATGAAGATGATAGGTTTTCGAGCTGCCAACCTTTCTCCTGCATTCTTTTTTCTTATGTTTAGTCAGTGTTTATGTTTTGGATTTTAGTATTTGCTGCTGTAACCGAACTTGGGTGACTGAAGATCGAACGAGTGCGGTTTTGAATTTCGGTAGAGGAGTAACTATCACACATGTAAGTTGTATGGTGGTGATACAGATTAAAGCTTCGAAGCATATGGATTTTGGTTATTATTATTACCGACCTGGAGATTCATTGGTGCAGGTGGAGTGACCGATGTCATATATAACGGTTCTCTTGATGCTCTTAGTGATACGACGTTATTTCCTTCAGTAGTACTGTTACGCGCATGCTCATGTGTGTGCTCGTCACGAGCTTATATGATTGTGCGCGTGGATTTCGACAGGCTGTGTGTACGAACAGTTCTGCTTGCATGCATGCAAATTATGTTATATATAATATAAATATTTATAATGTGTGTGTATTTTATTTTATATATTATAATATATATATATATATATATATATTATATATATATAGAATTAATAATGTGTGTATTACTATATATATAATATATAAATATATATATATATCTATATATATATACATATATAAAATATATCCATATATATACATATATATATATATATATATATATATATAATAAATAAATATATATATATATATATATATATATATTCTATATATAGTTTATACTATATATATAGTATATATAAAATGTAATGTACAAACTGTACTGTGTATCCATACATCTATACTGTAGAAACAACAGTTTGTCAATTATTGATTATATCTTAGTTTAACCAGACCACTGAGCTGATTAACAGCTCTCTCACTCGTAGGGCTGACCCGAAGGATTAGATATTTATTTACGTGGCTAGGAACCCAATTGGTTACTTAGCAACGGGACCTACAGCTTATTAATGTGGGATCCGAACCACATTATATCGAGAAATGAATTTCCATGACCAGAAATCATTTCCTCTTGATTTCGCTTTGGCAGAGATGGTAGGGGGGGAGGGGGAGGGGATCGAAGAACCCAGACACTGAGATCGGTGGTAGTCGAGCACGGTTAACCGACTCGTCCAAAGAGGAACTTGATTTTGCCATTTATAAACTACGTTTTAAGACAGACGGTCTCGCAAACTAACTTAATTCAGCCCCTCTCTACATAATAAAAAAAAAAAATTTGATAAAAAAAATATTTAATGCTCAATAATTTTATTAGCAACGCAGCCCCTCTCGTCACTGGTGGAGCACCGTTCATGTGTGTTTGTAAAATCTACGTAATAACGAAAATTTTGACATAAAATATTTAATGCTCAATAAGTTTATTAGCAACGCATCAACCTGGTTCCACCTGTCTGACTGTGTTTCATATGGTCAACCCCTTTCGAATGGGCGAACTCGGTTATGATGATGAATAATATTTCACTGGGTGGAAAACGTCCTGTTTCCTGCCAGGAAGGTGGAGCCATTAGTCTCTGATTTGACATGGCTCTTGCCTGTTCACCAGGTAATGATTCGAACGCAATTTCATTGCGGTAACTCGAACACCTATCTGTTTCTATCTGTCAGTAGATAGGCAAGAATTTGCAATAAAGACGCTTGTGATTCTCTCTCTCTCTCTCTCCAATTGTTGCTTCTTAGTGGAACTCTTTCAACCTTAGACTTTCTCTCTCTCTCTCTCTCTCTCTCATTTTGCTGTTTAATCTCTCAAACTGTTGCTTCTCAGTGCAACTCTTTCACATGTAGATCCTCTCTCTCTCTCTCTCTCTCTCTCTCTCTCTCTCTCTCTCTCTCTCTCTCTCTCTCTCTCTCTTTCTCATTTTGCTGTTTAATCTCTCCAACTGTTGCTTCTCAGTGCAACTCTTTCACATGTGATCTCTCTGCTCTCTCTCTCTCTCTCTTCTCTCTCTCTCTCTTTCTTTTCTTCTTTTGCTGTTTAATCTCTCAACTGTTTGCTTCTGCAGTGCAACTTTTCACCTGTAGATCCTCTCTCTCTCTACTCTCTTACTTCTCTTTTTCTCTATTGTTTGCTTTTAGTCCAGCTGTTTCACCTTGAGATGATCACGTGCTTCATTACCTTCATTTCCCGGGTTTCTCGCTGTCCAACCGCTCCAACATCCTCCTTTCACCGTCTGAAGCGCTGGATGGAATGAAAATGCTAAAATTCATTAAGCGAGTCACGCTAACCTGCTCCTAGAGACAAGTGACATAACAAGTCTTTGAGACATCCTATTCCTTGTAACTCCTTGCTAACTCACTCTCTTTCTGTGCGCGCGCGTGCGCGCTATCTTCGGTCCGTGTCTTGGGAGTAGCGGCCATTGTGCTCCCTTCTTCGGTCACCGATGGCTTATTGTTCCCTCCCGTACAAAGGGCGACCGCTGGGGCAACGCCCACTTTTCCTCTCTTATTTTGACGTTTCTTGCCAATTTTTCTTGGCTCACGTTCTACCTGTGGCAACCCAGACACCGTCGGCATTCTGAATTTAGTATTATTTTTAGGCTTAGGCTTTGCTGAATGTCGAAGGGGATGTTGGATGAATGGGGAAAAAGCTGAAGAGAGACAGCAGTCTCTGAAATATAATATATTACCTCTATATTTTGCCGTTTTTATTGGGTCCTTTTATTAGATATATAGTATATGTATATATTTATTTATTTATTTATTTATTTATTTGTGTGTATTCATAAGCGCGCATGCATGGATATACGCACACACATAATCATATGTTGTTCTTGTTCTTCTTGTTCTTTTTGTTGTTGTTCTTGGTGGGTGGGTAGGAAATCCCTTTGGAGAAGCCTCAAAAAAGGTCTGAAGAAGTTGTTTCGCGTTGAGTTACTACAGATGCAGGAATGTTAGGATAGGATGTTTATGATTTATTTATTAGAATGAAAATGTATAAAAATAATAAATAATGTGCGTTTTAAACTGCACAGAACAATTATTTCTAATAAAAGAATGTAAGTAGCATATTTTAATTTTCGTTGGTGAAATAAGTCTCTATTTGACTGTAGATTGTAGCACGCGCCCTGAGTAAGCTGGAGATCGGATCATGCATTGTTTTACTTACGTATTAGAATATTAGACGAATTGGCATTTGGTCTACAGATGGGATTACATCTTGAACAATCTACAAAATGAGTTTTTTTCGTGTCCAGCGCTTAAGTTTCTGTTGATCTACAGGTGGGATTACATCTTCAAGAATCTACAAAATGAGTGTTTTTATGTCCAGCTCTTAAGTTCCAGGCCGTCTCGAGTCTTCCAGCCTCTTGCTGTAGACTACAGAGCTTCGCCCTTCGAGTTTCTTTAGCCTAAAATTCCGTTCTCTTCGCCCGCGGTGGATTGAAAAAGGACGGCCTCTCTCCTTACTACGCTGTCCTTTCGACCCCTTTGAGAGGGATGGATGCCCTTTGAGATTCTGACCTGAGGATATGACTAGCGGGTCCTTCCCTTCGGTCCCATTAACATAATGGTGCAAGGCGTTCGTCGTGTTGCCTCTCTTTTGACCGTATAATATATATATATATCTATATATATATATATATATATATATATATATATATATATATATATATATATATTCCGAGGTAGAGCGAATTAGATATGAAAGGACATTTGTAGCTCGAATGATTTATATGAATCACGGTGATGTGATAAATATTCATATAGTATATATATATATATATATATATATATATATATATATTATATATATATATATATATATATATATATAATATAGGATATATGTATATATTTACATATATATGCATTATAAAAACACCGCATCGTGCTTCTAAGTAATCAGTTAGTGATCAAGTCCACGAAAGGATGGACGAGAGCTCTTAGCATTGTAAAATATTGCTACAGATATATTTCGTCTCGTTAAACAAGAATATTGCTGTGGACCCTTCAACTTATATACATGAATGTAATTATATATATGAATATATAATATATGAAAATTAATTTGTATATATTTATACATACATACATCCGTCATCATTATAATGAGCCGTTGCTAGTCCACTTCCAATGACCTCCATTATCTACTAGTTATTATTTCTAAAGGGACGAAATTAGTGACTGACATTATTTAACTTTCGTATGATTTCCCTTTTGATTTTCCTATTGCTTCAGTTATGTTTGACGATTGTGTGCTATTTGTTTCTATGGTGTTTTTACGTTGCATGGAACCAGCGGTTATTCAGCAACGGGACCCACGGCTTTACGTGACTTCCGAACCACGTCGAGAGTGAACTTTCTATCACCAGAAATACACATCTCTGACCCCTCAATGGAATGGCCGAGAATCGAACTAGCGACCACCGAGGTGGGACGCCAACACCATACCAACCACGCCACTGAGGCGCTTGATTGGGTGCTATTGACAACGACTACCCTTCTCTCCACGCCCTTGTACCTAGTGACCTCCACGGCAATCCTTCCTTTGTCACTACCTCATCCTTGAGGGAAGTAGGCAAAGGAATACTCCTGGGAACGATTATATAGTAGATATTATGTAGAATCAAGTTCAAGTTATACAGGTTTGGTATAGTGGATAAAGACATTAAAAGGTTCTCGCAATATTGAATGCATACCACTTGAAACGTAAAAACTGCTTCATGAATAGAAGTAGAACCTTTGTCAAAAGCAGATAACTTCAACTGCGGGAGAGAGAGAGAGAGAGAGAAAGAGAGAGAGAGAGAGAGAGATCTTACCTTACATTACCAACCTTGCAGCTCGTTCGGGTTTCCTCAGGTCCCTCAGTGTGATGCACCTCTAAAGTCTACCAGAGAATTGCTCATCCATCTTCCGGTATATATTTTGCATCTTCCAATCTTGGATGGTCTGGGATGCAGCTTAGATATTTGTCGAGCTTATTCTTAAACACATTACGCTCCCTCCTGATATGATGAGAGAGAGAGAGAGAGAGAGAGAGAGAGAGAGAGAGGAAGAAGGAAGGCGTGCAATGCAAAGGACCACAGCTGCCAACCGCTGGCAAGGTTGTTGTTAGGTTATGCCCTGAGGACAACGCGTGGTCGCCTCAAGGTTTTCCTTGGTTTTCCTGGCCGCGGACGGTTCTACCCATGACGTAGTAACATCTAGGAAAACAAGGGTACCTCCTTTAAGGTATGGATGGGTATGCAAAGTATATATAGGTGGGCATTGAGTGAGCTGTATAATGGCTGGTTCTTCGTCGAGGGGAATTTTGTGATGTTTACGTTATTTTATTAGATTGTTAAGAAATTCACAGTTTCGTGAAAACAAATTGTAAAAATAAATATTCACAATTATATATAAAAATATATTTCTATGTAAAAATGTAAAACAAAGACTTTCGAACACCTGAACGGTGTTCCTCATCAGTGTAACGTTAGAATGTCTAGCGTTACACTGATGAGGAACACCGTTCAGGTGTTCGAAAGACTTTCGAAAGTCTTTGTATTATATTTTTACATAGAAATATATTTTGATATATAATTGTGGATATTATTTTAACAGTTTATTAGATTTTTAGATTTTTATGTTGATAAATGAGCAATGACGATCGACATTTTCCCCGTCAGAACGAATGTGTTGTCCTATCATATCGGTTCTTCGTCTATCGTTTAACCATTACTTTATACATTACATTTTCTCCAGCGCCTCAGTGGCGTGGTTGGTATGGTCTTGGCGTGCCACCTCGGTGACCGCGAGTTCGATTCTTGGGCATTCCATTAAGGGGTTAGAGATGTGTATTTCTGGTGATAGAAGTTCACTCTCGACGTGGTTCGGAAGTCACGTATAAAGCCGTTGGTCCCGTTGCTGAATAACCATACTGGTTCCATGCAACGTAAAAACACCATACAAACAAACAAACAGTTACATTTTCTTTATCATAAGCTTCTATTTGTGATAATAAAACTACGTTTTTAATCCATTCAGCAGTTCGGTCTCTTCTTTAGGCATTCCAGCGACGTTCCTGGAAGCTCTCCATAATTAATTGCATGAAAGCAATTATTATTATTATTATTATTATTTAATTATTATTATTATTAGTTATTATTATTATTATTATTATTATTTTATTAATTTACTTACTTCATAGTAGCATGAGTCTAAAATGCAGAAAAAAATTCAGTTATGTATTGGTACATATATTTTTAAAAAATACATCTCTACAGAGAACTTTCGGGAATCTGCTCGATTCTCCTTTTCAAAACGGGAATCGAGCAGATTCCCGAAAGCTCTCTGCTGAGATTTATAAGTACCTATACTTAACTGTGGATTTGTTTCTCTATTATTATTATTATTATTATTATTATTAATTATTATTATTATTTTATTATTAATTTACCCAGTAGCTGCCCAGACCGCAGAGTGGCAAGTCATTGCTGGCCTGCAGAAGAATAAGAGGTCACCTTCTCATGTTACAATCTTGCAGTCATCACTGTTTGACCCCAGTTCCGTTGCAATTTTTAATCTTTGGCGAGACCGATGAGGGTCAACATTAACCCCTGGGAATGTAAACATCGTTAAGAGTCGGGCATAAATAAACTGACTTGCAACAGTGCAAGTCAGTGTGCGGAATGCTTTTTCAGAATATCTTCAGTCGAGCCCAGTGGAGATTCTCATAATTTTTCATAATTTTAGAAAAAAAAAAGGAGTTAAATCTTCGTGTTCATTAATAGAAACCTCCGTGACTTGGGTTTGGGAAAAGATATATTGGCGGTGGAGAGTAAATCTAAAAGAATTATATGTACTGGACTAAACCTTAATGTTTACGTTTTTATATAGCAATTTTGGGTTTCTTTTTGGCTGTATGAATGAGAATCCATTTTTTACTTTGAAGAATGAAAAGGAAAACCGCCATTTTTAAAATGACAGTCTCTCTCTCTCTCTCTCTCTCTCTCTCTCTCTCTCTCTCTCTCTCTCTCTCTCTCTCTCTCTCATATTCTTTACGTACGATTTGTTTGTGCTTAGTTTTCTGTATATGTATCTAAGGAGAATAATATCCATTAGTGTATTTGTGTACTATTTTTGTACATTTGAGTTTCCTGGGAAAATGAGTGTTTTTGTTGACATAATCAATGCGCAATGAACCTGGTAGTTGGTCGATTTTGTTGAGTTGGAATCAGGATACTGAGTTAATGTTGGCGTGTTTTTGCCTACTACAATTTCTCTAGGAAAACGTTTGTGACGACTTAATTTTTATGTTAGGTCAATCATTTTGGTGTCATTTCGAAGTGGAATAGTTGAAGTTTATCGTAGTATGTCCAGATAAGTTAAAAGGGAGAAATAAAATGTAAAGATGACGAGTTAACGTGACCTAGCGGAAAAACTTTTATACTTTGTTATAAGGAAAATGTTTATAAATGTCTCCTGTACACCCCCCCCCCCCAAACAAACTATGAAAAATTGCATTTTCAATAGAATATAGCTGATTGCTATGTATGCCACCCTTTTAGACACCAAAGCACTTCACATAATTTTTGATAGCATGGCTGTTTTATAAGTATACGTTTGAAATGTTTTTATTTTTTTTATGTCTGTAATTGTTTGACGTTTGCAGTTTATGGCTAAGATGAAGGGTAGTTTTTACCTTTACTTAGCTTTCATCCATAGTTATTAGCATACAGAGAGGACTGAATGTTAACAAGTACTAATGTATTTGTGAAGTGTGTATTTGATGTATAAAAAGTACCTTACAATTGACAGATTATAAATATTTCAACTTTGCCATTATTTCTATGGCGTGGTCGTTATTCCGTGTAATATATTTATAAATATACACACACTTGTATACGTATATACACATTTAACATATTTACACACACACACGCACATATATATATATAGATATATACTATACATATATTATATATATTATATATATATATATATAATATATATATATATATATATATATATTATATATTACATATATATATAATATATGTATATGTTATATATATAATATATAGTATATAATATATATATATATATATATATATATATATATATATATATATATATATTATATATATATCTGTTAAAGTCAATAGCATTGTTTTCATAGACTCCACAAATAACACCATTGACTTCAATAGTAGAAACTGCATAAGAGGGGGAAACATCCCCAAATAGCATTATGCATTGCAAGTGAAACATTTGTCAAGAACCGGTGCGCAGTATGAAGCACCCAGACAGAATTACAGTCAGTGTAGGATGTTATTAACGTCAGTGACAAGACGATCACATAACATGACGTCATTGCGACAACACCAAGTCTTTTTGGACCCGTTGCTGAATAACCATACTGGTTCCATGTGACGTTAAAACGCCATACAAATAAACAAATTCTTTTTGGATCATTCTCGTATACCACCGCGAAGCTTTCGTTCGTGGGTACATGGGATGGAAAAGTTTCCTAAGGAATAGTTTCCAGTTTTCCGTAAACGAAAATTATCATAGAGATGGTTCTTTGTCTGTCCGTCCGCACTTTTTCCGTCCGCCCTCAGATCTTATAAACTACAGAGGCTAGAGGGCTGCAAATTGGTACGTTGATCACCCACCTTCCAATCATCAAACATACCAAATTGCAGCTCTCTACCCCCAATAGTTGTTTTTTTAATTTGATTTAAGGTTGGAATTAGTCATGATCGTGGGTCTGGCACCTTCACAGACCACCACCCGGCCATGACTGAAAGTTTCATGGGGTCGCGGTTGAGAGTTTTATACAGCATTATACGCATTTTTTACTTGATTGTTTTTACGATACAGTAAAGTATTTTAGATTATATATTCACGTACATTCATGAAGAGAGAGAGAAGAGAGAGGCGGGGGGGGGGGGGGGGGGGGGGACCTACACATCCTGCTTCCTACGAGTCAACCCAGCAGTAAAACTGGGTACCAGAGTCAATTAGGGCGTAGGGTAGGCGACCCCATCTCTAAACATTTATGTAGAACAAGCAGAGCTCTTGTGTTCTGGCGCCACTCATGCTAACTAGTATATATATATATATATATATATATATATATATATATATATATAGTATATATATATATATATTGTGGTCTACTGCTAAGCACGTTCCTTTCACACGTCAGACAGACCGGAATCGATTCTCGGCTGAGTGGAAACGCTCTGTTTAATATCTAATGTGTGTTTTCCATCATTTATTTAGGTTTCTCTGCTCGTAGCCGAAGAAAACGTGATTATTTTAGCTCTTATATTGTTAACTTCTTTCGCTATGTTTCTGTAATGAAAGTAAAGTACCGTCTTGCGAATCAATTTTATGATAAGTTATGATTTTTTCAGTCTAATGATATACCTCGTCGCCAATAAGGATTTGACTACGCTTGTCCATCGTATAGAGGGGTTAGTGCAGTCAGTGCACCTCATGCGGTGCACTGTAGGTATTACTTAAGGTTGGTTCTTTGCAGCTGCAACTCCTTTCGTTCCTTTTACTGTGCCTCCTTTCATATTCTCTTTCTTCCATCTTACTTTCCTTGACCCTCACTGCTTTGAGGTTTTCCTCCTGTTACACCTTTCAAACCTTTTACTCTCAGTTTCCGTTTCAGCGGTGAATGATCTCATAGGTCCCAGTGCATGGCTTTTGGCTTGAATTCTATATTCAATGCACTTCACTACGTCTGTCTTATACCCGTATTTTATTGCATTAGGGAATTACTATCAATTCATCCAAATGAAAAAGGAATTTCGAAAAGTCGTGACGTTTTTATTTCTGGCTTCCAACTCCTGTCATTTTTCTTTATTCTTAATCGCCAGGTCACTCGCGCTTCCGACACGACTCTAAAAGGGTGGTGTGAGGGTGGGTGGGGGGCAGAGGGGGGGAAAGACGAAAATTGATCAAAAAAGAAAGATTCCGTTTCTCATTTCCTTTCCACGAAGACAATCTTACGCTGACTCACGGGGTAATAATGGTTTCCTCGGCTGTTGCAGTTCGAAAAAGATCTCCCTCTTTCCCTCCCTCTCCCTCTCCCCTCTCCATCTCCCTCCCCCTCCCTTTCCCTCCCTCCCTCCATTCTCCCTCTTTCCTCCTCCCTCTTTCCTCGTGCATTTACTCGGTCACACACAGTGGGAAAGGGTCACCATTTCATGGATTGTTAGCCACAGAATTTTTTTTTTTAAAGCAAATGATCAAAAGATTGCTTTAATGCAGAGTGCTTGTTCAAGGAGTTTGATCTCTCTCTCTCTCTCTCTCTCTCTCTCTCTCTGTTGCTTTGTAGTAATTCACTGATTCGTGCGTTCGCTAAACTTACTTTAGTTTTGGCTTTCTGTAAAAGAATATTTTTGTGCTGGCTTTGTCTCTCCGTCCGCCCTCAGTTTTCAAAAACTACTGAGGCTAGAGGGCTGCAAATTGGTATACGTAGATCATCTACTCTCCAATCATCAAACTTACTAAATTGCAGGCCTCTAGTATCAGTAGATTTTATTTTATTTAAGGTTTAATGTCTCAATTAAGTTGCGATGTACTGCATACAAGCGTTTGCTCGTAATTGTATGACTGTACGCATATGTATTTGTTGTATACATGGTCATAGAGACCTCTACAGAGAGAGAGATTCAGCAACGGGACCAACGGCTTTACGAGACTTCGGAACCACGTCCAGAGTGAACTTCTATCACCAGAAATAATACACATCTCTAACACCTCAGTGGACTCAGTGGAACGTCCGAGAATCGAGCTCGCGGCCACCGAGGTGGCGCGCCAACACCATACCGACTACGCCACTCTTCTTGCTGCTGAGTCAAGGAAAAAACCCTCTGCGAAAATCATACACGGCGGCATTAGCTCTTCGATGAACCTTCACATTAGACATCGACTGCCCTCTACTGCCCAGTTCACCCCAGTTCAGTCTCTCTCTGTCTGAATATTGAATGCATATTGTTCAAACACTTTCACCTCACGTTCCTCATTCCTCATTCCTCCTTTCTCTCAGGGGTTATGCATTCCATTCCTATTCACTTGTCTGTGCTCTCCTGTTATCTCTACATGAACTTAACCATATTAAAATACAACAATTCCTGTTTTGTTATCTCTAGTATACATAACCAGCGTCTCAGTGAAGTGATCGGTATGGCATTGGCGTGCCATCTCTGTGGCCGCGAGTTAATTCTCGGGCGTTTCATTGAGGGGTGAGAGATGTGTATTTCTGGTGATAGAAGTTCACACTCTCGACGTGGTTCGGAAGTAACGTGAAGCCGTTGGCCCCGTTGCTGACTAACCATACTGGTTCCAAGCAACGTAAACACACCATACAAACAAACAGACAAACAATCTAGTCCATGACCTTATCATAGCAAATGATTCCTGTATTCTACCTCATTATCCTTTATCCTGCAGCGATATTTTATTTGTTTATTTATTTTTTCAATCTCGTCACCTTATTCTACGCAGGCAATTCACTGCCTTAGCAGCTCCGACGACGTATGACTTATCATGAAAGATATTCGCCCAATACAATCCCTTCATACATACGCATATTTTGTTTCTGTTGCCTCACCTGAGTGATCAGTGATTCACCTCTTCTGATATTCTACCCGCAACCAGTCCCTTCTCCCGCTGCAATTCTGGCTGTCAATCTATCTTCCTAACCTTCTCCCACTCGATACCATTCCTTTGCAGACTTTTCCTCCCCTCAGACACTTTTTTGAATCATTCGAGGAAATCGTCAGCCCTTCCTCAATCTCCTCGCCGGTCACGTCATGGCAGTTACGACGTCTAAAATGTTCTTCCATTGACTTCCCTCTTTCGTCACTCCGTCCATAAAGATGTCACGAAGCCAGAGAGAGACATCAGAGACATCAACCACTTGGCCCTCTGCGAGTTTCCATTAACCATTTTGTCATTATAACTAAACTCTTCAACATACCTCACAGCCATGTTTTATGTATATTATAAATATGTTGTTATCGTCATTATTATTATTATCATCATCATAAGAGTAGCTTAAACAGACGACTAAGGTGAGCTATAATACGCTATCATTGCTAATTTTTTCTCTCTGCTTAAAAAAATATTAACCTATTTCCATTTATGTTTCGGGAGGGATTTGAGAATCCCGATCGAAAATGAATGTTATCTTCATTGTTTTGATACCAGTTAACTCTCTCTCTCTCTCTCTCTCTCTCTCTCTCTCTCTCTCTCTCTCTCTCTCACACACAGCCCCCTCACGTACAGGATTAACCTGACCTTCTGTAGCACCAGTTTTCATACGTTATCTAACATGGAATAAATTGGTGTGAGCGAAAATGAGAGACATTATATGTTGTAAGAGTCATGACAGCTGCCTAGAGTTCTTCTAATCAGCCATGCTGTTGCTCTAACGGGAAACCTAGTTTCATATGACATCGCTCAGTTATTCGTTTTTTTCTTGACTGTTATAGGGTGTTTTGCAATGTCTGCAAGATTATTATTATTATTATTGTTACACTGCGCTGGAACCAGGTTCTGCCCGTTATGTCTCCCCCTATACCCTCCTGAACCCGTACCTAACCCTGCCACCACCCAGTGGCGGACAGACAGGTTTGCAATAGGAGGGTGGCTGTGTCAAGTCTTTCCTACCCTCATGATCCCCTTACCTATCCCGACTCTTACCGGGAAGCGGACAGACAGGTTTGCAGGAGGAGGGTGGCTGTGTCATGTCTTCCCTACCCTCATGACCCCCTTATCTATCCCAATTCCAAGCGGGAAGCGGACAAACAGGTTTGCAGGAGGAGGGTGGCTGTGTCATGTCACCCTTACCCTCCCGATCCCCTACCTACTCCCCCCCCCCCCCCCACTCGACCTGAGACAGACAAATAGGTTTGCAGAAGGAGGGTGGCTGTTTCATGTCTCCTTACATTCGAGTTTTATGTACATCGTATAATCAATGCACCTAAAATAGATCTATCTTTCGGTGGTCTCGGTACAGTGCTGTTCGAGCCGTGGCCCATGAAACTTCAACCACGGCCCGGTGGTTGCCTGGCCTATATCGTGGCCAGACGCACGATTATGGCTAACTTAAATAAATTAAAAACTAACAAGGCTAGATGGCTGCAATTTGGTATGTCTGATGATTGGAGGGTGGATGATCAACATACCAATTTGCAGCCCTCTAGCCTCGGTAGCTTTTAAGATCTGAGGGCGGATACGAATAAAGTGCAAAGCCGACACAATAGTCTTCCTTCCAGGAAACTATAAAAAGGTACGAGAGGTTTGACTGCATTGACAAGTTAGGAACTCTTAACTTCAAGCGGACTTGTTCTGCGTCCAAGAATTGGCTGGAGGTGGTCACATCTAGAGATGGTCCTCCGGGAAACATGAGCATAGTATGCGATGGCACGCGGGGGTTGTGCCAGAGAGAGAGAGAGAGAGAGAGAGAGAGAGAGAGAGAGAGAGAGAGAGAGAATTTGGCAGCGATGAAAAAGGAAACGACAGCAGAGTGCAACAAAATTTTGACATTTCAAGCCGAGGTGATAGATATCTTGCACTCTTTTGTTTCAACTGCATCGTGGCCGTATAATATCTCTCTCTCTCTCTCTCTCTCTCTCTGTATGAAAATATACCTTAGGAAATCATCATCAGATTATAATGCCTTTCATGCCTCTCTCCCTCTCTCAAAGAGAGAGAGAGAGAGATTATACGGCCACGATGCAGTTGAAACAAAAGAGTGCAAGATATCTATCACCTCGACTTGAAATGTCAAAATTTTGTTGCCCTCTGCTGTCGTTTCCTTTTTCATCGCTGCCAAATTCTCTCTCTCTCTCTCTCTCTCTCTCTCTCTCTCTCTGTGTGTGTGTGTGTGCCAGGAGGCCCGTTAGAGTGCGGTGGTCAGGTGTATCGCTTAAATGTGCAATAAGGAGACCAGGGGAATTTTATTGGGGTCTCTGAGACCACTTCCTTTCGGCTCTAGTGGTTGAAGGCTCGCTCACGTCTCGTGTTCTGCGCATGCGTCGCTCCGTCAGATTCCAGGCGCATATTGGACTGTCATTGTTTTTTTTTTTATTGAGTTTTCCGTATATCTGTTTTCTTGGGACTTATGGACGTGAATTGTCTGTGTCATTTTGCAGGATTTGTCACGATTTGGTTTTGTGTATTGTATATAGTAGTATTTTACTTTATATCACTAAATTGAGCAGATATTGTTATTTAAGAATAAGTCTGCCTTCGAGTTTTCTCTTGTTCGTTTTTGAAGAAGCCGTGTTAATGTAAATAGTTTTTCTTTGATAATTTGCGTATCTTTGTTATTTTCAAAGATACAATATATTTTATCTATATATATATATATATATAATATATTAATATATATATATATATATATATATATATATATAAAATTTGCCCAACAATATCTTTGTGTATACATGCGTAATACAATGTAATATGTGATTACGTCAGTGTCCGTAGAGAGAGAGAGAGAGAGACTTATTATGACCCAAATATCACACTGTAGGCTCGCAAATTGTTGCCTAGTTTGCGGATGCGTATACCGTAATTCACGTAGACTTTGTTTTTGTTTGTTTTTGTGCTCTCTCTCTCTCTCTCTCTCTCTCTCTCTCTCTCTCTCTCTACCAGGTGGGTTCTCCTTGATGCCCGACTAACAGTTTAGCCAACGTGTCTTCTTTTCGAAATATTTTGGGAAAATGAGTCTCTGAATGTTAATCACTGCTTTGCAAAGCAGCTTAGCTTCAGTCACTGCAACGGAATAATGATCAGGTCAGCATATACACTGAATGGATAAGTGGGATGGCTTCGAAGGTGTGGTGTAATGCTGTCAACGCACTTCATGCGGTGCACTGTAAGCGTGACTTAAGGCTCTTTGCAGCGTCCGTCCCTTCGGCCCCTATAGCTGCAACCACTTTCAGTTTACTGTACCTCCGTTCGCGTCATCTTTCTTCCATCTTACTTTCCACCCTCTTCTAACAATTGTTTCATAGTGCAACTGCTTTGAGGTTTTCCTCCTGTTACGCCTTTCAAACCTTTCGACGGTGATTGACCTCTTTCAAGCCTTTTTACTGTCTTCAAACCTTTTTACCGTCAATCTCCGTTTCTTCTCTGAATGACCTCATTCTTCCCAGCGCCTGGCCGTCGGCCTCGATTTTACATTTTCCATTCCGAGGAAAAGGATGTCTGTCTTATTTTCCTTACTAGGTGAAAAAACAGAAGCAGAGTTCACCGAAACGAATCAGCGAATGTTAGGCTTTGTAAGTAGGTGGTAAGACGAGGAACCTGCCGCTGCTTTCTGGCGTTGCTGATTTTGTTGTCCTCCTCGCTGCTGCCGCCGCCGTTCTCATAACTGGATTAGGCGTTGCATAATTACGCAAATTGCGTCGTCGTTGTTGTTGTTGTTGTTGTGTAATGGTCCTGCCGGTGCTGTCGCTGCGATAGTAGGTTTGTGTGTTACCGGTCGCCTCCTGTCCAACTCATTTCGGCTTTCTCCGGCTCCAGCCTCATCGTTTAGTCTTTCTGCAGTCCCTTATGTTGCTCTGGAGTCCCCTATGTTGTGTTGGAGTCCCTATGTTGTTCTGGAGTCCCTATGTAGTTCTGGAATCCCTTATGTTGTTCTGGAGTCCCTCATGTTGTTGTGGAGTCCCCTATGTTGTTCTGGAGTCCCCTATGTTGCTCTGGAGTCCCTATGTTGTTCTGGAAACCCTTATGTTGTTCTAGTGTCCTTTATGTTGTTATGGAGTCCCTTAAGTTGTTCTGGAGACCCTTATGTTGTTTTGGAGTCCCTTATGTTGTTCTGGAGACCATTATGTTGTTCTGGAGTCCCTTATGTTGTTCTGGAGACCCTTATGTTGTTTTTGGAGTCCCTTATGTTGTTCTGGAGTCCCTTATGTTGTTATGGAGTCCCTTATGTTGTTCTGGAGACCCTTATGTTGTTTTGGAGTCCCTTATGTTGTTCTGGAGACCCTTATGTTGTTTTGGAGTCCCTTATGTTGTTCTGGAGACCCTTATGTTGTTTTGGAGTCCCTTATGTTGTTCTAGAGTCCTTTATGTTGTTATGGAGTCCCTTAAGTTGTTCTGGAGACCCTTATGTTGTTCTGGAGTCCCTTATAGGAAGGTTGTGCCGTCAGTGAACCTCATCTAGTGCACTGTAGGCATTAAGGTTATTTGCAACCCCCTTTCATTCCCTTTACTGTACCTCCGTACATATTCTCTCTCTTCCATCTTACCTTCCACCTTCTCCTAACAATTGAATCATAGTGCAACTGCGAGGCTACACTTCTGTTACACCTCTCAAACCATTTTACAGCCAATTTCCATTTCAGCGCTGAATGACCTCATAGGTCCCAGCGCTTTGCTTTATGGCTTAAATTCTACATTCTAATCTAATCTGTTCCTATTAATGGTTTCCTGTCTGATCACAATGATTTTGGATTCGGTGCAACGCTCGCTGAACGCACAGATCAGCGACGCCCATCTTTCGTCTTTTGTTTTGTTGTTTTAAAGTGTCTTCCGTTTGTTGTTGTACTCACGTTTACGTTCGCGATTGGTGGCGATTGTCACGCCGAGCTGCTCACCAAGGTTAGGAGAATAAAAAAAGTAATAAATAAAAAAAAGTAAGAAGCGCTACTGGATCGGGTACTTAGTTGGTGTTGGGAACCATGACGCGTTGGAAAAGAAATTAGAGAGAGAGAGAGAGAGAGAGAGAGAGAGAGAGAGAGAGAGAGAGAGAGAGAGAGAATGAAAAGGTTTCGAAAGATTTAAGAAGGAGAAAGAATAGGAGAGAATAAGGGAAGTGAATGATAGCAGGCTGTAAAGAAGAGGGTGAGATAAGAGAGAAGAGGAATTACAGAAAGAATGAAGCAAAGGATTGAGAGACAGAAAGGAAGAGAGAGAGAGAGAGAGAGAGAGAGAGAGAGAGAGAGAGAGAGAGAGAGAGAGAGAGCATAATGATCCAGAAGACAAAGAAAACGATACAAAAATTATTTTAAAAAAATCTCGAGAAGAATGAGAGGGAGAACATGATAATTTTGACAGGAATAAGCGCTAGATACTGATAAAAGGTGAGTGAAAGGAAGTGCAAGAATGGAAGAGGAGATAAGAAGATGATTAATTGAAGAGCAGAGATAAAATGAGAAATAATAATCGTAAGTGGAGAGAAGTTGGAGAGATAGAAGCAAGGAATAAAGGAGAGATGAAGTTTGTGTTATTGATTTGTGATTTTATTTACTGTTATAATACCAGTAATGATAATTCAAGCGGCCAGTACTTTAGTTATTTTGTAGGTGTAAGGACATTAATTGCTGTAATGCTAAAGTAATTCATTTACTTATTACTGTAATGCTAAAGTAATTAATTTACCTATTGCTGTAATGCTAAAGTAATTCATTTACTTATTACTGTAATGCTAAAGTAATTCATTTACTTATTACTGTAATGCTAAAGTAATTCATTTACCTATTACTGTAATGCTAAAGTAATTAATTTACCTATTGCTGTAATGCTAAAGTAATTCATTTACTTATTACTGTAATGCTAAAGTAATTAATTTACCTATTGCTGTAATGCTAAAGTAATTCGTTTACTTATTACTGTAATGCTAAAGTAATTCATTTACCTATTGATGTAATGCTAAAGTAATTCATTTACTTATTACTGCAAATTTACCTATTGCTGTAATGCTAAAGTAATTCATTTACTTATTACTGTAATACTAAAGTAATTAATTAATTATTACCCTAATGCTAAAGTAATTAATTTACTTATTACTGTAATGCTAAAGCAATTCATTCACTTATTACTGTAATGCTAATGAATTATATAATAAACGTTACAGTTATTCATGAGGATAAAAAAAATACCGCATGCTGACTCCCGTTTGAAAACGTCACAGAATCTGCATACCTTGACATAAACACACACACACACACACACACACACACACACACACACATTCAATACAAGCACTCAAGCGATATAGGAAGAACCGTATAATTACCAGCTATAATACACCCTTTATTCCAAGGCGGGGCGATAAGGCAGATAACAGCATTGTCATAATGATAGCCTGGTGAGAAATGCAAATTGTTCGGGCGGTGATGTTGATAATGAGTTGTCATGAGAGGGGTCACCCAACCGTGCTGGTTCCTTCGTCGCCGTCATCGTCCGCTTACGGGTGCCGAGGCTAAATTTGTGACGGGTGACGTCACTTTGAGGGTCCAGCGTGGGAAAGGCGACTTCTCGCGACGGTGGTGGTGGTGTTGTTGAATATTCGGGTGAAGATGGATGAGGTCGAGAGAGGTGGTCTTATTATTACAAGTATGTTTGCACGCGCTACGCGACCTGGAACCCAGGGCTGCTCTGTCTCTCCTAGTACCCTCCGGATCGCTTACCTAACCCGCTGCCACCCTGGGTGGACAAACAGGTTTGCAGGAGGAGGGTGGCAGTCTCCCGTACCCTTATACGATCTCCTAACAGCCTCTAGTTTTTTTTTACATTTAGCCTATATATAATCAATATATATATGTATATATAATATATGTATATTTATATATGCACATATATAATATATACACATACTACATACTGCATATATGTATATATATATATATATATATATATATATATATATATATATATATATATATATAGTATATATGTTATATATATCCTTTGAAAATCACAAAAACACACATGATTTGATTATCAGCTAAAGCCGCAAGGAAGATTTCGTGTTTTACGTCTGAATACAAAACGGTACACAACGTACGTAAGTATTACAGATATTTTGTAGAATTGAAATTTACAAACATGTATTAAGAAGATCTACTACAACAAACCTGTTGTATACGTGATGAACTTTCGTAAAAAATAAATGGTATCATGTTCGATACACACATTGGTTCTCCTGAACTGCTTGAATGAACACGTGACACGTCTACGCGCTTAAAATAAAAAATAAAAAAAGGCGCGAAATATGAGAGCGATTTACACAGCATCAGAGCAAACAGAGAATAGAGAGACGAGATCAAATTGGAAAACAAACAGAGAAAAGAGAGAGACGAGATAAATTGGGCAAACAAATCAAATTGGAAAACAACAGAGAAAAGAGAGAGACGAGATAAAAATGGGCAAACAAATCAAACTGGAAAACAATAGAGAAAAGAGAGAGACGAGATCAAATGGGCAAACAATGTAGCTGTCGATAACGGAACAAGCCTGACACTGACCGGAGAATTGTTGCTCCGATCGAATGTCGTCGTCATCTCTCGGGAAAGACCGAAGAACGCACAAAGCAGAGGTTCGAAAAACGCGCGAAGCATCCGTGCTGCGCAAACCGCCTTCCGACTTGGCTCTCTCTCTCTCTCTCTCTCTCTCTCTCTCAAGGTCGCCAGCAACGGGTCTTGATTCGTGTATAGGTTATAGCGGTCGAGAAGGAATCCGTCTCGGGGAATACTGCAATCGCTGCTCCTCCTCCGAAGTTGGTTTTAGTGGACTGCCCAAGGTCTATATATTATAGATTTTGAGATCGTCGATTGTGGTATATATCTATTTACGTGAGGTGATGTGACGATTGGATATAACTGTAATCGGGAGTAATGATTTGATTGAGTGTTGATATCTCGCGCACAACAGTAATCATTATCTTCATTATCACCATGTTTTGAACAATTGTCATTGTTAAACGAATATATGGTGTTTACAGTGCCTCCTCATTAATATTTGACGTTTGAATAATCACTGTAATTGAGTATACTAGTTTTATCTCATTCGACACTGATCTGGCGTATTAATTTGGATTGATATATCCGCAAATGATTATAAAAGCAGTTAAAAGTCTCTCTCTCTCTCTCTCTCTCTCTCTCTCTCTCTCTCTCTCTCTCATTTATGACCAGACAAAATATTATATTTTTTTTTCTATAGTAAAATAGCAACGGAAGTATCTTTTCAGTAAAATAATAACAGAACCCAATATATGTTTTTTTAAAATAAGGATAAGATCATAAGAAATATTATATCTCGATCTATACTATGATATATCTCGATTTTTACCAAAATATAATGTTTTAAAAATGAAGGTCAAATAACGTTCTAACCGTTATAGAAAAAAAAAATTAGTGTTTTACCAGCACGCGTAATGACCATCTGGTATATCTGATCTGTTATTCCAAGAAAGAATATATTGAGTCATCTCGTAACGTGAAACTTTAACCGGATAAAACAAAAAAAAAAAAAGTTAAAAAATGCGCCCAAGTTTCTTCCGTGCAATCGAGTTTTCTGTACAGCGTATAATTCCGTACGAAACTCTCAGCCACAGCAAATGTTTTCCTCCTGTCACACACCTTTCAAAAACGCCTCAGGGGCGTAATCGGTATGGACTTGGCCTGCCACCTCGGTGGCCGCGAGTTCGATTCTCGGTCATTCCACTGAGGGGTTAGAGATGTGTATTTTTGGTGATAGAAATTCACTCTCGTCGTGGGTCGGAAGTCACGTAAAGCCGTTGGTCCCGTTGCTGAATAACCATTACTGGTTCCATGCAACTTAAAAACACCATACAAACAAACAAACACACCTTTCAAACCTTTTACTGTCAATTTCAGTTTCAGCGCTGAATGACCTCATAGCCCCCCAGTGGTTGGCCTTTGGCGTAAATTCTATATTCCAGTTCATTCTTGAGTCATATTGTAGGCGATCCGTCTATCTTGCATTATTATATCCTATTCAAAGGAGACTAGAAACGATACCGCCATTACCCTGAAGTAACATTTTAAACGGCCTCGACAAAAGATTTATACACACACACACACACACACACACACACACACACACATATATATATATATATATATATATATATATATATTATATATATATATATATATATGTATGTATATATATAGTATATTATATAATGTATAAATTATATATATATATATATATATATATATATATATATATATATATCATATATATATCTCTCTCTCTCTCTCTCTCTCTCTCTCTCTCTCTATCTCTCTCTCTCTCTCTCTCTCTCGAGGTCCTGCCACGCCCAATTAAGTAGCGTTTTCGTGAGCGCTGAGAGAGAGAGAGAGAGAGAGAGAGATATTCTGAAACTGACGCGAAATATACACGAAAAAAATGGGTAACAAACGTATTAAAAAATGAAAAATAACTTGGAATTCTGACAATTTTGAAAGAGAGAGAGAGAGAAGAGAGAGGAGAGAGAGAGAGAGAAGAGAGAGGTAGAAGAGAGAGAGGTGGTGGGGGGTTAGGCAGGTCACGCCTAATTAACCGCTGGATTATAAGTAAAACGGAACGGCCAGAAGGAGCAAGTTTTGGGAGGAACAATTATTGTTTTGACGATTCGGTATTGCTGAGAAAAAACAGGAGGGTGATTCTTGACCGCATGTGGGGTGAGTGTCTTTTCAGTTATTTTGATTTATTTATTTTTTTTGCTGTGATGAAGGGATGGAAGGAAGAGAGGAGGGAACGGAAGACAGAGGTGCAGGAAAGGAGAAAATGAAGCGATAGTAAGACGTAGCGAAAAGTGAGGAAAGACAGGAATATAGAAAACGAAAGTTGATAAAAATCTGCGGAGGAAGAAGAAGAAGAAAAAGAAAGGAGTAGGAGGAGAGGAAGAAGGTTAATAAGAGGAAGATGAATTAGAAGAAGTCGAGAAAGAAGAAGAAGAAGAAAGGAGTAGGAGGAGAGGAAGAAGGTTAATAAGAAGAAGATGAATTAGAAGAAGTCGAGGAAGAAGAAGATGAATTAGAAGAAGTCGAGGAAGAAGAAGTAAAAGTAGAGGAAAGGAGTAGGAGGAGAAGAAAAATAAAAATAAGAAGAAAAAGAAGAAGAAGAAGAAGAAAGGAGTAGGAGGAGAGGAAGAAGGTTAATAAGAAGAAGATGAATTAGAAGAAGTCGAGGAAGAAGAAGAAGTAGAAGTAGAAGAAAGGAGTAGGAGGAGACGAAAAATAAAAATAAGAAGAAAAAGAAGAAGTAGAAGAAGAAAGAAGAAGAAGAAGTAGAGGAAGAAGAGGAAGTAGAAGAAAGGAGTAGGAGGAGAAGAAAAAAATAAGAAGATGATGATGAAGTAGAAGAAGTCGAAGAATAAATGGAAGAAGAAGAAGCGGAAACACAGGAAAATGAGAGACTGAAATAGCGGTGTGATGCTACAAAGAATAAGTGATTACACGAAGCGCAGACTAAAACGCTTGAATAAAAAAAAAGAGAAAAAAATTAAAAAAGTGAGAAAGGAAGTGGCGAAAACAAACAGGAAGAAGAAGATAATAAGAGACTTCTTCTTCCAGGAGCTACAACAAGACGAGGACGCGTGATTCTCTCTCTCTCTCTCTCTCTCGTTGGCAAATGGAAGCTGCCTTTCATATTTATCTTTCCTCTTGCGTATCGCGTCTTATAGTGCTCTCTCATCACGCACGAACCGATACGAGCGACAAAACTCTTTTATTTCTCCTTCCCCCCTCACCCCCTTCCTTCCCCCATCAGCCTCCCTTCTCCCCCAACCACCAGACTCCCACTTGACCATATAGTTTTATTAAGCCCCTCCCCCCGTAGGTGTATTCCAACCTATCACTACAGGTTCCCGTAAGGAATAGTTCCGTCAGTGAGCATCATATGGTGCACTGAGGACAGATTGAAAGCGTTTGGGAACTATATATATATATATAATAATATATATATGTATGTATTGTAATTATATATTATATATATATATATAGGATATATATATATTAATATAATATATCTATATATGTATAATATATATATTATATATATCTATATATATATATATATCTATATATTTTTAAATATTAATTATATATATTATATATCGATAATATATAATAGATATATAAATATATATATATTATATATAATATAGATATATTATATATAATATATTATATTGTATGTATGTAATGTATAATATATATATATCTATATATGTATTATATATATATATATATATATATATATATATATATATATATATATATATTTTACGTACAACCTATATATTTGTGTATTATTAATATATCTCTATTATCTATATAGTATATATATAATATAAATATAATATATAATATATAAATATATTATATATATATATTTGTTAGTATATATAATATTTGTAGTATATGTATATGCTATACTACCATATTTAGCATATATTTCTATATATATATATATATATATATATATATATATATATATATATATATATATATATATATATGAAATGTGCAATTGAGAGAAATCAAGTTATATGCCGACTCATACTATAAGAGAACCCACCACTAACTTGTTTCACCTGATCCGTTCCTTCTCCCCCTTTTCGGAGTTTTCAATTCGGATGTCAGTCTTTGCGAAACGCATCGTCACTTCCGGTTGTGGGCTCTGTAATTCTCTTTTGGCTTAATTGAATTTGATCATCACAATTATCGTCGTGTCGGTGAAGGAAGATCTCTAATCACGGGAGGCGACTGCGTTATTATCGTCAGTCTTTTTTTGTAAATTGCTTAGTTGTGATTATCTGAATATTACATATATATATATATATATATATATATATATATATATATATAATATATATATATATATATATATATATATATATATATATATATATATATATATATATATATATATATATATTTATATATGTGTGTGTGTGTGTGTGTGTTGTGGAAATTAAGTCTTCTGTTAAAGCAGGATACGTCTCAAGTATAAAAGGTCATTAAAACACTATGGTTTAAAACTAAAGACTATATTTCGGTGGAC
>NC_061099.1:31471052-31488552 GCF_015104395.2 Macrobrachium nipponense | reverse complement strand
TATATATATATATATATATATATATATATATATATATATATATATATATATATATTAACACGTATGTGCGTATCTGGGTATACACGCATTTACCTTCTCTGTATTTCCCATTACCTTCTGTTATTTCTTTCGAATGGACACCATAATATTCTTTGGAAGCTTGAATTTCAGGTCAGTGGCCCCTTTGGTGGGCTTGTTCCGTACGAATAAGAAACTTCGGCGCATTTTGTACTTGGTTTCCGTTTCCCTTCGAGATTCTTCGTCCCGAATCGTTGCTCATTTATCGCAAGTTCTTTTCTGTCCGCCACTCGTTATTATTTCTGCTTCTGACATTCTGAGAAGGCGATCAAAACCCAAGTTAATTACGGTTTACGCTCGTCCTTTTAAGCTTCCCCGTTAGATCGCTTTGTCTTTTCATTATTGTTTTAACCTTTACCGTCGCTGGTTTCCTTTCGAATCCCTCCCCTTTCCCTTTCCCGTCTTTTTTTCCCGTTCCTCCTCCTCCTCCTCCTGTTCTCGTCGGTTCTCCCTCTTTCCTTTCCCTCCTTCTCTCCTTCCAGTAGTTAGCCTCATGGACAATCTTTTTGAACTTTCACCGAAGATGAAGGTTCGTGAGTCTTTCCTCCCCCTTTCTCCTCCTCCTCCTCCTCCCCTCCTCCTCCCCCTCTCCTATTCCTCCCGCAGAAGACCTTGATCATTTATTCGGAGAACGGTCTTACTGAGGAGATCGTCTGTCTAGGAGTGATTGTTTCGCAAAGGTCAGATTAGGCATCCGACGTTGCCTGTGATGGTTTGATGCCATGGCACCAGTTCGATGCAAAGACGACTCTTATTAGTGTAGTTATATTTTTTTTTTTTTAGGTACGTAGCAAGAGATCTGTATTCAAAAACTACCTTTTGTAAACGTAAATACTGTCTTTTTTATGTTAAAATGTAGAAATTTGGTTAATTAGGTGTATAGCAAGAGATCTGTATTCAAAAACTGATTTTGTATACCTAACTACTGTTTTTTTGTTTTGTTTTGTGTAAAAATGTAGATTTTAACAAAATTTTTCGTTCTCTCTCTCTCTCTCTCTCTCTCTCTCTCTCTCTCTCTCTCTCTCTCTCTCTCTCTCTCTCTCAGTGTAAACTCGTAACAATAAACAGATATTAATGTTTGGGTGGTCGATCAAGTTACCCCAAGCTAATTATGGATATTATCTTTAGATATTTTTGTAGTTTAAGAATGACAAAGTATTGTAAAATGATCGTTCATGCTTTGTTAAATTAATCAGATATATTCAGACTTCCCCCCCATAAGACATTCAACCCAAAAAGCGCCCCGTAATGAATAATTCCTCCCAGTAGCGAAGACCCTGTTTGTTATGTAGCCGTCAGAGGTGGCACAGAACTTGCAGTGTTTTCGAATCAGGCTGACGATAACTCCATGTTGTTGTTGCTTATATATTGTAGATATTGTGGACTACTAAGCTCTTGTTATTATTTATCCTGGTGGACAAGGAACGATGTAGCAATGAGCACAAGGACAAGGCTGGTTTTTGAGATGTTTTATTAAAAGGAGCACTTATTATGATTGCTGTCTTTTATACTACTTCAGCAACTGTGTGGATATTGCCGACTATTCATTTTTTCTATTGTTATCTCATGTACCTAGATTGCGCATGTTGCTGTTGTACTTTGTATGCTCCATATATATGGCCATGAGGTGAAAATAAAATTATTATTATTATTATTATTATATATTATTATTATTATTATTATTATTATTATTATTATTATTATTATTATTATTATTATTATTTAGGTAGAAGACTCTCTTTCAAGCATGTTCTATTGAAGGAAATTGCCGCTTCAGCTGCATGTATTTTATAGAGGTTTTCTATCTTCTATTATTACGGCTAAGAAGAATAGAAAAGAACTTCTATAAATTATTATTATTATTATTATTATTATTATTATTATTATTATTATTATTATTATTATTATTATTATTTGGGAAAATCCACAATAATAAAAAAAATGTTGAGAGTTCGTGTATAATTTTAAAATCCTTTACAAAAAGCTTTCGACCCTTACCCTGGGTTCATCGTCAGGGAAGGGTTCGAAAGCTTTTTGTAAAGGGTTTTAAAATTATATATGAACTCTCAACATTTTTTATTATTGTGGACTCCTTAGATTATTATTATTATTATTATTATTATTATGTTATTATTATTATTATTATTTTATTATTATTATTGTTGTTGTTGTTGTTGTTGTTGTAAGAGCAACTGCTGGTGATCTGGTTAGATAATTATGATAGTTGCGAAATAGTGGCTGATGAATAGTGATTATGATGACTGCGGGTCTGTCCCGTGACCAAAAGAAGAGAATTATATAAATCAAAACTTGTTGGTGTTTGTTGTCGGTGAACAAAATCTAAGGCGAGAGAGAAGAGGTAACAGCACCCAAGTGATGTGCAGATGTTGACATTTTTGGAAATACTTGAATTTTTATGGAAAAAAAATAAATGCATTAGAAAGAGAGGAATTTCTCAGTTTTTTCCCATAATCACGAATCTGATGCATCAAGTTGAAAAGTATGGAGAGAGAGAGAGAGAGAGAGAGAGAGAGAGAGAGAGAGAGAGAGAGAGAGAGAGAGAGAGAGAGGTCTGAAACTGACATAAAATCTTGACGAAAAGGAAGGTAAAAAGTATCCACAAAAAATAACCGGAATTCTGACATTTTTAGAGAGAGAGAGAGAGAGAGAGAGAGAGAGAGAGAGAGAGAGAGAGAGGCAAAACTATTGGGGTGATAATTATTGCAACCTCGCAAATTGTTGGAACGCCCGAAATCGTTCAAATTACTCGTCGTCGGGGTTCATTTACCCAGGGGGTGTTTACCTCTAGAGAGAGAGAGAGAGAGAGAGAGAGAGAGAGAGAGAATTTTTAGCTTTGTTGCATCAGCCCCGAGGTTACAGTAGCCTGGATGCAATTTTAGGATGTTTCTCAGAAAGGCAAAGGAGGAGGAGGAGGAGGAGAGGAGTGTCGGGATTTTGGGTGTTCTTTGGACGGGTCAATTTCCTGTAGACTAGGGAAGGTGAGTCTCGTCTTTTGTTGGGTTTCGTGGATGAATTTTGTAGATAAGGCCTGAATCCTTCACTGACTATTTTCCTTTCAGAGGAAATCCTCAGCACATTTATTTTTGTGCCTACTTATATTTATATTTAAATAATACCTTTGGCCTAAACCTGTATTAATTTCTTTTGTTTACTTACATTTAAATAAACCTGTGGCACAAACATATATATTTATTTATTTTGCTTACTTGTATATTTAAATAAACCTTTGGCACAAACTTATATTTATTTATTTTGCGTATTTACATTTAAGTAAAGCTTTGGCACAAACCTGTATTTATTAATTTTGCTTACTTATATTTGAAGAAGGGTTTGGCACAAACCTATATTTATTTATTTTGCGTATTTACATTTGAATAAAGCTTTGGCATAAACCTATATTCATTTATTTTGCTTACTTATATTTGAATAAACCTTTGGCGCAAGCCTATATTTCTTTATTTTGTTTACTTACATTTAGATAAACCTTTGGCATAAACCTGTATTAATTTCTTTTGCTTACATTTAAATAAACCTTTGCATAAACCTATATTTATTTATTTTGCTTACTTACATTTAAATAGACTTTGGTACAAACCTATTATTCATTTTGCGTATTTACATTTAGATAATGCTTTGGCACAAACCTGTATTTATTCATTTTGCGTAGTTACATTTAAATAACCCTTTGGCATAAACCTACGCCTCTGGCTTTTACTTTTGTTGACAAATTTACGTGCAACCTTTTCAAGCCTTCTGGTTGTTTATGCAAATAACGGGGCAACGCCCTTTTGCTAATTCCAGCGCTGCGCTGCATTTAGCGATTGCTTCGCGCGTTTTGTAATCATTCGTGTGCAATGAATACGCCAGTCGCTGTTCTTTTGTGCCGGTGATAGACCGACGACTCGCAGTCGTTCTGGAAGGGCTGGAGAAGGCGCGAGAGAAATTCTAAGTCAGCAATGCTCTTTATATCCAGTATTCTCGTTTAAGAGGTGAATCCGTGATATAAAAATCATTCATAATATGGCTAGAACGCGGGGCCAAAGCACTATACATATACACGTTTAGCATGGTAGAGGTGGGTTGATGTCGATTCTCATTACAAATACCCGAGTAAGTTCCTCGTTGGACGAGTGGTTTTCGCGCTCGGCTACCAATCCGGTGGTCCGAAGTTCGATTCTCGACTCGGCCAACGCGGAATCAGAGGAATTTATTCCTGGTGATAGAAATTCATTTCCCGATATAACGTGGTTCGGATCCTACAATAAGCTGTAGGTCCCATTGCTAGGTGACCAATTGGTTCCTAGCCACGTGAAAATATCTAAACCTTCGGGCCAGCAGCCTTAGGAGAGCTGTTCATCAGCTCAGTGGTCAGGTTAAACTAAGATATACTTAACTTTAGTTCAGTGGTTCGTAGGTGGGAGTCGGTATCAACTTATACCTCCCTTGTTAGCCGTGTGGTTTAAGGCGTCACTGCAGTCCTGAGTTCTTGTCTATTCGTTAGTGCGATCCCACGCGGCGACGAACTTATTATTATCAAATAAAAAAAAATACCACGTTTTTGACAAAAATCCCTCCATTTGGCGTCTTAATATCCAACTTAAGTACAAAAGAAAGGCCAGTAATAAGAATAGAAAAACTTCTATACAAAATAAACGCGGCTGAAATAGCCATTATTTTCTCAATAAAACCTGTATTAATGAAGGTCTTCAAGCATAATATTATTGTTATTATTGTTATTGTTATTATTGCTTGCTGGAAGCCTGTAGAGGAAGTAATTGCGATGTTTTACTCTGTAGGGCGTCTGTGATCCGACACTTTGTCCCCCGCCCCTGGGAGGACACTAATGACACAGATCTCTAGAATGAGTTATTGCATATAGCAAGTACGATAGTTCTTGCAACGGGATGGCGCTCCGGTTATTGCGTCATTTGTTGTGGTTTGCTGTGGTTGTTGATATCTCGCACTTTTTCTGTCCGCCGTCAGATCTTAAAAACTGCTGAGGCTAGAGGGCTGTACATTGGTGTATTGATCATCCACCCTCTAGTCTTCAAACATACCAAATTGCAGCACTCTAGCCTCGGTAGTTTTTTATTTTATTTAAGGTTAAAGTTAACTGAACCCACCTTTTCCTGCTGTCCAACCACTTCAGCTCCTTCTTTCTTGTCAGTCATTAAGAGCTTGAATGGCTGGAGGTACCCCAGTGCTTGGCTTAATAGTCACATTTTCAGAAATCATCTGTATTTAATAATAAAATCCTAGTGGATCTTGTCTAGCCTGTCCTCACACGGGTGACAGTTGGGGGATACATGACACAGCCACCCACCCCCTGCAAACCTGTTTGTCCTCCCTGGTTGAGGCCGGTTAGGTAGGGGAGACATTTACCATCTTCCTTTTAATCTGTTTGTCTGTCCTGGTCGTGGGTGGGGTAGGTTGGGGATCAGGAGGGTAGGGGAGACATCCACCCTCTTCCTTCAAACCTGTTTGTCCGCCATGGTTGTGGGCTGAGTAGGTAGGGGATCGGGAGGGTAGGGGAGACATCCACCCTCTTCCTTCATACCTGTTTGTCCGCCCTGGTTGTGGGCGGGGTAGATAAGGGATCGCGATGGTAGGGGAGACAGCAGCACTGGGTTCCAGTGCACGAAGCACATCATCAATTATAATGGATCTTATGCTTCTCCTTGACTGGAGCAACGATTGTTGTCACGACAATTACGAAAAAAAAGTTAATTACTTCCATCCAACTCATGTGCAACACGAGCTCAAGATTCTATAATGAAATATTAATGAATTACATTAAATAACAGAATAGTCACTGTAAGCCTCCGGGGCCACCTGGAACCCTCACTTATTTATCTCGGGTCGTGACGTTGGAGGCAAAGCTGTGAGCCCCAAAAAACATTTAATGGCTTCGAAGTCTCCTGTCGCGGGTAATTAGTGAAAGTGATCCGTAGTAATTAGTCATGCGCTGAGCTGTTGATCGAGAAAGCGGGTATAATCTGCCGTGAGAAAAAGATAAGACTGGGAAGGGGGGTGGGGGGGGGTGGGTGGGAGACGCCATGTATGCTTTGAGGCGTTGGTATTGTATCATTGAATGTATAGTTGCTGATAAGGGCGATTTCTCTTCGGGTCTGTTTGATGTTGCAAGACTGCCTGAAGCTATTTAGTAATGAAATGTTGTTTTGCATTAAGTTCCGGGTCTAATGGCAGAGAGAGAGAGAGAGAGAGAGAGGGGGGGGGGGGGTATCAGGGAACGCATTGCTTAATCTTAATGAGGTTGATTTATACTGGGCTTGTAACGCATCATGGGAAACAGTAATTTTCACCTTGAGTGCCTCACAGATACATAAATGGTGTGGTTCTTTAACATGGCACTTACCCGCACAATATGTTTGTGTGAACGTTATATCTTACACAATTGGTCTCTGCATTAATAGAGTTAATAACAGGACCTCACTTAAACTGGATCGTGTCTAGCGGAGATATTTGTTCAGGAAAAGTTATTAAAAGCTTTCCAGGACTAACTGTCTTCATCGTCTGGAACGGATACCAGACGATGGGGACAGTTCGTCCTGGAAAGGTTGTCTCTTTTCCTGAATGACTATCTCAGCTAGATGCCATCCACTTTAAGTGAGGTCTTGTTGTTGAATATCTCCTATCTGCTTCCTAAGGATAATTCGATTACCAGCGCCATTTGAGATCACCTGACGCTCCTGAACCCGAAGAGTAATGGGAAGTTGATTCCATCTTGATCCCAATAATGGATGTTTTACCATTATCTGTTCTCTGCGCAAAGTCAAGACCCCGTTCGATGTACTGGAGTATTTCCAGTGGCACTAAAGGAAGCTTGCTCTCCTGGAACGAGATGACGCTGGCAGCAGGTTATGACCGCGGCTTTCGCGGTTTTTATAGTCCTGCAGACCATGGGGCGCTTATTGGAGAGAGAGAGAGAGAGAGAGAGAGAGAGAGAGAGAGAGAGAGAGAGAGAGAGAGAGGTGCATGGAATATATAAATATTGTAAAAAAATTTTTCGTGCTTTTCGAAAAACAGAATCTTGTTAATATTCTAGCTTTGCTTTAATAGACTTCAGAGAAACACATTGAATGAATACCGAAGATAATAGAAATGATTTTAATTCGCTTAAAATTCTTGTAAACGCTTCTAAGATGGAAGCCGAATACGTAATTTGTATGCGTATCCCCCACTGGGGGAAGTTCCCTTAGTGCATTTCATGCGGTGCACTGTAGGCAATACTGAAGGTTCTTTGCAGCGTCTCTTCGGCCCCTCGCTACATCCCCTTTCATTATTTTACTGTACCTCCGTTCATATTCCCTTTATTCCATCTTGCTATCCACCTTCTCCTGACACTTGATTCATAAGCAACTGCTTTGAGGTTTTCCTCCTGTTACACCTTTCAAACGTTACTGTCAGTTTCCGTTTCAGCCCTGAATGACCTCATAGGTCCCAGCTCTTGGTCTTTGGACTAAATTCTATACTATTCTATTTATGTATATTCAATTATAAAAAAGGTGTATCCAGTGAATATGTAATTTAACTTGAAAAAAGCAATTTGTTTAATACACGAAGACAGAGAGAAAAAAGTATCCTTCGAAAGAACTCCGTGACATTCCAAGCTGTGTTTGCGAGGAAGCACTTGGTCATTAAGAAGGCTGCAAAGGTCAAAGCAGGTCGTGAAGGTCAGTTGTGGGGGTCGCTCCACGCCCGCTAATCACGACTGTTTAAATGACAGTCGTTTGGGACTGTGGTAGTGGTATTTGATAAAGTAATGATTGATTTATGGATGAGAGAGAGAGAGAGAGAGAGAGAGAGAGAGAGAGAGAGAGAGAGAGAGAGAGAGAGAATTTCATTGCAACACCTTATCTTAGCATTAGCGAGGGTCGGACACCGAAGATGTTTCTTAAATAATACAAATTATAAAAAAAGAGAAACACGTACGTTTGGGATGGAAACATATGTAAGACTAATATATTTCTAAACTCATGATTATAAAGGTATTCAATAGCGCTTTCGTAAAACAGATGACATTGAAAATTCTTTTTATATATATATATATATATACAGACTAAGGAAAGGAAAAAAGAAATCCTTGAGTAATATTAGCAAGGACGTGCATATACCGTGAGGTACTCTTTCTAATATGCCATACAGCCTCGGGCCAATCGTCGTTCTCTCAAGGACTGAATTAATTAAGTGCTCTATTGATGTGACCTCCTTAAACCATGTTGTCTGCCTTGGATGACAGGAAACCATCTATGAACGATTTCCCAGCCTTCTCTCTCTCTCTCTCTCTCTCTCTCTCTCTCTCTCTCTCTCTCTCTCATTTGATAGTAATCAATCGATCAGTCACTCTATTTTTCTCTCTCTGATTTAACAGTAAATCTCTCTCTCTCTCTCTCTCTCTCTCTCTCACTGAAATTTAATGTTTAATAATTCTCTCTCTCTCTCTCTCTCTCATCGTATTGCAGATTCGCAATACGATGAGGTAGCAGGAAGGGAACTGGCATTTCTCATCTATGAAATCAGCAACAGTCCTAACCAAAAGATACAAAAGCATTCATAGATATATTAGAAGGATATAATCCTTCAAACTGGAACAATCTAATGAAAACATCTTGAAAATAATTGAAGAAGTTCCAAATAAAATCCAAGTGGTCAAGAGACTCATAAAAGAAAATATACATAAACCAACATATTCCGACAAAGAAAATGAATAAGGTGATCTTGTGAATATCCTAATTGACGCATTAGGAAAAAAGAATGCCAAAAGCATGCAAACTGTGTAAGGTTTGGTATAGCATAGTCAATCCACAAAACCTAATCAGAAAATGTGCTGCATGCAACATTCCGACCCATCCACAGTGTGCTGAGGTAATACAAGATATGAGAAAAGATACAAAAATTTTTTGTTCAACATGTCTATCATGGATAGACAATGTTATTAAATCAAGATTGAATGTACAAATAGTTGAGGATGAAGAAGAAGAGGAGAGGAAGAAGAAGAAAAAGAGAAGAAGAAGAGGAAAACGGAAGAGAAGTAAACAAAAATGAAATGACAGAAAAAAATAAGGAAACAAAGACAAGATAAACAAAAGTATGGATGCAGAGATACTCATTGTACTACATATAGAGGCAATAAAGCAGCATACCTACGAAGGAAAATAAATTACGATATGGCAACAGCAAAGCAAATCCCGAAGAGGCTCTACCCAGATCTACACAATGACGGGAAAGAGGAAAAAATAGACAAGAAAGACAAAATCTGCAACCTTTTGAAAAGAGGGAATTGCAGATTTGGAGAAAGATGTTACTACAACATCCTAAGGTATGTCACAACTATGAATATAGGTAAATGTGCATACCTAGATGGATATGGGGATGATTGCAGAGATCTGCATCCAAAAAATATGCAAAAACCTAAAAGAAGGAAAAGGATGTAAGTTCGACAAAAAATGCAAATATATGCACCCTGTAGCCATGAATCATAATCAAATAAATAACCAACCAAGTAATAAAATCCAAAATAAGAAAGAAACAAATAAAGAGAGAAATCAAGAATATCAGGTAAAAGAGAAGCAACCACCCAATGAGATATGCAGGGATGTCAGCAAAACATTTCAATGCATCAGCTCCAAAATTCTACTCAAGATAACTAACTGTATTTATTATTGCAGAGATATTGCAGAAACGGGAGAAAATTGCAGATTCAGACACAAAATGAATAATTATGATGAAGGAAGATCAAATATTATGGAAGTTGGATTTTTTAATGTCAGAATTTCTGGAAATGAAAAAAAGAACAACATACCAGAACAGGAAAGAGACATGGGAAAATCCTTATTACTACCAATATTAAATGAAGGAGAAAACACGCAAACCATCATAGTGATGAATGCGCAGGGTTTAGTTACGAGTAACTCAAAAGAAAACTAGAGTACTTAGAAGAACTAACCCAACTTGAAAAGAAAATAGATATAATGAATATAAGTGAAACCTGGTATTCCAGAGACTGGGAATGATGATCAAATAAAAGGGTTCCAAACTTATAGATCAGATAGAAAAAATAGGAATCAAGGGGGAACCGCAATATATGGGAAAGACAAAAAACAAGGAAAAATATATGAGAAATATAGTAACTCAGAATGTGAACTAAATAGCGGTAGAATTTGAATCTGAAAAATTAATGAACATAGTAATATATAGACCTCCTAATACTTAAAGAATTTGACTTAATAATTGAAAAAGAAAAATTGGATGATATATGTAGAAATCACAAGGACTGGACTATTCTCCTATCTGGTGACTTCAACTTTCCTTTCGTAGAATGGAAAGAACGAATAGGTGAGATTGTGGATGTACTTATACATATAAAAAAGAGAGTAATAGTAGTGCAGAAGATAAGAGGCAATTCGAGAAAAGCTATTAGATATGCTACTAGAATACAACATTCAACAAATAAATCACCTGCCAACAAGAAAGGAAAATACTTTAGACCTAGTATTTTGTGAACGAGGTGAATTATGTTAAAGAAATAATAGTTTATATGCGAGTATTTCAGACCATAATGTCATAGAATTAACAGTTCATTCCAAAGCAAGTGAAAACAGAGATAAGCAAGAAATGAAAAAGTGGGAAGGATATGGAAAATACAACTTCTACAGTAAAATATAAAATGGTCAGAAATAAATGAAGAAATAAACAAAGATTGGGATAACATTTTCGTAAGCGATGACATAAGGGTAAATACGGAGATATTATATAAAATATTAGAGAAAATAGTGGATATATATACCGAAGAAGAAAAGTAAACATCATTCATGCATACCAAGAGACAGAAGGATCTTGTTCCAGAAAATCAGAAAGTGGAAAAAAGGTCTTGCAAAAGAAAAAAAATGCATGGAAAGTTATAGAAACTAAAAAGTAAGATAGAAAAATGCAGGAAACAAAAGATTATACAATCAAAAGAAATGAAAAACGGGAATTGGAAGAAAAACCCTATTAAATATCAAGCAAAACCCCAAAACTATTATACTCATATGCGAAGAAGATGAATAAAAGAAGAATAGAAATAGGCCCTCTGAGAATTGAAGAGGGAGATTAACGAATGAAAAAAAGGAAATTTGCAACATACTGGCAGAACGATATAAGAGAGAATTCACCCCTAGAATAGATAATGAAGATAATGATATAGAAGTAAGGGACGAAAATAGTGAATATTTAGCTGACATAGAAATTAAGGAAGCTGATATTGTGCATGGCAATTAATGAAATTAAAAATGGAGCTGCTGCAGGGCCTGATGGAATCCCTGCTATTTTGTTAAAGAAAGTAGTTCATTCTATCGCAAAGCCACTTGCAATATTATTAAGACAAAGTGTAGATACAGGCAAGATTTATGATGAGCACAAATTAGCATATATCACCCCTACTTTCAAAAGTGGATCAAGACTTGAGCAAGTAATTATAGGTTCCTGTGAGTCTAACATCACATATTATGAAAGTGTATGAAAGGGTAATGAAGAAAAATATTATGAAACATTTAATAAAAAATAATTTGTTTAATATAGGACAACACGGTTTCGTACCCGGAAAAAGTACACAAAACCCAACTGTTAGTCCACCGTGAGAACAATATTCAAAAATATGAAAAGACGGAAATGAAACAGATGTGGTTTATCTAGACTTTGCAAAAGCTTTTGACAAAGTAGACCATAATATATTAGCAAAGAAAAAAAAATTAGAAAACACAATATCGTAGATAAAGTAGGAAGATGGTTAAAAGAATTTTTAACACAACAGAAAACAGATAGTTATTGCAAACGATGAGAAATCGGACGAAACCAAGGTAATATCCGGTGTGCCACAAGTACGGTGTTAGCTGCAATACTGTTTGTTATTATGATTGAAGACATAGACAGTTAAATGTTAAGGATTCGGTAGTGAGTAGTTTCGCTGATGACACAAGAATAAGTAGAGAAATACTTGTGATGAAGAAATAGGAACGCTCTACACCAAAGACCTTAACAAAGTATATGATTGGGCAGAGGAAAATAGGATGGTATTTAACTCTGATAAATTTGAATCAATAAAATTATGGAGACAGAGAAGGAAAGCTATATGCATATAGGGGACCTAATAATGAGACAATCACAAAATAAGGAAGCAGTTAAAGACCCTTGGTGTGATGATGAATAGGAACATGTTATGCAATGATCAAATAGCAATTCTTTTGGAAAATGTAAAGCAAAAATGGGAATGTTGTTACGGCACTTCAAAACAAGAAAAGCTGACATGATTATGCTTTATAAAACATATGTTCGTAGTCCACTTGAATATTGCAATATGATATGGTACCCACCCCACTATCAAAAGGATATTGCACAAATAGAGAGTGTACAAAGGTCCTTTACAGCTAGAATAGAAGAAGTTAAGGACCTTGACTACTGGGAAAAGACTACAATACTTAAAATTATATAGTCTAGAAAAGAGAAGAGAACGCTACATGATAATTCAGGCATGGAAACAGATAGAATGGAATAACAGAAATATCATGGAACTAAAAATATCAGAAAGAGCAGCAGAGGTAGATTAATAGTGCCCAAAACAATACCAGGAAAAATAAGGAAAGCACACAGGACATTAATCCACTACGCACAGCATCTATAATGCAGCGTCTATTCAATGCGTTGCCAGCTCATCTGAGGAATATATCAGGAGTGAGCGTAGATGTGTTTAAGAATAAGCTCGACAAATATCTAAACTGCATCCCAGACCATCCAAGATTGGAAGATGCAAAATATACCGGAAGATGTACTAGCAACTCTCTGGTAGACATTAGAGGTGCCTCACACTGAGGGACCTGGGGCAACCCGAACGAACTGTAAGGTCTGTAAGGTAAGGTAAGGTCTCTCTCTCTCTCTGTGAAATTTAATGTTAAATAAGTCTCTCTCTCTCTCTCTCTCTCTCTAATTTGATAGTAATCAGTCGATCAGTCACTATTTTTTCTCTCTCTGATTTAACAGTAAATCTCTCTCTCTCTCTCTCTCTCTCTCTCTCTCTCTCTCTCTCTCTCTCTCTCTCTCTGTGAAATTTATATCAAAATAAGTCTCTCTCTCTCTCTCTCTCTCTCTCTCTCTCTCTCTCTCTCTCTCTCTCTCTCTCTCTCTCTATTAATGTAGAATCACGAATTGAATGTGATAGCCACTAAAGTCAGTGAATCAGGTCTTGACACAAAAACATTGTGTTAAGAAAAGATCTTGTAGAAAGTTAAAAGTCCTTTTCATTTACTTCTCGTCGTGATGACAGACAGACAGACAGACAGACAGACAGACAGACAGACAGACAATTTAATTGATCACAGATTCCATTTAACTTGAACATTCCCGGAAGAGTAGTATCTTTTGTCTAAGTTTTTCCTGTAACTTCTTTGAATGAAAACTCATTATTATTCTTGTAATTAGCTTAATGGTTACTCTCTCTCTCTCTCTCTCTCTCTCTCTCTCTCTCTCTCTCTCTCTCTCTCTCTCTCTCTCTCTCTCTCTCTCTCTGACAACTTCCACGAAGGCATCATTTTGTTACGCAAATTTCTTTTAATGATTGCTCTCTCTCTCTGACAATTTCCACGAAGGCATCATTTTGCTACACAAATGTCCACAGAATAAATAGAAAATAGACAAAATAAACAGAACCCAAAAATACAAGATGACAAATATATTCTCGGCTATTTATAGAGACCCTCAACTCCGTAGTTCAGTGCGTCTTGTGTCACTTCGAAAAACACACTCGGCCTCCTTCGTCTAAATGGCAACGATCGCTCGATGAACAAAAACAGTTCGTGACGTGGAATTCATTGAACGACACGTACCAGAGCTGTACTTCCGCTGTTCTTCAGTTACGCATGTGCTCTTGTCAGTGTAAACACTGCAACTGCGTCTGGAACTAAACGATTAAATGACGCAGTTATCTCGAATAGAAAATAATATGTTCTTCTGTATGTTTACATATATGTTCTTCTATATGTTTACCTATATATATATATATATATATATATATATATATATATATAATAAAAGGAGCCATAAAAACTCCAAAATATAGAGAGAGATAATAATATTTCAGAGACTGCTGTCTCTCTTCGAGAGACAGCAGTCTCTGAAATATAGTATTTTTTTTCTATATTTTTGGCGTTGTTATGGCTCCTTTTATTAGTGGAATCCTGTTGTAACAGAATATTTGTACAGTCTTATATATATATCATACATACATATATATATATATTATATATATATATATATATATATATATATATATATAATATATATATATATATATATATATATATATGTATATATATATATATATATATATATATATATATATATATATATATATATATATATTATATATATATATATATATATGAGGCTCATAAGAGGATCTTTTGAACCTGTCCTGAGCTCATGCATTGCTGGGAAGAAGCAGAAAATCAGAAAGAAGAAGAAGAAGAAGAAAAGACGAATAGAGAAAAGCACTGAGGGACTGCGTACTTCTTCCAACGTCCAGCCCCCTTCGGGGAAAAACTTCAATTTATTAACCGGAAACAGGTGTCGAGATCTAACTAGTCGTTGCGGGGTAAGAGGACACCCAGCCTCCATTGAAGACGGATTTTAGAAGTAAAAGTTAAATTTGGTCCCTAACTCACAAAGGCTGCTTCTTCTTCTCCCAAAATCAAAGCCTTTTAGCCAGTCACGTGACCCACCCTCGGTGAGAACTTTTTTTGTTTTTTGTTTTGTTTTAGTAATCTTTCTAACAGACAGACATACAAAAAACGAAGCTAAAACACAAGCTGTCTACAGAGATGAGAATGATGCCCGCAGATTAATTAAATTCCTAAGTTATAATCCTAAAGTAACAACCATAAGATTTCGTGGGGACCTGGACAAGTAGGAAGCTTTAATGATATATTCTTTTTTTTTGGTGTTTTTCATTTCTCCGGCTCCAAAAAATATTTTGAAACATTTTTGCCCATTTAACATTATATTTTCTATTAATTAAAGCTCAGAGAGAGAGAGAGAGAGAGAGAAGAGAGAGAGAGAGAGAGAGAGAGAGAGAGTAAAGATCATACCCGTCTTGTTTGTAGTGTGACGTGCGTAGGAGAGGTCCATATTTTGAGGACAAGTGGTGAGTGGAGTAGAATTTCAAAGAATGAGATAGGTGTCGTCTTGAATCAATTACCTGGAGGTTACAGCAGAAACGGATCTACGTTTGGTTGCCTACACACCTTTTCAAAAGTATCTGCTTACAATTGTTTGTTTCTTTTTATTATGGAACGCGTGGAATTTTTCAAAGCATCAGAACACCAGGAAACATTCTAGAGATATTTTTGTGGTTGTCATTTCAGGAAGGTTTGATTAATATTCTTTTAATGCTTAATATTAGTACTCAATTTGCAAGCAGTTTTACTTTGGCTACAACTAAAATGTGGATTAGGCATTATTGAAGGTTCTTTGCAGCGTCCCTAAGGCCCCTAGCTGCAACCAGTATCATTCCTTTTACAGTACCTTCGTTCATATTCTCTTTCTTCCATCTTACTTCCCACCCTCTCCTAAAAAATTGTTTTATAATGCAACTGCTTTGAGGTTTTCCTCCTGTTACACCTTTCAAATATTTTTACTGTCAATTTCCTTTTCAGCGCTGAATGACCTCATACGTACCCAGCGTTTGGCCTTTAAAAGCCTAAGTTCAATATTCTGAGCCATTTCACGTCCATGACACCAAAGGTCTGGAGATTGTTTGCTGTGACACTTAAGAAATAATTTCCACATCCTATGCCCCGAGGCGTTTGCGCCGTGCATGGCCCTGTTATTTTGGTTCTCGCTGGAGAGAGAGAGAGAGAGAGAGAGAGAGAGAGAGAGAGAGAGAGAGAGAGAGAGAGAGGATATTAAGATGTATATTGTTACGTTTGTACTATTTTTCTCAGACAATTCTTTTGATATTATTAATCCGGGTTTCTCTCTCTCTCTCTCTCTTACTTCCTGTAACTATATATATTTATAGGCCTATCATATGAAGTTTCGAAACACGTTAGTGATCATATTTTCCCCAAGTGTTTCGCAACTGTTATGTATATTTTTTGTATAATGGTTCAAGTCAAGACTGGAAAATATCCGTGTATTTTATATAAGCTGACGACAGCACATTAAAGGCGTATAGATATCAGGTGTCGATGGAATATGTCGAGAAGAGTTTTGGTGATGATTTTCGAGCATAATTAAAAAAACATTGAGCGGGAATTATAACTTTTTTTTTTATCAGTGCCTTAATCAAATTATTTTTCAGTCAGAGCTGAGTATCCTGATGTATGTTTTATATAATGTACGGTTACTTGAAAGAGAGAGAGAGAGAGAGAGAGAGAGAGAGAGAGAGAGAGAGAGAGAGAGAGAGAGAAAAAGTATGAATGTCCCCTCAGAAATGCGTTTTTTATTTGTTAGTCAAAAATTTAAACTGAATTCGTCTGCAAAAAACAATACAGTGTATTTCAATAGAAACATTAGTGGTTCCCGTTACGATCAGATGTTTCATCTAACGCCATCGCAAATATGTATATAATAATATTTGCAAATAGCGGATTCATTTATTTTAACGGAAATGCGACGGCTCAGCTGAGTAAATCTCTCGAATATATAGCGGGATATAAACTCCCGGTTTATGCGATTAACGCAGAACAATAGTTGTGAGCATGTAGGCTAAGTTCGTATTTTGCGATCCTCTTGCGTTGGATCTCTCTCTCTCTCTCTCTCTCTCTCTCTCTTTCTCTCTCTCTCTCTCTCTTTGTGTGTCTTTTTCAAACGATAATTTTCCCTCACCCCCCTATTGTATTGCATTCTCGTGTTCCATCAGTCATGCCCTGATTCGGTTGAGTATATCATTCTCTTATGATCTCTCTCTTTCTTTATCATCGATCTCGCTTGAATTCTTTTCTACCATTTGAATTTGCTCAGTTTTCCTTCTGTTTCATTGCCATTGTTTTGCATTTCGCTGACCCTTTTAGCGAGACCTAGTGGTAATGGTTTCGGTTACGTCAGTGTAAGATGTCTCATAACTACCAGAGGTCGTTAGCTCTCTTTTACTATAGAGTGCAACTGCTTTGAAGGTTTTCCTCCTTATTACATTTTTTTTACCTCCTAAAAGTTAGGTCCTTATACACCTTTCAAACCGTTTTGAGGTTTTTCCCCCTTATTTTACACCATATTATAGGGTTTCCACCTTATACACCTTTCAAAACCTTTTTTTAAGGTTTCCACCTTATACACCTTTCAAAACCTTTTTTAAGGTTCTCCTCCTTACTATACACCTTTCAAACCTTTTTTCACACTGTCAATTCCAGTT
>NC_061099.1:31448552-31458552 GCF_015104395.2 Macrobrachium nipponense | reverse complement strand
ACCATCCAGATTACATTAAGTCTTTCATTTAGTCTTTCCAGATTTTCATCCAAATTACATTGAATTTCATTTAGTCTTACCCCATTTTCCTCCAGATTACGTAAGTCTTTTCAGTTAGTCTTATCACATTTTCATCCACATGACATTCAATTCTAACCTGTTTCCCGAATGGATTCTGATTTCTCAATGTCGCACACATGGAGCCTCTCACATTTTGAAAGCGTTTGAGGACGTAAGGAGCAAAAGTCAGAACGTGCGTTTTGTCAGCATGACTAAAAACGCCAAAGCTTTCCGTTCCTGGCTGGTATACTATTGACTGCGTTGTGTACCGAGGCGTAATAAGTCATGGTTTGTACCCAGTCAGATTTGATATGCCCTTACTGGGGGACCTCCGAACCGAAGAGGCTGAATAAAGGTTGTTTTGTTTGTGAGTGGTCGATTCATGCTGTAGTAGATTCACATCAACCCTGCATTTGATGATGTCTAGGCCCGTCCCTTACGACGCTCTTGATTGGCTGTTGATAAGCCAATCACAGGGCTGGAAACTCTCCTCAGTCTCTATGGGCAGGATGTATGCGCCACCTCTCATGAGGGATATATGTCTTTCAAACGTATACCTCAGGAACTGTGAACTCTCTCGAGAGACTGAGTTTCCAGCCCTGTGATTGGCTTATCAACAGCCAATCAGGAGCGTCGTAAGGGACGGGCCTAGACATCAAATGCACGGTTGATGTGAATCTACTATAGTATCTGTCTGGTTTCAGTTCAGGCAAATTAAAGCATTTGTTGATTATTATTAATAGAAATATGGTCTGCACTTTTTCTAGCCGCCCTCAGATCTTAAAAAAACTATTAAGGCTAGAGGGCTGCAAATTGTTATTTTGATCATCCGCCCTCCAATCATCAAACTTTTGCAACCCTCTAGCCTCAGTAGTTTTGATTTGATTTAAGGTTAAAGTTAGTCATGGATATCGTGCATCTGGCAACGCTTTCCGGAGGCATGGGGACGCGCCCTCACTCTACCGTGTCTGGTGAGCAACTGAAGTGGCGTTCATAGAGAGCTGATGGTTTTATACAGCTTTATACGTCGTACAGAAAACACAATTCGAGACTGAACAGAATAAAATGACCCTGAGGTCGAAGGCATCCTGCAAACAGCCCGGGTATGCCCAGACTTTCTTCGTTCTTCCGTTTCCTTCACTTTCTTCGACCCGTTCGGAAGGAGGGAAGGAATGAACCTTTCTCCGACTGTTTGTGCTTGAGAAAGTGGATATCGTTGTTGGCGTATTTGGGGCATTGTTGATCTTTATCTTTATGTTGATCGCTCTTGGATTCTCATTGTGTCATTCCCGTAGGCGGTTAGTGCTGCCAGAGTCCCTCATGCGGTGCACTGTAGGCATTACTTACGCTCGATATATTGACAAGAACTTAGACCTACATCGAAGTCGAATGCATCAGTAGTATTATAGTAGATTCACATCAACCATGCATGTGATGTCTAGGCCAGTCCCTTACGACGCTCCTGATTGGCTGTTGATAAGCCAATGACAGGGCTGGAACCTCTCAGTCTCTCTCGAGAGAGTTCACATAGGCAGGATGTATGTTCCACCTTTCCTGAAAGACGTATATACCTCATGAGAGGTGGAACATAGATCCTACCCATGTGAACTCTCGAGAGAGACTGAGGAGAGTTTCCAGCCCCGTGATTGGCTTATCAACAGCCAATCATGAGCGTCGTAAGGGACTGGCCTAAACATCACATGCACGTTTGATGTGAATTTATTATAGGACTATGTACTCTTATCCTGGGTTAGGTTAGGTTGGGTGAGGTTCGGTGATGTTGTATCCCTTTTAATTAACACGGCAGAGGCTTGGCAGAAGTTTGTGGGTCTCCAAGACAATTATTTTTCCTTTCCCTCTTCACCAGGAAGTCATCGGTTGGTTATTTACAGCGGTGGAGAGGAATATGATACCTCGGCGAGCAGTTCCTCTTGTGACCCGACCGCAGGTAGACTCATTCGCTTAATCAATGGCTAGAGCAGTCTCTCTCTCTCTCTCTCTCTCTCTCTCTCTATAGAGCCTAGAGTTGTATGTAGTTAGTTAATGCTTCTCTCACAACAACATGAAATTAATCCAGGTTTTTTTCTTCGCTCCCAAGTTCCAGCAGTGAACCACACCCATGGTCTCATTATTTTCAGTGGCTATCATGGAAGGTGGTGGTGGTGTTCACGACGTTACGTTTGAGTCTCACTCTGATTGTACTTTTTTTTTTGCAAGATTCAAGATTGAATTCATGATCACTACACGGTGCAAGATTCTCGGACATTCCATTGGGGGGTGGGAGATGTGTATTTCTGGTGACAGAAGTTCACTCTCGACGGGTTCGGAAGTCACGTAAAGCCGTTGGTCCAGTTGCTGAATAACCACTGTTTTCCCATGCAACTTAAAAACACCATACAAACAAAACAAACAAACAAGCAAACAAACAAAACAGCACGTTGCATATATATATATATATATTTATTTATTTATTCATTTATTTATATATTTGGGGTCTGAAGGGGTCAACCTCCCAGTTTTCAGGAAATATCAAGAGAAGAGGTTACGAACACCATCTCTCTCTCTCTCTCTCTCTCTCTCTCTCTCTCTCTCTCTCTATATATATATATATATATATATTATATATATATATATATATATATATATATAATATATATATTACACACACAAAATGTGTGATTGATTCAAGAAGAATATTAAATATATTATGTAGTGACTGCGCAAGTACGTACTTAGACTGACGTGTTCAAGTTAATTATTAAGTTACGTTTGAACCCTGTAAAGTAGACCCCCAAAACCCCCAGCTATCTTTAGGGGTCGTTCATATCTCAGACAATTTTCTGAGGCCATTTCACGCACTGTATGGCTTTGCAGTCTCCCGCGGGAGACGTCTTGGCCCTTGACACTGGAGAAACTGCCATGTTTTTTCCGTCGTTTTTTCTGGTTCTGGAACGCATTCTCTGGACCCTGGGGTCCTCCTGGTAAGGAGGTAGGGGGTCTAGGTGGGTCCCGGAGAGAGAGAGAGAGAGTAGCGTCATGGAACTCCGAGGGAAGGTTAAATGTGCACTCTAGGTTTGTCGTAACGGGGAAAACCTTACACACAGTTGTTAGTTCCTTTGCCAGGATGTCGGAAATTACTCTTTGTCGATGAATAACGGAATTCTGAAAATATGCCGCGTATTTTCCTCCTTCCCCCTCACCCCTGCCCCTCACCCCTTTTTATTTATTTATTATTATTTTTTTAGTAGACTGTGGGAGATCGGTAAGGTCTTGCAGAGGCGATAAAAGCCGTATTCGACTGAAGAAGGAACTGTAGGCATTACTGAAGGTTCTTTGCAGCGTCCCTTAAAAGACCCCTAGCTGCAACCACTTTTCAATCCTTCTACTTTACCTCCTTTCATATTCTCTTTCTTCCTACTTTCCTTAACCCTCTCCTAACAGTTGATTCACAGTGCAACTGCTTTCAGGTTTTCCTCCTGTTACACCTATCGAACCTTTCACTGGCGATTTCCGTTTCAGCGCTGAATGACCTCGTAGGTCCCACCGCTTGGCCTTTGGCCTTAGTTCTATGTTCCATTCGATTTCAATTCTTAGGACACTCATCTCAATTGCGCGTATAAATTCCAATAAGTTTTCCATACATTAGCTGTCAGAATCGGTATAAACTTATAACCTCGCTTGTTAGCCGAATCGTTAACATCACTGTCGTCTTGATTTCGTCCCTGTCCGCTGGACGGTGGTTCGATCCCACGAGGGGCGAAATTATGATCAAGTAAAAAATTCCCCTTTGGTTTACATATATGAGAATATATCAATTCCGAAGTAGAGCGAATTAGATATTAAAGGACATTTGTAGCTCGAATAATTTATATGAATGACGGTGATGTGATAATTATTCACAATTCACAGAGAACCGCAAATCACTTACGCCACGATAACCTCAGCAATTCAAGAAGCCAGTAGACCTTAAACACAGCGACCTGACCTCAACTTACTAAAGGTCAAGACGGAACAATAGCAGCCATTACCCAGCCAATTCAATTCGCCGTCAATCACTCAAAAGATATTTCTCAAACATTCCTTCTCCAGCTGAATTGAGTTGAACTGAATATAGAATCTAGGCCAAAGGCCAAGCACTGTGACCTACGAGGCCATTCAGCGCTGAAGCGGAAATTGGCAGTAAAAAGGTTTGAAAGGTGTAATAGGAGGTAAACCTCAAAGCAGTTGCACTCTGAGATGGAAGAAAGAGAATATGAACGGGAGTACAGTAAAAGGATTGAAAGGGGTTGCAGCTAGGGGCCGAAGGTACGCTGCAAAGAAGTGTAATGCCTACAGTGCACCTCGTGAGGATGTGAAGTATGGTCACATTTCCCTTCTAAACGCTGTTTCCATTTTGAAGATTATATGGTGTGTACGAATAGGCGCATTTAGTATAGTACTTTGTAGCTGCTTTCCTTTCATTTTCTCGTATTACATTTGATGTCAAATAATTATGTGGCTTAATATTTAGTAATATAATAGAGAGGTTGTATCAGGTTTATTTAAACTTGATGCTTTCATAATGAAAAAAGTTGTAGATAAATATAAGCCACAAAATTAATATATTCAGTTTTTACATGTTTTGGACTGTAAAGATACTTTGTAATTTCGGTTAGGGTCAAATCTGTTTAGGTTTGTGACCGTGTGATATCCGATAATCCTGAATTATCTCTTTTATTTTTATTTTTACCCTTTTTACAATTAACCATCTGGTATTCTTGATCTGTTGTGTACCTGAGACCTTTCTCTCCAATTGTATTTCATTCGCTCCTTGACAATTTCTTAGTAAAGACGAAATCATTTTCCTGTGGTATTCGCATATAGCATATATATATATATATATTATATATATTATATATATTATATATATATATACATTATATATATTATATATATATATATATATATATATATATATATATATAGAGATATATATATATATAGATTATGTATGTGTATATTTGTTTGGCTTGTATTATGAATTTGGATGTGTTCGTGTGTTACTTCATTTCTGTCCACTTTTATCTATATACAATTTCCCGTAATTTATTGTGAATTTTCTGTCCGTGGAAACTTTCAAAACAAGTTAGTGGGCCTCTTGTGGGTGTTCCAGAGATGGTGTCCACTTAGGAATAAAATTTATAATAGCGTTTATTAATGTTATATCAAAATAGATAGATATAGTAACTGATGACTATAGTCAGAGACTTTAGGACAGGGGGTGGGGCCTGGGAGGGAAGTCCTGGGGAGGAGGTTGGGGAGGAGGGTGTCTGAGGCGGAGGGTTTGGGAGGGGGGTTTAAGGATGAGAAAGAGGTGCTGTGGTCCTTATTTTGATGCCGTAACTCGAGTGTGACTCAAGTTATGTGTAAATCGAGCCACCTGCGGAACGGGTCAGACCTGGGTCTATTGAAACTGTAGAAGAAGGAGAGGAAGAAGAGGAAGAAGAAGAAGACATGGACGTGTCGTAGCACCGGTCCACAATATAGAAAAAAATTTTAAATAAAAAAAAAAATTCTTGAAATTCATGCCGACTCGACCCATTGTTTGGTCGGGAGGAAGAATCATCATTGCTCAAGACCTCAGACCTGTCTGTTCGGTATTCAAGGCCAATCACCTTGTTCCTCCTCCTCCTCCTCCTCTTTTATTCCTGTAATTCCCGAGTTCCTTCCCTCTTCTTTCTTCACCTCTGTTTTCGTCACCTTTATCAACCCCATGTTCTTCCACCTAGGAGGGTAGCATCGTCAGCTCACCTCAAATGGTGCACTGTTGGCACTAATTACTAAACGTTGTTCGCAGTGTTCCTTCGGCCCCTATAGAAGCAACCATTTCCGTTACTTTTTACTGTACCTCGGTACATATTCGCTTTCTTCCTCCTGTTACACCTTCCAAACCTTCCCACTCTCAATTTTCCTCTCAGCGCCGATTGATCTTATAGGCCCCAGCGCTTGGCCAAAATACTAGATTCCATATAAGCATATGGACACAGGTCTGCCATTGATGCTTATTCTTATATAAATATTATCGCTCATACCTAATTTATTCTTAACGTAATTAATTTCTCTTGTGAGACAAAGGAAGTCAGTTCACGAAGAGTCAGGGCTCGCTTGGTGTAGTTCCTCGTTGGACGAGTGGTTTACGCGCTCGCCTACCGATTCGGTAGTCGCGAGTTCGACTCCCAGCTCTGCCAACGTTGAATCAGGGGAATTGATTTCTGGCGATTAGAAATTCATTTGTCGATACAGTGTGGTTCGGATCCCACAGTAAGTTGTAGGTTCCATTGATAGGTTAAGTTTATCTTAGTTTAACCAGACCGCTGAGCTGATGAACAGCTCTCCTAGGGCTGTTGGCCCGAAGGATTAGATATTTTGACGTGGCTAGGAACCAATTGGTTACCTAGCAACGGGACCTATACAGTTTATTATTGTGGGATCCGAACCACATTATATCGAGAAATGAATTTCTATCGCCAGAAATAAATTCCTCAGATTCCGCGTTGGCCGAGCCGAGAATCGAACTCCGGACCACCAGATTGGTAGCCGAGCGCGAAAACCACTCATCCAGCGAGGAACTCCACTTAGTTGAAGAGCTGTTAATCAGCTCATTGGTCTGGTTAAACAAAGAATATTGGCAGACAAGAGTCACTTAAGTGTCCCAGCCGGCACATCAGGAACGATACGTCCACTAAGTTAATTTTCCCAGTGAACCTGTTCAATCCAAATTTCCCAGATTAGGTTATAACAGGTAAGAAGAAGAAGAAGGAGAAGAAGGAGAAGAGGTCTCTGGTACGCGGACATTTATATCCTCGACAGTGACAATAAACACCTTTAACTTTCATCTTATTGTATGAATTTCTCTTATTGATCAATATATTACATAGGTTATATCCGTATATTTTTTATAAGCCAGTTTCCCTATAACCTACGTTCAATCTCTCAGAAAATGTTATTTTTTCAATCACAGAACTCACTAACAGCTTTGACAGCACTATTTACGTATATACCTCCTGGTTATGTTTGCATTTAAAACTACCAACAGCTATGACAGCTCTATGTATGCATATACCTCCTGTTGCGTTTGCATTTTGGTGTGAAAAATAAAAAGGTTGAGTCTCAAGAAAGGCCAGCGGTCAGCTCTGACGTCACAAATTATCCACCCAACCCCCCACCTCTTCCCGTCTGGCTCAACCCCAATTTCCCAGCGGTTGGGTACACCCCCCTTTTCTCTGGACCTCGTTAAAAGCCTTGGCTTGGATTTTCCAAAATGAGATGTACGGGTAAATGCTCACGCGCCTTCGTGCAACTGCGTTGTGCCTCCATATCTCGATGATTTTGTTACGTTCAATGGAAAATTTTTACATTTGACCTTGTATGACCTCAGCTTGGATGACTTCTTTACTTACAGGATACATTATCATCATTTTTGCTATACTTCCATTTCAGATGCGATGCGTCCTGAAACCAGTTTCTTAAATGGAATCTAAGTGTTAAGTAGAGGTTAGCTTAGGTTAGGAACTGCGAAGAATTGCAGTTAACTGTAAGTTTTCAAGGATATATTGAAAATGCAGGAAATTATATAGAGATTTTCTTACTGGACAGACTTCTGTACATATCAGAAAGCAAGACGACCTAAGCTTCTGTTTAGATGAGATGCTACTTCTGAATAAATGTGGTTAGGTAGACGTTGCTCATCGTTGTTAAAATGACGAAACTCGCTGAAGAATTAGGATTTTCATGAAAATGAAGGAATGAGGACCAGTTAGACTGAAATAAGAATTGCATTCTATTGAATCTTTTTAATATTTTTAATGGTAATTATTCCCGTTTGAATGAGCTAGTGGTGTGAATCATAGAGACAAGGCATCCCTACTAATTGAAGAATTAGGATAATCATGAAAATGAAACAAGAAGAAGCAAAGTCGAAGTGATGATAACAGTATATTGAATCATTATAAAACTTTGATTGGCAATTCCTGTTTGAATGGACAAGAGGTGAATCACAGAGAGACAAGGCAGGGAAGGCTGTACAGAAGTGAAATACAAGACCAAGGAAGGTGAAAACAGGATATACTACGATTGGAACTTTTGACTTGAGACTTTATTTAGGTGTGAAATTGCTTCTATCTATTAGAGTTGATTCTCTCACAGGTGTAAAAGACGAGGAGATTCGCAAACAACAAATGACAAAAGATTAAAAGTCCAGACAATTTGCTGATATGGTTTAGACATATCGAGAAAATGGGAGATATTAGGATGAGGTATTTTTTACGTGGCTAAGAACAATTGGTTACCTAGCAACGGGACCTACCTACAGCTTATTGTGGGATCCGAACCACATTACAATCGAGAAATGAATTTCTAATCACCAGAAATGCATTCCTCTTGATTCCACGTTGGCAGAGCGGGGAATCGAACTCGCGACTACCGAATCGGTAGGCGAGCACGTAACCCACTCGTACAGCGAGGAACTACCTTATTTTACAGGAAGGTGATGATTGCTGAAACTTGGAAACCTTATAAATAGAGCTCACCGAACTGAGAGAGAGAGAGAGAGAGAGAGTTTGTTTTACGCTGACAAACACAGGGGCACGTTCAGCAAGTGTCCCCTAGACACGAAAGAATGTTTGCTGCGCCTGTAGTAACTTGACGCTGCCACCTTTTAAGTCCCAGTTTTTTTGTGTCACCTCTGTCCGTCTCTCGGGTATATAGGGTCCGTCCAGTCTGCTTTCAGGAGGTTATTGTGTTCTAAGTGTCGCATATATCTTGCTTGGGAGATTTTGGGGTAGAGCTTATCTTGGTTAGTAATGCTTTTATCTGTTTTTTTTCTCTGTATTCCTTTAGCCACAACATCTCGACTTTTGGTCCTAGAGTATTTTTTCCTCCTTTGTAACGTTGGGTTGGAAGAGGAATGTATTGTTTATGTTGACATTGCTGATTCAATGTCTCGCCGTTTGGAAACTGAATTTTTTGTTTTTGGGGGGATTACGTTTTGAATTTATTTTTCGATATATTTATAGAGTGCATACGTATTATATATATAGTGTATATATATATATATATATATATATATATATATATATATAATATATATATTATAATATTTTTTATATGTATAGTATGTATTTTGTCTATTTATATATATATATATATATATATATATATATATATATATATATGTATATGTATAGTATGTCTTTTTGTCTCATATATATAATATATAGATATATATATATTATATATATATATATATATATTATATATAAATCCTCGAATCCAGGTTAAACCGACATGATTTTATTAATTTAATTTGTAAATAATTCTAGAATAATTTTTTATTTGAGCTAATCTGTTCAATGACATCATCAACTAACAGTGTTCTGAAGATAAACAAAGAGAAAACAAAAAAATGCTAAAATAAAATTCATGAAGAATCATCACGATTCACGACTCGTCTTGATTCGCTACACTAATTTCAGCGTCACCGTTAACACCAAGCGAATCGAGTCCATTCAAATCATGCCGATTCAAGACGAGTCATGAATCGTGCTGATTCTTCGTGAATCGAATCGATTCGACTCGATATAAAAGCAGCCTAAGGGGACTTATATATAAATTCCAACACGTCTTTATTAATCAAGACGTGTTGGAATTTGTATGTACACCTTCACTGATTAGCGCTCACCCCACCGGACTTCAGACCAGGAACAGGTAGTATTCAAATCTTACGCCTCATCACATCGCCCCCACTACCCCTCCCCCCTCCCCCCACCGAAATGATACTGTGTCATACCTGTCCAGGTGCGTCAGGATTAATGGGAGGTGGGGTGGTGGGGTGAATCAAGTCTCTAAGGGCGAAAGTTGCTTGAACCTATATCTTTTTTTTTCTTTCTTTCTTTCTTTTTGT
>NC_061099.1:31435579-31448052 GCF_015104395.2 Macrobrachium nipponense | reverse complement strand
CCTATAAAGTCAACGTTAAAAGAAAAATGGACAGTGAAAAGGTCTGGAAGGTGCAACAGGAGGAAGAAAACTCACAGTAGCACTATGAAACAATTGTTAGGAGAGAGTGGGAAGTAGGATGGAAGAAAGAGAATATGAACGGAGAAACAGTAAAAGGCTATAAAGTCATTCGGCACTGAAAGATAAATTGACAGTGAAAAGGTCTGGAAGGTGCAACAGGAGGAAGAATTCACGGTTGCACTGTGAAACAGTTGTTAGGAGAGGGTGGAAAGTAGGATGGAAAGAGAGAGAATACGAGAGAAACAGTAAAAAAGGCTATAAAGTCATTCGGCACTGAAAGATAAATTGACAGTGAAAAGGTCTGGAAGGTGCAACAGGAGGAATTCACGGTTGCACTGTGAAACAGTTTGTTAGGAGAGGGTGGAAAGTAGGATGGAGAGAGAGAATATAAACGGAGAAAACAGTAAAAGGCTATAAAGTCAACATTAAAAGAAAAATTGACAGTGGAAAGGAGGAAGACCTCACAGTTGCACTGTGATACAATTGTTAGGAGAGGGTAAGAAGCAGGATGGAAAAAGGAATACGAACGGAGATACAGTAAAAGGAATGAAAGTGGTTGCAGCTAGGTGGACAGTAGGATGGAAGAAAGAGAATACGAACGGAGACACAGTAAAAGGAATGAAAGGGGCTCCAGCTAGGGGCCGAAGGGGTGCTGCAAAGAACCTCAAGTCATGCCTACAGTGCGCCGCATGAAGTGCACTGACGGTACTACTACACCCATAAGGGGCTCGTAGTGCAGGATCATTCCACTTTTTGCATATAAAATAAATCAAGTTAAAATTTATACAGAGTAATACACTAATTCGTGACGACATTGATACTGATTAAAAATAATACAAGTAAAAAATCCAGTTTTCTGTACAGCGTATAGTCAAGGTCACGGAAAATACATCTATCTTTCGGTGGTCTCGGTATAAATACTATATGAGCCACGCCCCATGAAACTTTAACTACGGCCAGGTGGTCGCATGGCCTATATCGTTACGAGACGGACGATTATGGCTAACGTTAACCTTAAATAATATGAAAACTACTGAAGCTAGAGGGCTGCAATTTGGTATGCTTGATGACTGGATGGTAGATGATCAACATACCAATTTGCAGCTCTCTAGCCTCTGCGGTTTTTAAGATCTGAGGGCGGACAGACAAAGCTATCTCGATGGTTTTCTTTTGCAGAAAACTAAAAAAAAAAAAAAGTGGAATCAAACCATCCCCCTTATTTAGGGTCGGCTCAGGGTGAGAGAGATAAGAGAACACCGATTTCCCCCCTATTCTCTGGGGGAGGGAGGGAGGGAGGGAGGAGTTTTATATTATATATATAACTTTCGTTTCCCATCATTGTTCTATTGTGTTTCTAACTGTAAGCTCAATCTTTTCAATTACCAAAATCAGCCAAGGTCAAAATTTGGTGAAAAAAAAGTGAGAAAATTAATAATAACAATTATATTTACTCATCACAATCTTTCTTATTTAGAATATGATCAGTAACTAATTGTTTTATTCTGATCTAGAATATTACCAGTCATTAATTTTACAAAGGGTTAATCACTGATTTTAGCTGAACCAGAGCGAATATAAAGGCTGTTTTCGTTTCAAAGCCCCATTCTTATCTGGGTGCTGCAGCTGCAGTAACTTAGGTGGTCTTTAAGAGCTTTCGTTGGTCCATTGTGGTTTTTTCAATTCGAAGATCGATCGTCGTCATTGTATGAATTTCTCTGGGCAAAGAAAGGAGAAGAGAGAGAGAGAGAGAGAGAGAGAGAGAAATAGCTATTTCCATTCAAGACTGGGCTAATTAGTACATGGGGAAATCCGTGAGAGAGAGAGAGAGAGAGAGAGAGAGAGAGAGAGAGAGAGAGAGAGAGAGAATGGCTAATCCTTTTCAAGACATGGGGAAATCCGTGTGTGAGAGAGAGAGAGAGAGAGAGAGAGAGAGAGAGAGAGAGAGAGAGAGAGCAGGATTATAATTCCCACAAAAAATATCATTATCAAAGAAAAGCTAATAAAACAGACACAAAAGCCATTTCCGGCCATAAAAAATCGAGGTAATTTATTGGAAGGGAAAATCCCATGTTTCTTCCAAGTTAAATTTCTAGGAGACTACCCAAGCGCCGCATCTTATCAGAGACTCAATTATATTTTCCGTAAATGTCCGATTCGATGCGTGAACATCGCTGAACTTAAAAAGAGACATCAGCCATTGAAATCAATTACAAGGGTTACCGCACCATGAAATGGCGTTGACCAACAGTCTCTTGTTAAAGAAATTTATCTGACTTATACAGTAAAATGTTGTTAATTAAAGGTATTTTATTTTAAATCATATTTCCATCTCATATCATTTCACCAATATCTATCTGGCAAAACGTGGCAACAATGCGGGAAAGAGGTGTATAAAATGTGTGCATATAAACACACCGTATGATTTAATCTTCCCGTAAAGACTGATACAAGAAAAATATACATATAGATATAAATTCCCCTTCAGTTAACATATATGAAACTATATTAATATTCAGAGGTAGAGCGAATTGGATATTAAAGGACATTTGTAGCTTAATTCATGTATATGAATCACGTGATGTGATAAGAATTCATAAATATTATATACTAATATAATGAATATAAATACGTATGATTTATATATATATATATATATATATATATATATATATATATATATATATATATATATATGTAGTATATATAAAGACATTTCACTCCTTCAAACCCTCTCTCAGTAAACTCAACAGACCGCAGCTTCATCAACAATGCAGCAACAGCGTGCAATCGTTAAATGCAATAGTTCTGTCATTCGTCTTCTCGTCACTTTCCCTTTCGTGATATTTGGTTATCGAAGTATTAATAATTTCTTTTCGGCGTCAGTACAGCGCCGCTTTCTTTTCTTTAGCCTTTCTTTTGTTACCAAGTATTTGGCGCTTTGCAAGCATTTCTTGGTATGTAATCTTGTGTGGTTTTTATGTAATTAATTGCATTCAAGGGCTACCGTTTGTGTATTCGTTAATAAGTCTGAATATATATATATATATATATATATATATATATATATATATATATATATATATATATATATAATATATATATATATATATATATATATATATATATATATATAATATATATATATATATATATGTATATGGGGATACAATCCACATGAAGTAAATTCCTCTTGTAGTTTAAAATATATATTACTTGTATAGGATTAAAGCTTTCGACCATCAACTGTGGTCTTGTTCACTGTTTTTAGTGAACAAGACCACAGTTGATGGTCGAAAGCTTTAATCCTATACAAGTAATATATATTTTTAACTACAGAGGAATTTACTTCATTGTGGATTGTATCCCCATTTACTTAGAGGTACACATAGTACCTGGCTTCTGCATATATACATATACATATACATATACATATACATATATATACATATATATATATATATATATATATATATTATATATATATATATATATATATATATATATATATATATATATCACGAAGGAAGCAGTAGGGAAAGGCATCCTCATCCTTTAAAAACAGTTTTATTTAAATGCCGACGTTTCGCGACGAATCCCAAGTCGCATTTTCAAGTCTAAAAATATATAAAATTTGCGAACATTAATACTCAATTTTATTTAATTTATATTAAAAATGTAATGGCAACAGCTCCCAATAAAGTAGAAAGTTAAAATTCAAAGGTACCCTGAAAGGCAAACCAATTACAAGTCAGACTTCACTAAAATCTTAAAAACACCTAACTATACAAAAGAAAGAGTAAGATTAACAAAAATAAGTAAAACCAGAGTGAGGCAAACCAGCTGCCCAAACTATGCTATGAACAATTTTACAGAGGACGTTTGGGTGTTTAAACGACGGTACAGTCTATTTGATAATTGTAGATTCTAAAATAGTCATGTTGTTCTTCTTGTTCCGCAGTTGGCCCAAACGTCCTCTGTAAAATTGTTTTTAGACTTGAAAATGCGACTTGGAATTCGTCGCGAAACGTCGGCATTTAAATAAAACTGTTAAAGGATGAGGATGCCTTTCCCTACTGCTTCCTTCGTGATATATCTTCTTTGAGCTCCAGCTCCGGCCCTTATTTATATATATATATAAAATTTATATATATATATATATATATATATATATATAATATATATATATATATATATATATATGAATACTTGATCACGAATATATTAAAACGTGATGCTATGTATAAATAAAGGTTTTTTTTTTTTGCCACGAAGGAAAAAAATGAAAAAACGAGTTGGCCGAGTACTTTGGGTTCGGTCCTATTCGGACCCTTTACTGAGGGTCCGAATAGGACCGAAAGTACTCGGCCAACTCGTTTTTTTCATTGTTTTCCTTCGTGGCAAAAAAACTTTATTTATATATATATATATATATATATATATATATATATATATATATATATATATATATATATATTTTATATATATATATATATATTATATATATACATATATATATATATATAAATAATAGATATATGTGTATATATATGTGTGAGTATCTAAGCTGTTCCCTATTGTTTGCACAGTTATACAAATAAAAGACGAAGAGACTCCGAGCATACAATAAGTGGAAAAATGACTTGCAAGCAGACAACGTGAATTAATCCGCAAAATAAAATACGGAGATAGATTTTTCCTCGTCGAAAGTGCAACTATTTTCAGCTCCTTTCTTCTTTGGCGGAATTGTAAAGGAAAAGTGACGGAATATTAAAAAAAATATATTTTTTTAATAAAAAACTGACCAGAGGAAAAATGTAAAAGAATAGTTCCGACAGTCAATAAATGACTCGCAACTATTCTCAGCTTCTGCAAGCAAGCAAGCGAAAGAAAAGAAGACAGAATATAAAAGAAAAGAAAAAATAGAGAAACGGGAGGCGATGGTATTATGATCCCTAGCATTCAATCTTTTCCTCGGAGAGTTCAAGCATAAAGTTTAATGAAGAATGAAATCTTTTCGAAAGATTATGTTACCTGATGATAGGTAAATAAACTCAATAATATATTAAGATCATTTGACAAGATCTAAGTTACAAGCCGACAGATTCAGAAATACTACAGAAACAACTTCACACCTTGAAGCGACTCGTATGTGAAAATTTAAAATACAATCCAAAATACTTACTCATTTAGAGAGAGAGAGAGAGAGAGAGAGAGAGAGAGAGAGAGAGAGAGCAAACAAGAAATGCTCACGAAATCAATCGTGAAAACTTGATTAAAAATACGTGATCTCTTATTTATTTGAGAGAGAGAGAGAGAGAGAGAGAGAGAGAGAGAGAGAGAAAGAAATGCTCACGAACTCAATCGTGAAAATTTGATTAAAAATGTGTGATCTCTTATTTATTTGAGAGAGAGAGAGATTGATTGATTGATTTGTTAGTTCTTACTGGCATCGCAACGACGAGGTTATTGACGCCGAGAGAGAGAGAGAGAGAGAGGAGAGAGAGAGAGAGAGAGAGAGAGCAAACACAAGTATGTCCCTATCTCATACGTTAAAATTGAATTTAAAATACCTGATCACTTCTTTATTAGAGAGAGAGAGAGAGAGAGAGAGAGAGAGAGAGAGAGAGAGAGAGGGGAGAGAGAGAGAGACGAGAGAGAGAGCGTAAACTTTTTCAACGTCACAAAAATAGTAATCGAAAAGCAACCACAAAAAATACTGCCATCGCAGTTAAAAAAAAAAAAAAAAGAAAAAAAAATTGAACCCATATAACCAGAATGGCGGAAACTCCGAGTTTTAAAAAAACTCCTTTCAGATAATTAAAGGGGTAAGGTACAAAAGACAAAAGAGAGAGAGAGAGAGAGAGAGATGGAGAGAGAGAGAGAGAGCGGAGAGAGAGAGTGAGAGAGAGAGAGAGAGATTATCGACTTTTGATAATCTTCCTTTGTTTATACAGCCCAAGATTTCCACCACTGTCTATAAAATATATAAACATTACGTAATGAGTAAATATTGCATTGTAAAATAAACCAAGGCGTGATCTGATTTCCAGCTTACTCGGTGCACGTGCTAAAATCTACGGTCAAATAGGGCGTTGGTTCACGAACGAAAATTAAAATAAATACGCTACATTTTATCAGACATAATTGTTCTGTACTGTTTAACATGCGCATTGTATATCTTTTACATTTTCATTCTAATAAATAAATCATAAATATCCTATCCTACAATTCCTGTATCTTTAACTCAACGCGAAACACTTTTTTCAGACCTTTTTTAGGATTTTCCATAGGGCTTTCCTACCCCGCCCCCTAAACAAGAACAACAACAGCAAGAATAAGAAGAATAGCACGAACAAGAAGAAGAAGAACAACAACATAGTACTTCGTAGGCTTACTCACCGAGTAAGCGAAAAAAAAGAAGCAAACTGAAGAACAAAGTGGACACGGAAGAATCAACCCGAAGGAACCCCACAAGTGAGTCTGTAAAAATCTAAATCATATATTTTCTTTCCTTCCTTTCTCCTGCGTTCGACTTTTGATAGCTTTTGATATTTCATTTATTACCAAGGGGGTGGGAAGGGGAAGGTTACTCCTGGTAAGATTATCAACTTTTTTTTAACGTTACAACATGTGTCATGTATCAATTTATTCATAAAAATGTACACTATAGTGAGTGTATGCTTTGGAATAAATTTGTATTTGAGATTAAACATTTCTGAATATACATACAAGCGTAGAAGTATCAATTCATTAAAAATTAGGAATGCATTTGCGCGCGCGTGTGTGTGTAAGTAAGTACTGTAATTATACATACACATATACATGTAAATATGATTTACAAAAACATACAAATGCCTCAAAGCAAGAGGTGAATATCTCTAGCCAAACTGTTTTCTTGTATTGAATTATAAATAAACCTGTATACAGTATAAACATGCATATAATGATATATGTAAACAGATACTTTAGCAATCTAAATACACATAACCTTTTCCATGAACCATAGTACTATAGTAAATTCATCATCGCCGTGCATTTGATGTCTAGGCCAGTCCCTTACGACGCTCCTGATTGGCTGTTGATAAGCCAATCAAAGGGCTGGAAACTCAGTCTCTATCGAGAGTTCACAAGGGTAGGTTCTATGTTCCACCTCTCCTGAGGGATATAAGTCTTTCAAAAGTATCCCTCAGGAGAGGTGGAATATGCATCCTGCCTATGCGAACTCTCCAGAGAGACTGAGAGTTTCCAGCCCTGTGATTGGCTTATCAACAGCCAATCAAGAGCGTCGTAAGGGACTGGCCTAGACATCAAATGCACGGTTGATGTGAATTTACTATAGCAACGTAGAATCATGAGTTATACTCACTCTTACTTCGTGGAGAGTAGACCAACACTCACCTGAAATGAGAGAAAAATAAATACGTTAAAAATAATGGATGAGTCATTGTCTGTTACACTGGGGCAAATAAACAAACAATTCATGATTATAATGAAAGAAACTCTACATTACGAACTCAGCGAAAGTACTGATTGATTACTCAGCACTTTAGAAAGTTCATTGAGGCAGAACATTGTACAATATATTGATTAAGGCTTCTACGGGCGTCAATCTACTGGAATTACAGTGATCTGAAGCCACTTGAAGAAACCACAATGAAAATTATTACTCTTTTGAATCAACAATATTAAGTTCTGAATTCTCTCTCTCTCTCTCTCTCTCTCTCTCTCTCTCTCTCTCTCTCTCTCTCTCTCTCTCAAACAATAACACATAACAACCCAGTCTGCAATAGTGAAAGGAATGACAGCAAGAATTACATGAAATAATGATGCAAATCATTTTCATAACTTTTACTTAGACTGTTGCCCAAGGCTGCCCCCAGTCCCCCCCCCCCCCCCTTGGTGAACGTGATTTGTTTTTCATTCTTACGTTCGTTTTTTTATGGTTACGTGTCCCCTTTATTCATTCATCTGTCTCTCTTTTTCAAAGGATATTTTCTTGATTTTTAAGTATATCAAACGCATTTCAAAATGATATAGTAGGCATTTAGCAAAATTCACCTCTATACTTAGACATGGAGTCTATATTTCTACAAAAACTGCACATGTTATAGGGTTCCCACCCCCACCTCCCCACCCCCCCCCCACACACACACACACACACACCTGTACATATAATATACTGAACACCTGTTAATTACAATATTCACAATATAACGTTCAATGTTTCTTTCCGTGTTGTTCACAGGTCCCACACTGGCAAATTCATTTTGCAATATACACAATAATCCAGACACACTGACATTTATACGGCCTACGGCTTACTAACTGTCAAGTCCATGCTGTCAAAACACTCGGAAGATGATCATGCCTTTAAATTTTCTTTGAAAGACTTCATATTTATTGTCAACCTGCTAACAAGTGTGATCTTAGTGTACTCTTCGAGAGGCAAATATTTTGGCTCTAAAACTAACTTGACGACAATGTGTTGCTATCTTGTGTTGACTCCATCCGTTGGGTGTTTTAAAGGCACTTGGAGCCTAATTACATATGTATTACACATTGTTCTAGTTCTGATAAGGAGCCAGGCAACTCAAACAATAGAAGGGTAAACCTTCCTCCAGATGCAACACCTTCTTCAGAAGACACACATACACAAAACAGATGTGTGTAGACATACAAATATATATATATATATATATATATATATATATATCTATATATATATATATATATGTGTGTGTGTGGTGTGTGTGTGTGTGTATGTATATATATATATATATATATATATATATATATATATATATATATTATTCGAGCTACAAATGTTCCTTTAATATCTAATCCGCCCTACCTCGGAATTAAATATATTTTTCATATATGTAAACCGAAGGGGAATTTTTTATAACCTGATAATATTTCGTCCTGTTGTGGGTTCGAACCACCGCAGTGGACAGAGACGACATAACGTCACTGACGTCCTGATTTCATCTCGCCCGCTAGGCGGTAGGTTCGAACCCACGAAAGGACGAAATCATTATCAACTGAAAAATTCCCCTTGCGGTTTACATTACATGAAAATATATCAATTCCGAGGTAGAGCGAATTAGATATTAAAGAAACATTTGTAGCTCGAATAATTTATATGAATAACGGTGATGTGATAATTATTTCATATATATATATATATATATATATATATATATATATATATATATATATATACCTGTTTGTGTGTGTATGTATGTCTGTATATGTATACAAAACAAAAGCATAACTGCATAATACAAGAGCAGTTGGAACGCATCAACACCAGAATACCTTGTAACTTCATTTTCAGTTATTCACTCCGGTGAACAGAATAATGAAAGCGCCCAAGAATGAACGAAAAAAAAAGACATATAATTACCTTAATTAAAAGAAGTCATTTTCTCAGATCCGCCCTTCGCCAACATGTAATTCTCGAGTAATTCTCGAGTTATCTGTTACCCTGAGAGCAGCTGAGGGGCGTTATTACATCTCCAAGTTTTATTATTTGATGGGATAATCAACAAATAGGAACGGACATCAAAAGAGGGAAGAGGAATCCAAGATTATGCCCCTTGATGCATTTCCTACCCTGATAAAAATATAAAACTAGTAAGGAATGTGTCATAGTTTTTTCTGCTCAATCGAGTTTTCTGCACAGCGTATAATGCTGTACGAGACTCTCAAACACGTTCCGTGAAACTCTCAGCCGGCCGTGGTGGTCAGTGTTGTTGCGATGTCGGACGTTCGATCATGGCTAACTTTAAAACTGCTGAGGCTAGAGCGCTGCAATTTGGTATATTTGATGATTGGAGGGTGGATGATCAACATGCCAATTTGCAGCCCTCTAGCCTCAGCAGTTTTTAAGATCTGATGGCGGACAGAGAAATAGCGGACAGAAAAAAAGAGTGGACAGAATAAAGTGCGGCCGGACAGACAAATCCAGCACAATAGTTTTCTTTTCAGAAAACTAAAATGTCAATTACACAAGTACAAGCTAGATATCCAAAGGAACAATCAGCAGAATGCAAAATGGAAGGAAAAATCTCTTTCAATCAAGTGCTTTTTTTTTTTAAGTCTCCAAGGGCGCAGTTATAGCTTTTTTTTTTGTTTCGCCCCCCCCAGGCCCCTCACAAGCCCCTCCTCCGCCCACCACCACCCCATCCCACCTATGCACAAACCATTCCCCTACGCAAAGACGCATTCCCGCCCCCCTCCCATCCCCCCCCCCCACCCCCCCCCATGATTTATGGCTAATTTTTGACACCGCCAACTTTTTTTTCGAATTTTTTTTTCCCCAAAAAAAATTTTTGGACACTCAAACTCCAATTGCAGTTGCCTTAAGACGTCTTCCCCAACCACTTCTGTCGAAAGTATCTTTCCCTGATAAATCCTTCCTCTGACAATCCTCTCCCATTTTCTCACGCCTTCTACAAAAACATGACGATTCTAACTTTAATTTTTGTGTTCGCCTGCTGTTAGTACTTCAAAATAACAATTTATCACGTCCCCCAAAATTTCTAAAACAAAGGAAGTGTTTGTTTGTTTGTTTGTTTGTATGGTGTTTACGTTGCATGGAACCAGTGGTATTCAGCAACGGGACCAACGGCTTTGTACGTGGCTTCCGAACCACGTCGAGAGTGAACTTCTATCACCAGAAATACGCCATATCTCACCTCTCAGTAGGAATGTGCGAGAATCGAACTCGCGGCCAACCAAGGTGGCACGTCAACACTATACCGACCACGCCAATGATGCGCTAAATGAAGTGTGTTGAACAGGTCCACATGATTTTATGTCAAGACATTTGGTTAAGTATATCTTTGTTTTACCAGACCACTGAGCTAATTAACAGCTCTCCTAGGGGTGGCCCGAAGAATGAGATAGTTTTACGTGGCTAGGAACCAGCTGGTCACCTAGCATCGACCCTACAGCTTATTGTGGGATCCGAACCATACTATATCGAGAAATGAATTTATATCACCAGATATAAATTCCTCTGATTCGCGTTGGCCAAGACATTTATTGTGCTTTTGCATCGTTATGCCAACATAATGCGTTGATTTTCGTAGTATTGTAAAAGAAAGAAAGAAAAAAAACACCTTGATCCATAACCTGGTCGAGCCAAATGCCTGCAGAAGTTTGCTTGACTTTTAAAATTGTTCCCGTGAACTTCTTCCCACTGCCCCACAGAATACGAGAAACTCACCCACACCAAGCACTTGCTGTGCTGTGAGGAGTTAAAAATTGGCGCAGTGTTTTGGAAGTGCCAAAGGGGGGCGACAGGTGCGCCCGTTCACGCCCTCAGCCCACTTAAAAAGAGTTTCTATTGGTCGCATTGGCTCTTCGTAGCGTTGCTGGGAAGTGGCCACATGCGAGACCTTCCCCCGACCAAAAACCACTTGGCCAAGAGGTCCATCCTCCTACTCTTTCTCCACCTCCTCCTCCTCCCACCTCCCTTCCTCCTCTCTTCCTCCCTTACTCCTCCTTCTTCTTCTTCTTCCTCCTCCTCTCCTCCTCCTCCTCCTCCTGTCCTCCTCCTCCTCCTCCTCCTCCTCCCAAATGCCTTCCCGACTTCCATGAGGTTTCGCCATGCGTAACGAGGTCATGATTCCGAGAAGACGTGTGTGATAAGAAATGATTTAAAAACATGCCATTTTCTATTTTTTTTGTTTTTTATTGATGCTTCTTGTCTCCCGTGGCGCTTCTCAAAGGGTTGACGAGAACCTCCTCCCCAAGTGGAATATGGAAATACATAATCGCTAAATCAGGGAAACGAGGAAACAAGAACAGCGACGTACATTTAGATAAGAACATTTCAGCTTCGACTTTCTACAAGGCGTCTCCGGAAGAGGAATACTTGAGACCTCTTTTGTTATTATATTGGAAAAAAAAAAAAAGCGCAAAAAAAAAAAAAAGTTAAATTCATGCTTCTATTTTCTGTTAATAATACACAAAAATTTCACACTGAAAAACTATTTAGAGTGATGAATATAAGGTGTTCTGTCCACAATATACACAAAATTTAACATTTTAAAAACTACTTACAGTGATGAATATAATAAAAGGATCTATCGCAAGCTACGAGCAGCATTGTCAATAGTATAAGCGTGAAAGCGCGTCAATACAAGACAAAATTCAGTAATGAGTCTTTTTTTTTTCTCCTGTTGGATATTTCGATGACAGTTTTAGTATTAACTCTTTAAACAGACAACGCAAAAGAATGAGTCTGGGTTCCCCTGAAGGCATTCATCCAAACTCCAGGAAGAATAATACGAGCATTATTATTGGATCAATGACATCGCCGCTCTCTCTCTCTCTCTCTCTCTCTCTCTCTCTCTCTCTCTCTCTCTCTCTCCGCTTTTAGGACAAATCTCGATGTTACCTCC
>NC_061099.1:31413079-31428079 GCF_015104395.2 Macrobrachium nipponense | reverse complement strand
ATATATATAATATATATATATATATATATATATATATATATATATATATATATATATAAACCTTTTTAATGCCAAACATAAAAGATAAAAACTTAGGATTAAATAAAATTACAGAAACGACCGAGATGAAAAACCCTAAAATAAATAATCTCTTGTTCGCCAATAAATAACTTAAAAGATATACGCGTACAAGATATATATTAATGTACACTATAAATATACACATAAGCCCGGATGAACTGGCATCGCGGCACAGCCTTAATTAACTAGTATTATAACGCTGGATAACAATTATAAGTAAGTGAAGTTACCTTATAGCGTAGATAAACCACATACCTGGCACAATAAATTATAAAGTTAACATCACACTCGTGGAGACTCGGCATCGATATCTCACAGAGAGAGAGAGAGAGAGAGAGAAGAGAGAGAGAGAGAGAGAGAGATGAGAGAGAAATATATAAACTGTCTCGTATTACGTCGAATATCGAACGTTCCTAACCTTAACACAAAGCGAAATGACTTCAGATATTCCAAGTGCTGTGTCACTCGACGTCGACCAGTTACGAGCAATCGCTGAACGCAGAATGACGTAACACAAACCTTGATGACAAGGTACCTGCTTTTCTTTTTTTTTTTTTTTTACCTGCTTTTTCCTTTGTTTTCGCTGGCGGGGATATTTCTCTTCACAGCGCCGAAGTGTTTAACCACTGATGGTGGTGTAATGGCTTACGACATGACGCATTCTTTTTTTTATTAGAGAGATGTAGGGCGAATTCACGAAAGATCAGCATCAGAAAAAGAGTGAAAACTGAACACAAATCTGTACTGAATGATGAAAGATAACAGCTTATAGGAACCAATAATGTAAATTTAACTTCATAAGGGTATGTAACGACCCATTCTTTTAACAGATGTGGCGAAAGCATGAAAGTTCAGCAAAAAAAAAAACAATAATAATAGATTAAATTAAAAATTTGAAATACGGGCTGCTCTAGGAGCAAGAGCCCATGCCAGCACAAGGCTGGCTTAATCTTCAACAACAACAACGACAAATTGAAAACATTTCCTGAATGATAAATGATAACAACTTACAGTAACTAATAATATAAATTTAACTTCCTAAGGATATGCAATGACGCAGTCTTTTAACAGCTAACAGATATATAGGGCGACAGCACAAAGTCCAGCAAAAAAATAAATAAAAATTTAAAAAAAATTGAAAACGTGCACTAAATGATGAAAGATAACAGCTTATAGGAACCAATACTCTAAATTTAACTCTCTAAGGACATGTAATGACACAATCTTTTATCAGACAATATAAAGCGAAAGCACGAAAGATCAGCAATTAAAATATCCTAAGAAAATTTACGAAAAACAACAAAGAATTAAGAGAAATAATGTATCGATTCCTCAATTTCGCCAAGTGATCAGATATACATTTCCATTAAGAGCATTAAAAGGATTCCTCTGATTGGTGCCTGTAAGCATTTAAAAAAAAAATGTTTAAAATGGAAATAAAAACCAATACAAACATTTTAATTTTCATTGATAAATTCATGCAAATATAAAAGTAAAACCAGAATTATATGATTCAATGACAGTTACGAAAGGCATGCATAATTGCGAATGGCATATATGTATTTCAGTTTAAGCAAGAGACAAATATATATATATATATATATATATATTATATATATATTATATATATATATATATATATATATGTATATATATATATATAATACCAAAATTCAATGCGATGAAATATTTGCAGGCAACGAATGAATACACCCACATCCAAAGCAAGAAACAGGAAAATATTTATTTTTACAAATAATAAAAAAAAATTCTTGAAAGCTTAAATGAATAGTAAATCTTACAAATTAAGAAATAACTTCGCGGCCTTCGACAAAAAAAAAAAAAAAAAAAAAAAAACACAGAGCAGCCTCTCTCTCTCTCTCTCTCTCTCTCTCCTCTCCTCTCTCTCTCTCTCTCTCTCTCAACGGCAACCAGGAAAGCCTTCCCTTCCCTTCCCAACCTCATCTGCTTATCCCATGCAAGAGCCGCAGACGAACTTTCAAAACAACAGTTACGAATTCACGTAATGACATAATGACTGACCGAGAAGGTTACGCCACGAAAGGGAATATAATGAAATAAAACACAGTTCTTTTCCTTTTCCTTTTCTTCTTCTTCTTCTTCTTCCGTTTTCTCACAGTAACCCACAATAAGAAGGTTACCTCCAAGGTGCTCCTTCGGATTTGGTCTGTTTACACAACAGTTTGAAGGAAGACGCGGAGAGAATTTATCCTTCTTAGCAGATGGGATCTGTGGTCTATTCTAAAATGGGTCATTATGACTGCGATGGGAGCAGACTCATACAAGGCACTGGGTTATATATATATATATATATAAAAAAAAAGGAACCCATAAACACGCCAAAATATAGAGAATATACTATATTTCAGAGACTGCTAGTCTCTTTTTTCAGGGGTTTGTTTATGGGCTCCTTTTATTAGATGAATTCTGTTGTAACATAAAATTTTTACCAGTCATATATATATATACGTATATATATATATATATATATATATATATATATATATATATATATATCTATATATAATATCTAATATATACATACACATGCATAATAATAATATTATTATTATTATTATTAATTATTATTATTATTATTATTATTATTATTATTATTATTATTATAAACATATTTGTGTGCAAGTATTTGTAAATTTTCCCTGAGGACACAGAAAGATAGATAGATTAGCGTGACTCTCAACTTTAAAGTGAAACCAAAAAATATAACACGTACAAAAGATATTTTGTTTAATCGTACTTCTTTATGTCAAAATCTAACAGACTGAGATCTGCCTGGAATTAGAACATTCATTATTTTGTCTTTGTCTATGAAACGTGTGGAAGTTGCATCAGACCTCCTAAGCGGTGAAAGGCACCTAATATCTGGATCGCCTGGGGGCTAACTGGATTAGCAGGCATTGCAACCATCTATTAACAAATCATGACCACCTCATTGGACCGCTTAGCAATGCTGACGAGGGCTAGGTCAGAAGAAATGAAAGGGATATTCTCATCTTCCTCAATTATTACAAATATCATATATATATATATATATATATATATATATATATATATATAATATATATTATATATATATATCTAATAAAAAGATTAAACAGAGACTGGTAATGAACATCTCAAAGGGCGCATGGGATTCAGATGTCATTGATAAAGTTTTCATTCAACCAATGCTCGAGAGGATTAAAGAAGGATTATCAGAGGTAGTGACCTAATTGGCTTAACTGTGGATGGATCTATTGGTATAAATACCACCTTTCCTGTAACTTTTCTCATTCACCTACCTGAAGAGAGAGACAGCAGTCTCTGAAATATAGTATTTTCTCTCTATATTTTGGCGTTTTTATGGGCTCCTTTTGTTAGATGGAATTCTGTATATATATAATACGTATACATAATCTAAACATACGCAACACATAAATATATACATAATACACACAGACACAGACAAACACACATACATATAAATATATACATGTATTACTAAACGCGCGCACACACAAAAACTAGGTTCGTCATAAACCAACACCTAAAATCTTTGCAGTGTCGACATGCCTAAGAATTAAGCACATACTAAGAGATATTATCATATTACAAGTACCGCGCCAGGAGTGATATTTATTAATATATATCAAACGCAAATTATATCATACATCTTAATCTAAGGTCTTACAAAAATTCTAGACATAATGTGTTGCTTACAAAGTCATGAAAAGTGAGTCACCAGCAAAACTACGATTTTGATGTTGCAAAAAAAAAAAAAAAAAAAAAAGTAGAAAACTACTATTCTGAGTCGTCAAAAAAAAACAAAAAGTAGAAAATAAGGCGAAGTTACCTCGGCGCAATGGAGTTTTCTGTATGAAAATCTAAGCCACGGTACATGAAACTCTCAGTCACTCCCCTGTGGTGTCCCATGTTGTTGACACCTATCGCGGTACCAGACGCACGATCATGGCTAACTTTAACCTTAAATACAATAAACACTACCGAGGCTAGAGAGCTGCAATTTGGTATGTTTGATGATTGGAGGGTGGATGATCGACATGCCAATTTGCAGCCCTTCAGCCTCAGTAGTTTTTAAGATCTGAGGGTGGACAGGAAAAGCGCGGACGGACAAGACAAAAGCCCTCACAAAAGTTTTCTTTACCAGAAAACTAAAAAAGAAGAAGAAGAAGAAAGCATTACTCCGACCTCTCATCCTTAAAGACGAGGTAGCGAGTGAGTCTGAATGAATTCAGCGTGACAGTAGTCATTTGCTTGCAAGTATGTGGAAATTACATCCAAAGAAAGGTGAGTTACGCCAATTGCACTCAATTCAGTGGTAATTCCTTTTCGGGAAGAGAGCAATTACATACATGTACGTCGGTTGTAACTACAAAATGAGTGTACAGCTATCTGTGGTAGGTAAGGGATAGAAATATATATATTAAGTAGAAAAATCTCCGTGGAAACGTAATAAAAATTGATTATCTTGATAATCAAATTTATAAGCCAACGCTCGCAGTAACATACTGATATAAAAATACTAATATAAAACATAAACACATGCTTTATAAAGCAGTAACTCATTAAATCTCTTCCCCCCCCACCCACACCCCCAAAAAAGTCGACGAAACATAAAAATACCTAACCTGGAAAAACTACAGGGGAAAGAAAAAGAATGTATAGTGACTCCAAAATATATAAAACTGACGATCACCACGAAAAATTAATATATCGTTTCTGTCTCCCATTAAACGAAGCATTTTAGATATATTTTTCTATCATTAAACAAAGCATTTCGGAAATATCTGTGTACTATGAAATAAACCTTACGAGGAATATCTGAACACCATTAAACAAAGCATATCAGATTTTTTCTGTTTGCCATGAAACAAAGCATTTCAGAAATATCTGTATACCATGAAATAAAGCATTTAAGATTTTTCTGTTAACCATTTACACAAAGGATATCAGAAGTATCTGTATACCATTACATAAAGCATATCAGAAAAACCTGTATACGTACTATTACACAAAGCATATCAGAAAATCTGTATACCATTTACACATAGCTTATCAGAAAACTCTGTATACCATTTACACAAAGCATATCAGAAATGTCTGTATACCATTACACAAAGCGTATCAGAAATATCTGTGTATACCTTTAAACAAAGCATATCAGAAAAATCTGTATACCATTACACAAAGCATAACAGAAATATCTGTATACAATTTACACAAAGCATAACAGAAATATCTGTATACAATTTACAGAAAGCATAACAAGAAATATCTGTAAACCATGAAACAAAGCATATCAATAACATCTGTTTACCATGAAGCAGACCATATCAGAAATCTCTACGAGAGAGAGAGAGAGAGAGAGAGACCCAGTCGCGTGTTTTATTAGGGTCTCAAGTTAACAACGGATGTGGTTGAGGAACAGGGTTAGAATAAAAAAAAAAAAAAAAAAGGTTACATAAAAAACGAGGAGCGAATATGGAAGACAGGATGCGCACGGCTTCTTCTTCTTCCTCGCCCTACAACCTTGATGAACGTACTCTAATTTCCTCTGATGGACTGGAAGGTCTGTCTCTCTCTGGCTCGACAGGAAATCAAAAGGAATAAAAAGCTGCGACAAGGTATGAAACGAAAGGAATGGGAAGGTAATGGTTGGCAGAAAAATGTCAAAAAGACGTGATTTCTTTTCCATTCGGAGAAATCAAGACAGGGTGTTTTTTTTCTTCGTATTCTCGTAGTCTCATTTCTGCGTGGTGTCATGATCGTGTTGAAATGTTCCAGGAAGTACAGGTAATTACGTGTTTATGTGTATCACACATACACACACACACTATTTATATGTATATATATATATATATATATTATATATATATATATATATATATATATGTATATATATATTGTTTGTATGGTTTTACGTTACATAGAACCAGTGGTTTATTCAGCAACGGACCAACGCTTTAAGTGACTTCCGAACACGTCGAGAGTGAACTTCTATCACCAGAAATACACATCTCTGACCCCTCAATGGAATGCCAGAAAATCGAACTCGCAGCCACCGAGGTGGCAGGCCAAGACCATACCGATCACACCGCTGAGGTGCTCTATATATATATGTGTATATATATTATATATATATATATATATATATATATATATATATATATATATATATACACACTTCAAAGCTTTCCCATCATTTTTTGCTGAATTGTTACAGTTACAGGAATGAAGAATACCTGACAATTTCAAAACTACCAAAACACCTTGTCAGTACAAGCGCAAATAATGGCGTCACGATAGCTACAGACATCGTAAGGTTCTTCTTCAAACCTTTACCCTGCTCACTCAGGAACACTGTGTATATCAACATTTTTGAGGGCAAAAGAGCTCCAAAAAACCCAGTGGTCTCCTGGATGTTATATAGGGAAATGAAACAAATGGGCGAGACATTTATCTCGCATTAAAACATTACTGACGATATCAGAAACAACTATCCGATGAGAGATTAATTTACCGCATTAATATCCTTACCTGACAACTAAGAGCTGGATTACACTACTGAACAAACCTCTGGATAGAGAGAGAGAGAGAGAGAGAGAGAGTTACAAGGAGTTACAAGGATTAGGACGTCTCAAGGACTTGTTAGTCCATCATAAGAGACATCGTGTGCTCACTTATCTGTAGGAGCAGGTTTTACGGTGCATTCACAGTGCCCAAATAATTCTGTCTAGCTTTCTTTTAAACTCTTCCACACTGTTGCTGTTTACCACTTCTGGTGGCAGCTTATTCCACGTGTCACATATCTTGTATGTGAAGAAGTCCCAACATTGGGATGTGTTGTATCTCTTCAGTTCTAGTTTCCATCCATTATTTCTTGTCTGGTTTTCGTTTAATGAAGAGAGAGAGAGAGAGAGAGAGAGAGAGAGTATTACAATTTAGGCGGAAGGCCAAGCGCTGGGACCTTATAAGAGGTCATTGAGCACTGTAAGGAAACTTGAGAATAAGACGTCTGACAGGCGTAACAGGAGGAAAACCTCAAAGCAGTTGCAATATGGCAAAAGATGGAAGAAAAAATATGAAAGGATCGAAACTCCAGTGAAACTGCTATTATAAAATCCGGTCTTCCAACTACGGAAAAACTCCTTCACAATGAACTGTTACCAGCTTTCGCCGGCTCAGATACACAGAGACCAGCAGATGTGCAGCTGTATCGCATGTCTGCTGCGCGTGCGCTGGCCTCCCGAAAGACACAGAAGATTGGTGTCTGTTATCTGTCGTGACGCTCTGCGTTCGGTCACACTTTACAGACCCTACCATCGTGATACTTACTATACTCTCTCTCTCTCTCTCTCTCTCTCTCTCTCTCTCTCTCTCTCTCTCTCACCAATCTAGCACTCGTAGGAATTCGTAAATAAAAAAAAAAAAAGGGGGCAGCAAATATATGTATTCAAATCATCACAGAAAAGTGGTAGCTAACCTAACTTTAGACAAATCAGCTGGAAACTATATTTCATTCTCTATTGAATAAATCTTAAATAAATCTTACAAAAATGACTCATAAGACGATATAACCTAATGCGAAAAAAATGCTAACCCACATTAAAAAAAAATAAAACCAAAAGGAGGAGGAGGAGGAGGAGGAGGAGGAGAATATAGTAGAAAAGAGGATGGTACCTACAGGAGAACAGGGGGGGATGGCAGAGACCCACCCTACGGCATTCCATCAGCGACACAGAATATCGTCAACCAACCCGTTCCGTAATGTAGCCACTACAGTCCTCAACCGCCCCCCCTCCCCTCGATGGAGAGATTTACAACACCACTTCTCTCTCTTCTCTTTTTTATTTCGTCTTCTCTTCCCTCGCTACTCTACTTAACCTTCATCCTCGCTCTCTCCTAAACATCGCATTCAATTGGTTTTCAATTCAGCTTTAATGGTCTTCGCATTTGAATTAATAAGATTGTGCCACAGAATGACTGAATGAGAATACATCCTTGTCGCAATGTACAGGCTCTCCTCTCTCTCTCTCTCTCTCTCTCTCTCTCTCTCTCTGACATATCTTTAAACTGAGCCATTAAAAAGCTCTTGGCCCGACAAAATACTGTTCAAATTATGAAAGGACGAGAAAATGCAATATTGCATGAAAAAAACTACTAAAAACTAAATGTAAATGACAATAAACCTCAGAGAAAAGTGAAATAAAACGAGTCAAATGTAAGTACTTAAGATGATAAACAGCCGTGAACAAGCATAAATAATTAAATACAATATGCACTAAAGCTGAAACAATATTGAATGCTCCGTGACTCTGCATATAACCATTTCGTAAGATTCATGAGAGCGCTTTCTCTCATGTGACATACAATCATACACGAAACCATTTCTAAAGGTATCCTACAAGAGAGAATCACCTTAAGAACCCACAATCAACAAGGCGTGATCCGACCTCCAGCTTACTCGAGGCGCGTGCTAAAATCTTCCGTCAAATAGTGTTGTTTCACCAACGAAAATTAAAATAAATACGCTATATGTTATTAGAAATGATTGTTTTGTACCGTTTAACATGCACTATTCATTTTCTACGTTTTCATTCTAATAAATAAATCGTAAATAACCTATCCTAAAATTCCTGTATCTTTAACTCAAAGCGAAACCCGATCTTCAGACTTTTTTAGGGTTTTCCACGGTCCTTTCCTACCCCTTCCCCCTTCAACAATTATAGCAGCAGCAAGAACAACAACAAAAACAAAAACAGCAACAACAACAAAGTAGTTTGTAGGCTTACTCCACGACTAAGCGAAAAAGCAAATAAGAGAATTAAACACACTTGTTAGCTTACCTTCAGCACGAGTCAGGGTTACATAAAAATACCACCCGAACGAAACCACTCGCACAAACCTGAAATGAAGAAGAGAATTCCTCTGTAATTTCTGTCATTCTACTTCACGATCACAATAACAACAGGAAAGTTACTTCAGACACCGAAGAAAAACGAGAACAAAGTGTCGGAATCAAAACCTCGATGAGTACTGTGCGATGGTTTACGAAAATTACGCGCAGCCCTCGAATGGGGTATTATGTTTTTCGATGTTGACAAAATTCTAACCTTTAACCTACAGAACGCAACCGCCTGAAATATAGCTCCTGCCTTGAGGCAGTTGGACTTTTTTAGCAGACGATCCAGTCCCTTTTTTTATTTTTTATTTATATATTAATTTTTTTTACGTGTTTGATTTGTCTTAACATTTGAATTATTTGTTAAATGGAGAATCTTTATGCATCAGGTTTGTTAATCATGAGAATTATTTGGATTCTTTTTATCTTTCATTTTCAGTGGAGAGAGAGAGAGAGAGAGAGAGAGAGAGAGAGAGAGAGAGAGAGAGAGACGATCACCAAAACCGTTACATTATTGCCTCCGCAGGACCAGAGATGTCGACGAGAGAAAATATTTAACGTGGACGAAGTTCAGCTGGAAAAGATCCCGTCGAATCACGCACACGGAAAATCTCCAGCTAAAAGACGTGACTATTGCCTCTGCAGCTGTGCGCGCGCACGAGCATGCGCAAGGTTTCCGTACTATAATCAGGCCCACGTCTCCTACAGCTGTAGCTGAAATTAGATTGTTACTAAAAGGTCTGAGACTTGTCAGAAATTCACTCAATTGATTGAAGAGATCTTTGGAGTTGGTGTTATTGTTTGTGTCTACATTGGCTCTCTCTCTCTCTCTCTCTCTCTCTCTCTCTCTCTCTCTCTCTATCACGAGCAAGCATACATCATGAATGAATGTAGGTAATTGCCCCTGTAGCAAATTAGAAGTGCTAATTACCTGACTGAGAAAGCAACACGTGACATACATACATGATATACACTCATTGGATGTGTGTATGTATATTTATGTATGTATGTATGTATATATTTTATATATATACTATATATATATAATTGTAAAAAAGTATACACCTATACATACATACATATATATATATATATATATATATATATATATATATATAATTATGACAGAGAGAGAGAGGAGAGCAGAGAGAGAGGAGAGAGAGAGAGAGAGAGTACACATCACGAAAAAGCGTAATGATTTTTTTTATTTTAAATAAAAACAAGGGGCACACAGTGGCACTTACACGCCACGTACAGACAAGCCAATTGACCTTGACCTTCCAAAGGCAGGGTCAAAACCTTCCACTGCGCCAGCTCTCGCGGTGCAAGTCGGGTATTATTATTACTATTATTATTATTATTATTATTATTATTATTATTATTATTATTATTATTATTTGGTATAAGACCCTCTTTTATGCAAATGCTGTTGAAAAGAATGGCAGAGTTAAGCGACGACCCCTACTTGACTGGACCTGAGATCCTGTTCTAATAAAAAATAAAAGATTAACGTCAGCATTTATAATTTTTTTTAAAATTCCTAATATGAATATTATCCCAGTTACTCAGAAACATCGCTGAGCCTGAGAAGCGAATTGTAAGAAAAATAGAAAAAACAATATATAAAATCAACTCGCTTAATTCTGCGATTCTTTTTAACAGTATTATTATTGTTATTATGATTATTATTATTATTATTATTATTATTATTATTATTATATTATTATTATTATTATTATACTCAGGAAGCAGACCCTCTCTCAAGCATACTTAATTTAAAGTAATGGCTACTGCTGAAGTAGTAGCTATTACTTTTGATAAACTATTATTATTTATTATCATATCATTAATTATTGTACTTAGTAAGCAGACCCTCTCTCAAGGACCACCACGTTATTCTAAAAGTAATGGCTACTACTTTCAGACCAGGCGTTTATGCTTGTAGAGATTCTTCTTCTATTTTTCAAATAGCGGCTTTTGTCGGTGCTACTTAAAACAGCTTGTTTAAGTAGTAGCGAAAAAAGCCGCTAATCGAAAAGTGGAGAAGAATCTCTACAAGCGTAACGCTGCTGAAGTAGTAGCCATTACTTGTAATAAAGTATGCTTGAGAGAGTTCTGCTTCAATAATAATAATAATAATAATAATAATAATAATAATAATAATAATAATAATAATAATAATAATAATAATAATAATAATCTGGAAAACTAGAGGCTGAAATTCAAGCTTCCAAATAATATTATGGTGTTCGTTTGGAAGACGTAAGAGGAGGTCAAGGGAAATACAGAAAAAGAAAAAATAAATAAATCATTCAATAAATAAAATGGTATTAAAAAAAAAAGCAAGGAGATTAGTATTAGTGTAGCAATGTATTGTACCTATGCTTGAACTTTTATGGGATGGAAACCTGTCAATATAAATTTTCCCTTGCGAAAATTGAGGTAGGTCAAGTAAGTTGCAATTCCCAGCATGAAGACAAAAAAAATGAACATACAAGCAAATTTTACATGTAAGTGTTTGAGCTGCAGACGAGATATTAATGTCTATAAAATATACAGGTGTGTGTGTGTTCATGGAGGCATGCATTTATCAATCAGGTTTTTACAATATTATGCAAGCACTTGGCTAGGTTTTATTCATTTTATACGATGCTAAAGTGTCCCACGTTGAAGAGAGAGAGAGAGATGAGAGAGAGAGAGAGAGAGAGAGGAGAGAGAGAGAGAGAGATTCTTGAATGGCATCTTATGATGATTACCTTGAAATGTATTTTTACATGCACAGAGAGAGAGAGCGAGAAGGAGAGAGAGGAGAGAGAGGAAGAGACAGCACGAGAGAGAGATGAGGGAGGAGCAATGCAGCGGGATGCTGAGGAAGTAAGAGTATTAGAGATGCTGCGAAGAAGAAGAAGTAGAAAAAAAAGACAACAGCGAAGAGGCAAAACCAGAGAAAGTCCTTGTAAAGTACCAGGTCACCAGGGCACTAAACCACCTCCCCCCCACCCCCTCCTCCTCCTCACCATCATCGGCACCTCTGGCGAGAACAAAGTCGACAGAGAGAGAGAGAGAGAGAGAGAGAGAGCAAGCTATCATCTCTGTGCCCCTAAGGCAGCAGAGAGACTCACCTGAGATACCGGTGACGTCACGCTCTCCAAACGACACGAACAAGGAAGCTCTTCAGATTTAATTCCTGTTCTACAGCCATTGTTTTCACAAGATGGATATTGGATACGAGAGAGATAAAAAAGAGAAAACACCCGAGATAAACAAAGGGGGCAGAAATCGGAGAGCTAGGAACTGAACGCTGGGACATAAAAGCTCAAAGAGATGTTTGAATTCCTTACGATATATTTGCCTGTGCATATTGACTCCAGACGTTCTGGAATAAACGGTAAACCGTCGGGTTGATGAAGAAAACGATTTTCTAAATTATTATGACAATCCATTTTTTTTTCCTACTGAAAATCCTTGGGTAATAATAATAATAATAATAATAATAATAATAATAATAATAATAATAATAATAATAATAATAATAATAATTATATTTGTTAAAAAAATCCACAATTATATATCAAAATATATTTCTATGTAAAAAACAAACACTTTCGAACACCTGTGTTCGAAAGTCTTTTTCGAAAGTCTTTGTTTTTCACATAGAAATATATTTTAATATATAATTGTGGATTTTTTAATCATTTGTTCTTCACGACACTGAATTTCTTAACAATAATAATAATACTGACTCGTGGTAATATAAGTTCATTTTATATTGCAAAACATAACGAAACGAACAACTTGAAAACTACAGCTTTCACAACACTTTTAATAAAAAATATAATATTGATAAACAAACATTGCTGATATATATATACTACACTTGAACCTCAAAAAACATACGGCAATAGAAATCGCACAGAGAGAGAGAGAGAGAGAGAGAGAGAGAGAGAGAGAGAGAGAGAGAGAGAGAGAATCTCCTTGCTAACGATCATGTCTACTGCTGGGCATGAGAAAACGCCACAACAGCAGCAGCCCAAATGCCCAAGGACGCCCGCAGGAGGAGAAAGAGATGATGAACAATCTATTTATGTATCTAGTGAACGTCTCCGTCTGTCTGTCTGTCTGTCTGTCTGTCTGATTTGCATACACGTAAGACTTTCGCATTCCTGGTTCGAACATGACCGTGAGTCCGTCCTCTTCAGGAGTTCATCTCATTCCTACGCACGGGATACATTAGAATCTAGAATTCAGGCCAAAGGTCGTGCGCTGGGACCTATGAGGTCATTCAACTCTATAAGGGTAATAGGTATGGGTAGTTGTATGTATGTACTTTAGTAAATTCAAGTATGTTGAGCTATTAAAATATAACTATATTTATTTATTCTGTACATAAAAATTACATTATCTTGGTATAATGTATGTATTGTAAAAATTACCTAAATTTAAAGTTATTTCCTAAAATAAAAGATAAACAAAGAATAAGAAACTGAGAATACTTATGTTTTGAACGGTGTACAGAAGGAAAATCTCAAAGCAGTTGCATCATGAAAAAAAATGCAGCCTTAAAATGGAAGACTGCAGTAGCTGCAAAAATACGAAACTGAGAAAAATGGTAGATTTGCAGTTTTCCTTTGCCTTACTACTGAGTTTTGCAGATACTGCAAATGGGAACCGCAAAATACGCCTGGAAACCATTGAAGAATCATCCTGAAACTGAAGTAATTTGTGTATTAGTGCTTCCTATGCACAATAGGTGGCATATCTCAATTTCGAAAATTTTTGCAGTTTTTCCATTTTAGGGCAGAATTGCTAGAGAAGGTGGACAGCAAGAAAAAAGAAGGATAATATGAATGGAGGTAAAATAAAAGGAATAAAAGGGGTTGCAGCTAGGGGCCTAGGGAATGAACCCTTGCAAATAACCTTCAGTAATAAACCCACAGTGTACCCAGTGAGGTGCGCTGACGACACTAACCCCCTACAGGGGGGAAGGTATGGGGTGGGGGGGAGCTGGTTCATGCATGGCCGTGAGTGAGTCTCCTTCAGGAATTCATCGAAATTCCTGGGCACGGAGTCTCGGCTCGCCGTCAAAGATCCTGCTTCAGGTAATGAAGGCGAGTGAATATAAAAACACCGTGTCTGTATTAAACACCGGGAAATGACGACTGAAAACCTGCATTTTCAATATGTAACATGATCCAGTGGAATTTCCTCTAAGAGAAAATGAAATGGTAATGAGTAAGAATGTTTTGTTTTGTATGGTGTTTTTACGTTGCAGGGAGCCAGTGGTTATTCAGCAACGGGACCAATGGCTTTACGTGACTTCCGAACCACGTCGAGAATGAACTGCTATCACCAGAAATACACATCTCTCACTCCTCAATGGAATGGCCGAGAATCGAACCCGCGACCACCGAGGTGGGACGCAAACACCATACCAACCACGCCACTGAGGCGCTATGACCCAGTGGAATTTCCTCGTAGATAAAAATAAAATGGGAATGAGTAACAACAACCTGTTGTGAATTTCATCTTCTCGTGTGTTATTATTCTGTATAATCGCTACAGTGAGCTGACTGAAATATTTGCCAAATCTGGTTTTATGCATTATTTCATTCCTGGGCAGAAAATAATTGTCAAAACCTTCGGTTATTCATTTTAGCCAAATGTCATGTTAGATGCAAAACATTTTGCACACAGAATTGTTGTTCCAAAAATTCATTGATGTTTGTCTGTAAAAAAAATTAAATGATTCAACTGTTTATCAAAAATATAAGATAGCACTAAACGTAGGTGCCATTATCAAGACATGTGATTTAAATATACGACGAAAGTACGGTTCAAATAAAACACTAAAACTCCACAAAATATAAAACTAAACAAAATATAAAATTCAACAAAATATAGAGACATTAAACCAGAATCATAAAAGAGGAAGAGACAACGAGCTTCAAAAAAGCCACAAAAAGAAAGAAAGAAAG
>NC_061099.1:31404551-31412579 GCF_015104395.2 Macrobrachium nipponense | reverse complement strand
CTTTCTTTCTTTCTTTTTGTGGCTTTTTGAAGCTCGTTGTCTCTTCCTCTTTTATGATTCTGGTTTGATGTGTCTATATTTTGTTGAATTTTATATTTTGTTTAGTTTTATATTTTGTGGAGTTTGAATGTGTTTTATTTGAATCGTACTTTCATATATTTAAATCACGTCTTGATAATGGCACCTACGTTTAGAGCTGTCTTATATTTTCTGATAAACAGTTGACTCATTTCATTTTTTTTTACAGACAAACATCAATGAATTTTTGGAACAACAATTCTGTGTGCAAAATATTTTGCATCTAACATGACGTGACATTTGGCTAAAATGAATAACGAAAGGTTTTGACAATATTTTTCGGCCAGGAATGAAATAATGCATAAAACCAGATTTGGCAAATATTTCAGTCAGCTCACTGTATCGATTATACAGAATAACAACACACGAGACGAGCGTGAAGATGAAATTCACGACAGGTTGTTGTTGTTACTAATTACCATTTTATTTTTTATCTACGAGGAAATTCCACTAGATCGTAGCGCCTCAGTGGCGTGTTTGGTATGGTGTTTGCGTCCCACCTCGGTGGTCGCGGGTTCGATTCTCAGCCATTCCATTGAGGAGTGGGAGAGATGTGTATTTCTGGTGATAGAAGTTCCCTCTCGACGTGGTTTCGGAAGTCACGTAAAACCGTTGGTCCCCCGTTGCTGAATAACCACTGGCTCCATGCAACGTAAAACACCATACAAAACAAAACATTCTTACTCATTACCATTTCGTTTTCTCTTAGAGGAAATTCCACTGGATCATATGACATGTTGAAAATGCAGGTTTTCAGTCGTCATTTCCCGGTGTTTAATACAGACACGGTGTTCTTTTTATATTAGCTCGCCTTCATTACCTGAAGCAGGATCTTTGACGGCGAGGCGAGACTCCGTGCCCAGGAATTTCGATGAATTCCTGAAGGAGACTCACTCACGGCCATTGTATGAACCAGCTAAAACCCCCCCACCCCAATACCTTCCACCCTGTAGGGGGTTAGTGTCGTCAGCGCACCTCACTGGGTACACTGTGGGTTTATTACTGAAGGTTATTTGCAAGGGTTCATTGCCTAGGCCCCTAGCTGCAACCCCTTTTATTCCTTTTATATTACCTCCATTCATATTATCCTTCTTTTTTCTTGCTGTCCATCTTCTCTAACAATTCTGCCCTAAAATGGAAAACTGCAAAATTTTCGAAATTGAGATATGCCACCTATTGTGCTCCTGAAACTCTTATACACAAATGACTTCAGTTTCAGGATGATTCTTCAATGCTTTCCAAGAGTATTCATGGGGTCCCATTTGCAGTATCTGCAAAAAGCAGTAGTAAGCCAAAGGAAAACTGCAATATCTACCATTTTTTTCTCAGTTGTGTATTTTTACAGCTACTGCAGTCTTCCATTTTAAGGCTGCATTTTTTTTTCATAATGCAACTGCTTTGAGATATTCCTTCTGTTACACCTTTCAAACATAAGTATTCTCAGTTTCCCTTATTCTTTGTTTATCATTTATTTTAGAAAATAAACTTTAAAGGTAATTTTACAATACAATACATATACAATATATTTATGTACAGAATGACTAAATATAATTATATTTTAATAGCTCAGCATAATTGAATTTACTATGTACATACATACTCTACCCATACCTATTTCCCTTATAGAGTTGAGTGACCTATTAGGTCCCAGCACACGACCTTTGGCCTGAATTCTGGATTGTATTGTATCCCGTGCTTAGGAATGAGATGAATTCCTGAAGAGGACGGACTCACGGTCATGTTCGAACTAGGAATGCGAAAGTCTTACGTGTATGCAAATCAGACAGACAGACAGACGGAGACGTTCACTAGATACATAAATAGATTGTTCATCATCTCTTTCTCCTCCTGCGGGCGTCCTTGGGCATTTGGGCATCCTGTCTGCTGCTGTTGTGGCGTTTTCTCATGCCCAGCATTAGACATGATCGTTAGCAAGGAGATTCTCTCTCTCTCTCTCTCTCTCTCTCTCTGTGTGTGATTTCTATTGCCGTATGTTTTTTGAGGTTTAAGTGTAGTATATATATCAGTAATATTTGTTCATCAATATTATATTTTTTATTGCAAGTGTTGTGAAAGTTGTAGTTTTCAAGTTGTTCGTTTCGTTATGTTTTGCTATATAGAATGAACTTATATTACCACGAGTCAGTATTATTATTGTTAAGAAATTCAGTGTCGTGAAGAACAAATGATTAAAAAATCCACAATTATATATTATATATTTCTATGTGAAAAACAAAGACTTTTCGAAAAAGACTTTTCGAACCACAGTGTTTCGAAAGTGTTTGTTTTTTAACATAGAAATATATTTAGATATATAATTGTGGATTTTTAACAATCATTATTATTATTATTATTATTATTATTATTATTATCATCACCATAACCCAAGGACTTTCAGTGGGAAAAAAATGGATTGTCATAATTTAGAAAATCGTTTCTTCATCAACCCGACTGTTTTACCGTTTATTCCAGAACGTCTGGAGTAAATATGCACAGGCAAATATAGTGTAAGGAATTCAAACATCTCTTTGAGCTTCTATGTCCCAGCGTTCAGTTCGTGTTCTCCGATATCTGCCCCCTTTGTTTATCTCGGCTGTTTTCTCTTTTTTATCTCTCTCGTATCCAATATCCACCTTGTGAAAACAATGGTTGTAGAACAGGAATTAAATCTGAAGAGCTTCCTTGTTCGTGTCATTTGGAGCGCGTGACGTCACCGGTATCTCAGGTGAGTCCTCTCTGCTGCCTTAGGGGCGCAGAGATGATAGCTTGCTCTCTCTCTCTCTCTTCTCTCTCTCTGTCGACTTTGTTCTCGCCAGAGGTGCCGGATGATGGTGAGGAGGAGGAGGGGGTGGGGGGGGGGGTGGTTTAGTGCCCTGGTGGACCTGGTACTTTACAAGGACTTTCTCTGGCTTTGCCTCTTCGGTGTTGTCTTTTTTTTCTACTTCTTCTTCGCAGCAGCATCTCTAATACTCTCACTTCCTCAGCATCCCGTTGCATTGCTCTCTCTCTCTCTCTCTCTCTCTCTCTCTCTCTCAACATGGACACTTAGCATCGTATAAATGAATAAAACCTAGCCAAGTGCTTGCATATTTTTGTGTTGTTGGTGAAAACCTGATTAATAAATGCATGCCTCAATGAACACACACACACGCGTAATATTTTCTAATAGACATTAATATCTAGTTTGCAGCTCAAACATTGATTTAATATTTCTTTGTATATTTGTTAGTTTGCCTTCATGATGGGAATTGCAACTTACTTAACCTTGCTCAAAATTTGCAACGGAAAATTTATATTGACAGATTCCATCCCATAAAGTTCAAGCGTGGGTACAATACATTGCTACACTAATACTAATCTCCTTGTTTTTTTTATACCATTTTTATTACTTCATGATTGATTTTATTTTGTCTTTTTTCTGTATTTCCCTTGACCTCCTCTTACGTCTTCCAAACGAACACCATAATATTATTTTGGAAACTTGAATTTCAGGTCAGTGGTACCTTTGGTGGGATTGTTCCATGTGAATAGGGTTCATCCTCTGAATTAATAATAATAATAATAATCAATAATAATAATAATAATAATAATAATAATAATATATTTAATAGGAACCCTCTTTTAGGCAAATGCTGCTAAAGAGAATGGCAGAATGAAGCGAGTTTGATTTTTATATATTTGTAAGAAAAATAGAAATAAACAATATATAAAATCAAATCGCTTAATTCTGCCATTCTCTTTAACAGAATAATAATAATAATAATAATAATAATAATAATAATAATAATAATAATAATAATAATAATAATACTTGAAAAAGAAACCCACAAAATCACTGTGTAACGTGTTTACTTCTAAGAATTTACATTTAATTTTTACTCCCACTCGAGTACTGGTCAGGCCCTATCTGCGGCCCAGTTTTCAAGAGATGTTTGGGTTTTGTCAGCCTGACAACCCAAACATCTCTTGAAAATGGGCCACAGATAGGGCCTGAAAGTACTCGAGTGTGGAGTAAAATTAAATGTAAATACTTAGAGGTAAACAAGTTACAAAGTGATTTTGTGGGTTTCTTTTTCAATCTTCAAAGAAAACTGAAAGAAGTTTTTGTTTGGTTAATAATAATAATAATAATAATAATAATAATAATAATAATAATAATAATAATAATAATAATAATAATAATAATGGATGACCACAGGAAGAACATCCTTAGTACAAAAGACAAGAGTAAGGGAAGTATAGCCAGTAACTACAGGCTTATCACCTGCCTACCAATAATGTGGAAGTTACTAACAGGTATCATCAGTGAAATGGCTATACAACTACCTAGAGGAGACAAAAAAAAACACCATCCCCACCAACAGAAAGGCTGCAGAAAGGATAGTATAGGGCACAAAACGACCAGCTCCTCATAGGACAAAATGGTAATGAAGAACAGTAGGAGAAGGAAAAACCAACCTAAGCATGGCATGGATAGACTATAAGAAAGCCTTCGACATGATACCACACACATGGCTAATAGAATGCCTGAAAATATATGGGCAGAGAAAACACCATCAGCGTCCTCAAAAATACAATGCGAAAACTGGAATACAATACTTACAAGCTCTGGAATAAGACTAGCAGAGGTTAATATCAGGAGGGGGATCTTCCAGGGCGACTCACTGTCCCCACTACTCTTCGTAGTAGCCATGATTCCCATGACAAAAGTACTACAGAAGATGGATGCCGGGTACCAACTCAAGAAAAGAGGCAACAGAATCAACCATCTGATGTTCATGGACAACATCAAGCTGTATGGTAATAGTATCAAGGAAATAGATTCCCTAATCCAGACTGTAAGGATTGTATCTGGGGACATCAGGATGGAGTTTGGAATAGAAAAATGCGCCTTAGTCAACATACAAAAAGGCAAAGTAACGAGAACTGAAGGGATAAAGCTACCAGATGGGAGCAACATCAAACACATATATGAGACTGGATACAAATACCTGGGAATAATGGAAGGAGGGGATATAAAACACCAAGAGATGAAGGACACGATCAGGAAAAGAATATATGCAGAGACTCAAGGCGATACTCAAGTCAAAACTCAACGCCGGAAATATGAATAAAAAAAAAAGCCATAAACACATGGGCAGTGCCAGTAATCAGATACAGCTCAGGAATAGTGGAATGGACGAAGGCAGAACTCCGCACCATAGATCAAAAACCAGGAAACATATGACAATACACAAAGCACTACATCCAAGAGCAAATACGGACAGACTATACATAACACGAAAGGAAGGAGGGAGAGGACTAAAACTAAGTATAGAGGACTGCGTCAACATCGAAAACAGAGCACTGGGCAATATCTGAAAACCAGTGAAGACGAGTGGCTAAAGTGCATGGGAGAAGGAGGACTAATAAAAGTAGACGAAGACCCAGAAATATACAGAGACAGGAGAATGAAGAGACAGAACAGAGGAACTGGCACAACAAACCAATGCACGGACAATACATGAGACAGACTAAAGAACTAGCCAGCGATGGCACATGGCAATGGCTACAGAGGGGAGAGCTAAAGAAGGAAACTGAAGGAATGATAACAGCGGCACAAGATCAGGCCCTAAGAACCAGATATGTTCAAAGAACGATAGACGGGAAATATCATCTCTCCCATATGTAGGAAGTGCAATACGAAAAATGAAACCATAAACCACATAGCAAGCGAATGCCCGGCACTTGCACAGAACCAGTACAAAAAGAGGCATGATTTCAGTTGGCAAAAGCCCTCCACTGGAGCCTGTGCAAGAAACATCAGCTACCTTGCAGTAATAAGTGGTACGAGCACCAACCTAAGGGGAGTGTAGAAAACGATCAGGCAAAGATCCTCTGGGACTATGGTATCAGAACGGATAGGGTGATACGTGGCAAATAGACCAGACGTGACGTTGATTGACAAGTCAAGAGAAAGTATCACTCATTGATGTCGCAATACCATGGGACACCAGTGTTGAAGAGAGAGGGAGGGAAAAAAATGGATAAGTATCAAGATCTGAAAATAGAAATAAGAAGGATATGGGATATGCTAGTGGAAATCGTACCCATAATCATAGGAGCACTAGGCACGATCCCAAGATCCCTGAAAAGGAATCTAGAAAACTAGAGGCTGAAGCAGCTCCAGGACTCATGCAGAAGAGTGTGATCCTAGAAACGGCACACATAGTAAGAAAAGTGATGGACTCTTAAGGAGGCAGAATGCAACCCGGAACCCCACACTATAAATACCACCCAGTCGAATTGGAGGACTGTGATAGAGCAAAGAAAAAAAAATTAATAATAATAATAATAATAATAATAATAATAATAATAATAATAATAATTTTATTTTGCCGTTCAAAGGAAGAAACTATTTGAAAAACCGATTGATTTTCATATAGGCTCTTGAAAGCCTATCAATTTTGCGACTGTTCAAACGTCGCTGACTATCAATTCTTTGTGCAACTGTGGGCCTTCTCCCAGTTACACCTTTAGAACGCTGGACTTTCATCTCCTTTAATATCTGGATCTCTCTATCTTGCTGTCCAAACCACTCAAACTCCCTCGCTTCGCTGTCTTGATCGCTGTATAGCTGAAAGTGCCAGTTTGCTTTCAGTGAGAGCATGAATTTCATCAAATCAAATGAATAGAAGATCCAGTGGCCCTCTGCTTGTTTTTCCATGTGAATAGGTTTCATTTACTGAAATAATAATAGTAATAATAATAATAATAATAATAATAATAATAATAATAATAATAATAATAATAATAATAAAATAATAATAATAATAAATACCACCCAGTCGAATTGGAGGACTGTGATAGAGCAAAAAAAAAAAAAAATGAATAATTATATCGATAATACTTTATTAAAAGTAATGGCTACTACTTCAGCCTCTAGTTTTTCCAGATTATTATTATTATTATTATTATTATTATTATTATTATTATTATTATTATTATTATATGATGATGATGATGAAACAGACCCTCTCTCAAGCATACTTTATTACAAGTAATGGCTAATACTTTCAGCCTCTAGTTATTCCAGATATTATTATTATTATTATTATTATTATTATTATTATTATTATTATTATTATTATTATTTTGGTAGAAGACCCTCTTTTAGGAAAATACTGTTAAAAAGAATGGCAGAATTAAGCGAGTTGATTTTATATATAGTTTTTTCTATTTCCTTACAATTCGCTCACAGGCTCAGCGATGTTTCTGAGTAACTGACCAATATTCATATTGGGAATTTTCAAAAATCATAAATGCTGAAGGTAATCTTTTATTGGAACAGGATATCAGGTCCAGGTCAAGCAGGGGTCGTCGTCAGTGCTGGTATTATTCCGTAGGCGTAGTTCAGTTCGGGGCCGGTTCGTCTTCGGTTTAAGGGCTAATACCAGCCCTTAAACCGAAGACGAACCCGGCCCCGAACTGAACTACGCCTACGGAATAATACCAGCACTGACGACGACCCCTGCTTGACCTGGGCCTGATATCCTGTTCCAATAAAAGATTACCTTCAGCATTTATGATTTTTGAAAATTCCCAATATGAATATTGGTCAGTTACTCAGAAACATCGCTGAGCCTGAGAAGCGACTTGTAAGGAAAATAGAAAAAACAAACTAATATAAAATCAACTCGCTTAATTCTTGCCATTCTTTTTAATATTATTATTATTATTATTATTATTATTATTATTATTATTATTATTATTATTATTATTATTTATTATTATTATTATTATTTTATTACTTAAACAAGCTGTTTTAAGTAGCACCGAAAAAGCCCGCTATTTGAAAAATAGAGAAGAACCTCTACAAGCGTAACGCTGTGAAGTAGTAGCCATTACTTTTAATTAAAGTGTGCTTGAGAGAGGGTCTGCTTACTAAGTACAATAATAATGATAATGATA
>NC_061099.1:31397051-31402051 GCF_015104395.2 Macrobrachium nipponense | reverse complement strand
CAGTAGGTCAAAGGTTAGAATTTTGTCAACATCGAAAAACATAAGACCCCATTCGAGGGCTGCGCGTAATTTTCGTAAACCATCGCACAGTACTCATCGAGGTTTTGATACCGACACTTTGTTCTCGTTTTTCTTCAGTGTCTGAAGTAACTTTCCTGTCGTTATTGTGATCGTGAAGTAGAATGACAGAAATTACAGAGGAATTCTCTTCTTCATTTCAGGTTTGTGCGAGTGGTTTCGTTCGGGTGGTATTTTTATGTAACCCTGACTCGTGCTGAAGGTAAGCTGACGAGTGTGTGTTTAATTCTTTTATTTGCTTTTTCGCTTAGACGGGGAGTAAGCCTACAAACTACTTTGTTGTTGTTGCTGTTGTGTTTTTGTTGTTGTTCTTGCTGCTGCTATACTTGTTGGAGGGGGAAGGGGTAGGAGAGGTCTATGGAAAACCCTAAAAAAGTCTGAAGATGGTGTTTCGCTTTGAGTTAAAGATACTGGAATTTTAGGATAGGTTATTTACGATTTATTTACTAGAATATAAACGTAGAAAATGAATATTGTGCATGTTTTAAACGGTACAAAACAATCATTTCTAATAAAATATAGCGTATTTATTTTAATTTTCGTTGGTGAAACAACACTATTTGACCGAAGATTTTAGCACGCGCCATGAGTAAGCTGGAGGTCGGATCACGCCTTGTTGATTGTGTGTTCTTGAGGTGATTCTCTCTTGTAGGATACCTTTAGAAATGGTTTCATGTATAATTGTATGTCACACGAGAGAAAGCGCTCTCATGAATCTTACGAAATGGTTATATGCAGAGTCACGGAGCATTCAATATTGTTGCAGCTTTAGTGCATATTGTATTAATTATTTATGCTTCTTCACGGCTGTTTATCATCTTAAGTACTTGCATTTGACTGTTATATTTCATTTTTTTTTTCCTCTGTGGGTTATTGTCATTACATTTAGTTTTTAGTAGTTTTTTTTTTTCATGCAATATTGCGTTTTCACGTCCTTTCATAATTTGAACAGTTATTTTGTCGTGCCAAGAGGTTTTTATTTGGCTCAATTTTAAAGATATGTTCAGAGAGAGAAGAGAGAGAGAGAGAGAGAGAGAGAGAGATGGAGCCTGTACATTGCGACAAGGATGTATTCTCATTCAGTCATTCTGTGGCACAATCTTATTAATTCAAATGCGAAGACCATTAAAGCTGAATTGAAAACCAATTGAATGCGATATTTAGGAGAGAGCGAGGATGAAGGTTAAGTAGAGTGGCGAGGGAAGAGAAGACGAAATAAAAAAAGAGAAGAGAGAGAAGTGGTGTTGTAAATCTCTCCATCGAGGGGAGGGGGGGCGGTTGAGGACTGTAGTGGCTACATTACGGAACGGGTTGGTTGACGGTATTCCGTGTCGCTGATGGAATGCCGTAGGGTGGGTCTCTGCCATCCCCCCCTGTTCTCCTGTAGGTAACCACTCCTTTCTACTATATTTCTCCTTCTCTTTTTGGTTTTGGTTTTATTTTTTTTTTTTAATGTGGGTTAGCATTTTTTCGCATTAGGTTTATATCGTCTTATGTCATTTTGTAAGATTTATTTAAGGTTAATTCAACAGAGAATGAAATATAGTTTTCCAGCTGATTTGTCTAAAGTCAGGGTAGTTACCACTTTTTCTGTGATGATTTGAATACCAATATATTTGCTGCCCTTTTTTTGTTTTATTTACGAATTCCTACGAGTGCTAGATTGGTTAGAGAGAGAGAGAGAGAGAGAGAGAGAGAGAGAGAGAGAGAGAGAGAGAGAGAGAGAGAGAGATCCTTTTGGTTTTATTTTTTTTATGTGGGTTAACACTTTTTCGGACTAGCTTATCGTCTTACGAGTCATTTTTGTAAGATTTACTCAGCCGATAATGAAATATAGTTCCCAACTGATTTGTCTAAAGTTATGGAGTTGCCACTTTTCTGTAATGATTTGAATACATATATTTGCTGCCCTTTTTTTTTACGAATTCCTACGAGTGCTAGATTGGTGTGTGTGTGTGAAGAGAGAGAGAGAAGAGAGAGAGAGAGAGAGAGAGAGAGTATAGTAAAATATCACGATGGTAGAGTCTGGGTAAAGTTTGTGACCGAACGCAGAGCGTCACGACAGATAACAGACACCAATCTTCTGTGTCTTGCGGAGGCCAGCACACGCAGCAGACATGCGATACAGCTGCACATCTGCTGGTCTCTGTGTATCTGAGCCGCGAAAGCTGGTAACAGTTCATTGTGAAGAGTTTTTCGTAGTTGGAAGACCGAATGGGTTTTATAATAGCAGTTTTTTCACTGGGAGTTTCGATCCTTTCATATTTTTTCTTCCATCTTTTGCCATATTGCAACATCTTTGAGGTTTTGTTCCTCCTGTTACGCCTGTCAGACGCTTATTCTCAAGTTTCCTTACAGTGCTCAATGACCTCTTATAAGGTTGCCCAGCGCTTGGCCTTCCGCCTAAATTGTAATACTCTCTCTCTCTCTCTCTCTCTCTCTCTCTCTATTTCATTAAACGACAACCAGACAAGAAAGAATGGATGGAAACTAGAAACTGAAGAGATACACACATCCCAATGTTGGGGATTTCTTCACATATAGATATTGTGACGTGGGGGATAAGCTGCCACCAGAAGTGGGTAAACAGCAACAGTGTGGAAGAGTTTAAAAGAAAGCTAGACAGAATTATTTGGGCACTGTGAATGCACCGTAAAACCTGCTCCTACAGAATAAGTGAGCACACGATGTCTCTTATGATGGACTAACAAGTCTTGAGACGTCCTAATCCTTGTAACTCCTTGTAACTCTCTCTCTCTCTCTCTCTCTCTCTCTACAGATTTTTTGTTCAGTAGTGTAAATCCAGCTCTTAGTTCTCAGTAAGGAATTATTGCCATAAAAGTAATAACACATCGGATAGTTTTTTTTCTGATATCGTCAGTGATGTTTTTGATGCGAGATACATGTCTCGCCCATTTGTTTCATTTTTTCCCTATATAACTTCCAGGAGGGACCATGGTTTTGGGAGCTCTTTTGCCTCAAAAATGTTGATATACGCAGTGTTCCTGAGTGAGCAGGGTAAAGGTTTGAAGAAGAAACCTTACGATGTCTGTAGTATCGTGACGCCATTATTTGCGCTGTACTGACAAGGTGTTTGGTAGTTTTTGAAATTGTCAGGAATTCTTCATCCTGTAACTGTAACAATTCAGCAAAAAAATGATGGGAAAGCTTTGAAGTGTATAATATATATATATTATATATATATAATATTATAATTTATATATATATATGTATATATACCATATATATATAGAGCACCTCAGCGTGTGATCGTATGGTCTTTGGCCTGCCACCTCGTGGCCGCGAGTTCGATTTTCGGGCATTCCATTGTGGGGTCAGAGATGTGTATTTTCTGGTGATAGAAGTTTTCACTCTCGACGGGGTTTTCGGAAGTCACTTTAAAGCCGTTGGTCCGTTGCTGAATAAACCACTGGTTCTATGTAACGTAAAACCATAAAAACAAACAATATACTATATAGATATATATATATATATATATATATATATATATAATATATATACATATATATACATACATACATACATACACACACACACACACACACATATATATATATAAATATATATATATATTATATTAAATATATATATACATACACTACATACATATATAATAATATATATATTATATATATATATAGTATATATATATATATATATATCTTAGTGTGTGTGTGTGTGTTGTGTTTATGTGTGTATACATAAACACGTAATACCTGTACTTCCCTGGACATTTCAACACGATCATGACACCACGCAGAAATGAGATACGAGATACGAAGAAAAAAAAAAAAAAACCTGTCTTGATTTTCTCCGAATGGAAAAAGAAATCACGTCTTTTTGACATTTTTCTGCCAACCATTACCTTCCCATTCCTTTCGTTTCATACCTTATCGCAGCTTTTATTCCTTTTGATTTATGTCGAGCCAGAGAGACTGCAGACCTTCCAGTCCATCAGAGGAAAATTAGAGTACGTTCATCAAGGTTTGTAGGGCGAGGAAGAAGAAGAAGCCGTGTGCATCCTGTCTTCCATATTCCGCTCCTCGTTTTTTTATGTAACTTTATTTTTTTTTATTCTAACCCTGTTCAAACACATCCGTGTTAACTTGAGACCCTAATAAAACACGCGACTGGGGCTCTCTCTCTCTCTCTCTCTCTCTCTCTCTCTCTCTCTCTCTCTCTCTCGTAGAGATTTCTGATATGGTCTGCTTCATGGTAAACAGATGTTATTGATATGCTTTGTTTCATGGTTTACAGATATTTCTTGTTATGCTTTGTGTAAATTGTATACAGATATTTCTGATATGCTTTATTTAGATGTTATACAGCTTATTTTTATATGGTTTGTGTAAATGGTATACAGATTTTTCTGATATTCTTTGCGTAATGGTATACAGATAATTCTGAAATGCTTTGTGTAATAGTATACAGATATTTCTGATATGCATTATTTAAATGTTATACAGCTTATTTTTATACGCTTTGTGTAAATGGTATACAGATTTTTCTGATACGCTTTGTGTAATGGTATACAGACATTTCTGATATGCTTTGTGTAAATGGTATACAGAGTTTTCTGATATGCTATGTGTAAATGGTATACAGATTTTCTGATATGCTTTGTGTAATAGTACGTATACAGGTTTTTCTGATATGCTTTATGTAATGGTATACAGATACTTCTGATATCCTTTGTGTAAATGGTTAACAGAAAAATCTTAAATGCTTTATTTCATGGTATACAGATATTTCTGAAATGCTTTGTTTCATGGTAAACAGAAAAAATCTGATATGCTTTGTTTAATGGTGTTCAGATATTCCTCGTAAGGGTTATTTCATAGTACACAGATATTTACGAAATGCTTTGTTTAATGATAGAAAAATATACCTAAAATGCTTCG
>NC_061099.1:31367051-31394551 GCF_015104395.2 Macrobrachium nipponense | reverse complement strand
GTGAAGACGAGTGGCTAAAGAGTGCATGGGAAGAAGGACTAATAAAAGTAGACGAAGACCCAGAAATATACAGAGACGGAGAATGACAGACAGAACGAGGACCGCACAACAAAAAACCAGTGCACGGACAATAATGAGACAGACTAAAGAACTAGCCAGCGATGGGCACATGGCTATGGCTACAGAGGGGAGAGCTAAAGAAGGAAACTGAAGGAATGATAACAGCGGCACAAGATCAGGCCCTAAGAACCAGATATGTTCAAAGAACGATAGACGGAAATAACATCTCTCCCATATGTAGGAAGTGCAATACGAAAAATGAAACCATAAACCCACCTAGCAAGCGAATGCCCGGCACTTGCACAGAACCAGTACAAAAAGAGGCATGATTCAGTGGCAAAGCCCTCCACTGGAGCCTGTGCAAGAAAAACATCAGCTACCTTGCAGTAATAGTGGTACGAGCACCCCAACCTGAGGGAGTGATAGAAAACGATGAGACAAAGATCCTCTGGGACTATGGTATCAGAACGGACAGGGTGGTACGTGCAAATAGACAGGACGTGACGTTGATTGACAAAGTCAAAGAAAAAGTATCACACACTGATGTCGCAATACCATGGGGCACCAGAGTTGAAGAGAAAGAGAGGGAAAAAAATGGATAAGTATCAAGATCTGAAAATAGAAATAAGAAGGATATGGGATATGCCAGTGGAAATCGTACCCAATAATCAATAGGAGCACTAGGAACGATCCCAAGATCCCTGAAAAGAAATCTGGAAAAACTAGAGGCTGAAGTAGCTCCAGGAAACTCATGCAGAAGAATGTTTTCCTAGACACAGCGCACCTAGTAAGAAAAAAAGTTATTGGACTCCCCCCCCCTAAGGAGCAGGATGCAACCCCCCCGGAACCCCACTCTATAAAATACCACCAGTCGAATTGAGGGACTGTGATAGAGCAAAAAAAAAAAAAAAAATAATATAGATTGCATGTGTGTGTATATATATATGTATATATATATATATATATATATAGGTATATATATATATATATATATATATATATATATATATATATATGACTGGTAAAAATTTTGTTACAACAGAATTCATCTAATAAAAGGAGCCCATAAACACCTGAAAGAAAGAAAGACATCAGTCTCTGAAATATCGTATTTTCTTTTTCTCTATATTTGGGCCGTGATTATGGGCTCCTTTTGTTATTCTTATTATTATTTTATTATTATTATTATTATATTATTATTTTTTTTTTTTTTTTTTTTTTTTTTGTGCTCTATCACAGTCCTCCAATTCGATGGGTGGTATTTATAGTGTGGGGTTTCCGGGTTGCATCCCTGCCTCTTAGGAGTCCATCACTTTTTGTTTCTATATGTTGCCGTTTCTAGGATCACACTCTTCTGCATGAGGCCCGGAGCTACTTCAGCCTCTAGTTTTTCCAGATCCTTTTCAGGATCTTGGGATCGTGCCTAGTGCTCCTATGATTATGGGTACGATTTCCACTGGCATATCCCATATCCTTCTTATTTCTATTTCAGATCTGATACTTATCCATTTTTTCCCTCTCTTTCTCTTCAACTCTGGGGGGTGTCCCATGGTATTGCGACATCAATGAGTGATACTTTCTTCTTGACTTTGTCATCATGTCACGTCTGGTCTGTTTGCACGTATCACCCTATCCCGTTTCTGATACCATAGTCCCAGAGGATCTTTGCCTCATCGTTTTCTATCACTCCTTCAGGTTGGTGCTCGTACCACTTATTACTGCAAGGTAGCTGATGTTTCTTGCACAGGCTCCATGGATGCTTTTGCCACTGAATCATGCCTCTTTTTGTACTGGTTCTGTGCAAGTGCCGGGCATTAACTTGCTATGTGGTTTATGGTTTCATTTTTCGTATTGCACTTCCTACATATGGGAGAGATGTTATTTCCGTCTATCATACTTTGAACATATCTGGTTCTTAGGGCCTGATCTTGTGCCGCTGTTATCATTCCTTCAGTTTCCTTCTTTAGCTCTCCCCTCTGTAGCCATTGCCAATTGTCATCGCTGGCTAGTTCTTTAGTCTGTCTCATGTATTGTCCGTCCATTGGTTTGTTGTGCAGTCCTCTGTTCTTTCTGTCTTTCTCCTGTCTCTGTATATTTCTGGGTCTTCATCTACTTTTATTAGTCCTTCTTCCCATGCACTCTTTAGCCACTCGTCTTCACTGGTTTTCAGATATTGCCCCAGTGCTCTGTTTTCGTATGTTGACGCAGTCCTCTATACTTAGTAGTCCTCTCTCCTTCCTTTCTTTCGTGTTATGTATAGTCCTGTCCGTATTTGCTCTTGGGTGTAGTGCTTTTGTGTATTGTCATTTGTTTCCTGGTTTTCTGATCTATGCTGCGGAGTTCTGCCTTCGTCCATTCCACTATTCCTGCTCTGTATCTGATTACTGGCACTGCCCATGTGTTTTATGGCTTTTATCATATTTACCGGCGTTGAGTTTTGACTTGAGTATCGCCTTGAGTCTCTGCATATATTCTTTCCTGATCGTGTCCTTCATCTCTTGGTGTTTATATCTCCTCCTTCCATTATTCCCAGGTATTTGTATCCTGTCTCATCTATGTGTTTGATGTTGCTCCCATCTGGTAGCTTTATCCCTTCAGTTCTCGTTACTTTGCCTTGTGGTATGTTGACTAGGCGCATTTTTCTATTCCAAACTCCATCCTGATGTCCCAGATACAATCCTTACAGTCTGGATTAGGGTATCTATTTCCTTGATGCTCTTACCATACAGCTTGATGTCGTCCATGAACATCAGATGGTTGATTTTGTTGCCTCTTTTCTTGAGTTGGTACCCGGCATCCATCTTCTGTAGTACTTTTGTCATGGGAATCATGGCTACTACGAAGAGTAGTGGGGACAGTGAGTCGCCCTGGAAGATCCCTCTCCTGATATTAACCTCTGCTAGTCTTTTTTCCAGAGCTTGTAAGTATTGTATTCCAGTTGCGCATTGTATTTTTGAGGAAGCTGATGGTATTTTCCTCTGCCCCATATATTTTCAGCATTCTATTAGCCATGTGTGTGGTATCATGTCGAAGGCTTTCTTGATAGTCTATCCATGCCATGCTTAGGTTGGTTTTCCTTCTCCTACTGTTCTTCATTACCATTTTATCTATCAGGAGCTGGTCTTTTGTGCCCTACAATTCCTTCTGCAGCCTTTCTGTTGGTGGGGGATGGTGTTTGTCTCCTCTAGGTAGTTGTATAGCCTTTCACTGATGATACCTGTTAGTAACTTCCACATTATTGGTAGGCAGGTGATAGGCTGTAGTTACTGGCTATATTTTTTTCCCTTACTCTTGTCTTTTTGTACTAAGGATGTTCTTCCTGTGGTCATCCATTTGGGTGCTTGGTGATTTGAGATACAATGCTGGAGTTGTTCTGCTATTCGTGGGTGTAGGGCCTTGAAGTTTTTGAGCCAGTATCCATGGACTTCATCGGGACCTGGGGCTTTCCAGTTTGGCATTTTCTTTAGTTGGTGTCTGACTGTGTCTGTCGTGATGTCTGTGAATCTTTGTTTTATTCTCCCTGTTTCTTCTTCCTTGACTTCCTGGGAGCCATGTTGCATGTTTGTTGTGTGATACCGGATTGCTCCATATGTTTTTCCCAGAGTCTCTACTTGATTCGGCTTCAGGAATTTCTGGGTGGTTGTCTTCCCCTCTTAGTTTGGCTGTATAGTCTTTATTATTATTATTACTATTATTATTATTATTATTATTATTATTATTATTATTATTATTATTATTATTATTATTATTATTATTATTATTATTATTATATATATATATATATATATATATATATATATATATATATATATATATATATATATATATATATGTATGTATGTATAAAACCCAGTGCCTTGTATGAGTCTGCTCCTATCACAGTCAAAATGACCCATTTTAGAATAGACCAAAGATCCGTCTGCTAATAAGGATAAATTCTTTCCACGTTTTCCTTCAAACTCTTGCATAAACAGACCAAATCCAAAGGAGCACCTTTGAGGTAACCTTATTGTGGGTTGCTGTGAGAAAACGGAAGAAGAAGAAGAAGAAGGAAAAGAAGAAGAAACTGTGTTTTATTTCATTATATTCCCTTTCGTGGCGTAACCTTCTCGGTCAGTCATTATGTCATTACGTGAATTCGTAACTGTTGTTTTGAAAGTTCGTCTGCGGCTCTTGCATGGGATAAGCAGATGAGGTTGGGAAGGAAAGGGAAGGGAAGGCCTTCCTCGTTGCTTGAGAGCGAGAGAGAGGAGAGAGAGAGAGAGAGAGAGAGAGAGAGAGAGAGAGAGTGATGTCTGCTCTGTTTTTTTTTTTTTTTTTTTTTTTTTTTTTTTGACGTTTCCAGATACCTCGCGTTTTTTGTTTTTTTTTTGTCAGGCCGCAAAGTTATTTCTTAATTTTGTAAGAATCACTATTCATTTAGCTTTCAAGAATTTTTTTTTATTATTTGTAAAAATAATATATTCCTGTTCTTGCTTTGGATGTGGGTGTATTCATTCGTTGCCTGCAAATATTTCATCGCATTGAATTTTTGGTATTATATATATATATATACATATATATATTTGTTTCTTGCTTAAACTGAAAAACATATATGCCACTCGTAATTATGCATGCCTTTCGTAACTGTGTCATTGAATCATATAATTCTGGTTTTACTTTTATATTTGCATGAATTTATCAATGAAAATTAAAATGTTTGCATTAGTTTTTATTTCCATTTAAACATTTTTAAATGCTTACAACATCAATCAGAGGAATCCTTTTAATGCTCTTAATGGAAATGTATATCTGATCACTTGGCGAAATTGAGGAATCGATACATTATTTCTCTTAATTCTTTGCTGTTTTCGAAAATTTTCTTAGGATATTTTAATTGCTGATCTTCGTGCTTTCGCTTTATATGTCTGATAAAAGATTGCGTCATTACATTTCCCTCGGAAGTTAGATTTAGATAATTGGTTCCTGTAAGCTGATATCTTCCATCATTTAGTACAGGTTTTGTTAAATTTATTTTTGTATTTATTATTATTATTTTTTTGCTGATCTTTCGTGCTTTCGCCCTATATATCTGTTAAAAATATGCGTCGTTACATACCCTTATGAAGTTAAATTTAGATTATTGGTTCCTGTAAGCTGTTATCTTTCACCATTCAGTACAGATTTTTGTTCAGTTTTCACTCTTTTTTTCTGATGCTGATCTTTCGTGAATTCGCCCTACATCTCCCTAATAAAGAAAAGAATGCGTCATGTCGTAAGCCATACGCCACCATCAGTGGTTAAACACTTCGGCGTTATGAAGAGAAATATCCCCGCCAGCGAAAACAAAGGAAAAAGCAGGTAAAAAAAAAAGAAAAGAAAGGCAGGTACCTTGTCATCAAGGTTTGTGTTACGTCATCCTGCGTTCAGCGATTGCTCGTAACTGGTCGACGTCGAGTGACACAGCACTGGAATATCTGAAGTCATTTCGCTTTATGTTAAGGTTAGGAACATTTGATATTCGACGTAATACGAGACAGTTTATATAATTCTCTCTCTCTCTCTCTCTCTCTCTCTCTCTCTCTCTCTCTCTCTCTCTCTCTCTCTCTCTCTCTCTGAGATATCGATGCCGAGTCTCCACGAGTGTGATGTTAACTTGAGAATTTATTGTGCCAGGTGTGTGGTTATCTACGCTATAAGGTAACTTCACTTAATTATAATTTTTAGCCAGCGTTATAATACTAGTTAATTAAGGCTGTACCGCGATGCCAGTTCATCCGGGCTTATGTGTATATTTATAGTGTACATTAATATATATCTGGTACGCGTATATCTTTTAAGTTATTTATTGGCGAACAAGAGTTATTATTTTATGGGTTTTTCGGGTTTTCATCTCGGTCGTTTCTGTAATTTTATTTAATCCTAAGTTTTTATCTTTTATGTTTGGTATTAAAAAGGTTTATATATATATATATATATATATATATATATATATATATATATATATATATATATATATATATATATATATATATATATATATATATATATATATATATATATATATATATATATATATATATATATATATATATATATATATATATAGTATATATATATATATATATACATATTAGGAAGAACTGTGTATGTGTACTAGGTTATTTTTTATATTTCAAAACTTATTTGTTAATACATAATGTTTGTCCAGTAAGTATCACTGATTACTACCTGATTTAATTTCGCGATCAGCGCCTTAATTCGCCATTACGAACGACATTTTCATATTTAATGATTGTTATTTTGTGCCAGGCCCCTAGTTTAGGTTAGGTTAGAATAAGGAAAGAGTACTTGGATAATTTCTGTTTGGGAAGCATAATGAGATTATTTTCAAGAAGATTCTATGGCTAGTTTTTAAGATATGTCCTCCCGCTTTCTTCAATGAAAGGTCCTATAGTAGATTCACATCAACCGCGCATTTCCTTACGACGCTCCTGATTGGCTGTTGATAAGTCAATCACAGGGCTGGAAACTCTCCTCCCAAGTCTCTCTCTCGAGAGTTCACATACTCTCAGTCTCTCGAGAGAGATACTTTTGAAAGACGTATATCACTCATGAGAGGTGGAACTAGATCTGTACCCATGATGAACTCTCGAGAGACTGAGGAGAGTTTCCAGCCCTGTGATTGGGTTATCAAACAGCCAATCAAGAGCGTCGCAAGGGACTGGCCCAGACATCAAATGCACGGTTGATGTGAATCTACTATAGTCGTGCTTCCGGGACAGTGACGAAAAGAACTAGGTCTCCGAAACGGAAGGCAGGAAGCCAGAAGGCGGTTTCGGCCCGAGTCAAAAGGTTTACCGAAGTAATGAATGAGTCAGGGGGGCCTCTTAGCCTCAGGGAGGGTAGGGAGGGACTGACTGACAACCTTGAGGACCGTCGATAACTAAAACACTAGTTCACTGGGTAACGCTCGAGAAGCTTTTAACTCTGCACCTTACTCCTCCTCCTCCTCCTCCTCCTCCTCCTCCTCCTCCTCCTGTCTTTCCTTCAATGTTCAGTCCACGTAGTCTACGCTACTTCCAGCCGTTTCTTAAATAACGATTATGCTAATGATAATGCGGATAATAAAGCAGAAAGGTGTGATGAAAAACTAGTTTCATTTTCTTATTTTTGCGAGTCTGCCCTGTATTTTGTTTTAAGGGGGAATTTCATATATTTCAATTTGACAATTTCTGCTGTGCAAGCACTTCTTTCTTTCCGTATCAATACGGTTCCTTTATGCGCAGGCGCTGCCGTCTTTTATTTTTTTTTATGATTATGTAATAAATAATTACAGTATGATTTTGAGTCTTCATTTATTTGGTCCGAATTCAAGCGAGATTTCGAAAAAGTACATACATCCTTTCTCTCTCTCTCTCTCTCTCTCTCTCTCCTCTCTCTCTCTTCTTCCCTTACTAAATGCACGAGGGAAACATGAATAAATGCACTCATTAATAACATTCGAAAGTATGCCCCTAGTTGGACCATCACCGTATTTGCTATAGCGTTCACGGTAAACACGAAAGTAGATGATTCATTCTCTCTCTCTCTCTCTCTCTCTCTCTCTCTCTCTCTCTCTCTCTCTTCATACATATATGCATGCAAAGCTGAGCCTTTCACTTTGTCTTGTGATTAAGGGATGTTACTTCTATATCCTGAAGCTTATAAATATAAAGAATATATGTGAATTCTTCATATATATTTATCTGGATACCTAAAAAATATAGTGTTTTCTGTGTCACTCCTTTACAAATAAAATTAATATTACGTTCATCCTAGATTATTTAAGACCGTCTTTTTCTACACGGTAGCCATTTCGCTACCATTCCACATTATTCTATTACTTGCGGTAATTACTTTATTGCTTAAGTGATTATAATTTTTTTCACTACCCCGCAGTTTATTCTTGCAATTCCCAGACGAGAATAGCTTTTACGATTTATTGCTCGTAAAAGCCTTCTTCATTATGAAGGGCCACTTTATAAGTTTCTCACAAGATCGCTTTTCTTTTCTTTTTTTCTTGTAGAGGTTTATGTAATGCTAGTGCTTATATGCGTTATTTTTGTGATAGACCTGTACGTAAAGTGCAGTGTCATTTGTAATGGTTGCTGTAATTCTCGTAAAAGTTGCCTCATAAGTTGATGTAGGTGGTTATTAATGTTTCTTATTTTTAATAGATTTAGCCCTCTGAGTGGTTTTATCATTGGTAGTTTTGTCAGTTAATTCATACTCGGTTTAATTCATTTGTTTTTTTTTTCGCTTCTTTCGCCTTTATTTATTTTCCACGTGATATCTTTGGGGACCTCAACACCTCTTTCATTTTTCTTCATTTTTTCTTCCTTCCTCCCTCTTTCTTCCTTTCCTTCATAAACCTCAATAAAACGTGCATAACCTTCTCTCTCTCTCTCTCTCTCTCTCTCTCTCTCTCATGTATGATTTTCTGTATTCCCCACGTATTGAAATGGAACCTTATTTATGGGATTGTTTTAGATATTTCTTGAATTTATGCTCACCAGAGATCATCTAAGGCATTGGAGAGCAGGTTTTTGGAAATTGGCGCAGTAATAAGTACCGCTTCTATATATATATATATATATATATATCCATATATATATATATTATCATATATATATATATATACATATATAATATATATATAATTTTTAAGATACTTAATAATAATAATAATAATAATACTTAAGATACTTACTAACAATATTAAGTACCTTCTTAATCTTAATATATATATATATATATATATATATATATATATATATATATATATATATCATATTATAAATACACTTATTTTTATATATATTTCTATATATAGATGTACTTATATACTATACACTTTATATATGTATGTTTGTTTATACAGGATGTCCATAAAGTCCCAGTAACCATTCTGAGCAATAAAATACTTGTAATGGTACTGGGACTTTATTTAAACCAAATATATATATATAATATATATATCATATATATATATATATATATATATATATATATATATATATATATATACTAATAAAAGGAGCCCAGTCACTATCAAACATTCGGAAGACTTTTGTCACAAATTCAGAGAAGCACATATACACTTCACAACATAAAACTTTTAAGCCTTTGACGTAGACTCCCTATTCACAAAAGTACCAGTACAGGACGTTCTTCAGTTTTTTTAAGGGAAAAATTATCCCCCTATTCAGATCATTTCCCTTTGGCACTGACAAATAATAAAGTTAGTTGAATTATGTGCATCTAATAACGTATTTTCATTCGGGGAATCATTCTACAAGCAAAAATTCGGGTGTAGTATGGGTAGTCCTTTAAGTCCTATTTTAGCCAATCTGTACATGGAATACTTTGAAACTACAGTAATAAATGCAATAAAACCCAAAAACATGCTGTGGATGAGATACGTGGATGACATACTAACATTTTGGGCTAATAAGTGGGGTAATTTTAATGAATTCCTCTCAAAATTAAACGCATTAGTGCCCAGCATCAAATTTAGAAGTTGAATGGGAAACAGACAACAGTTCTTTCTCTTGATGTTTTAATAATCAGAGACACGACAGTAATACAAATTTACCATATACAGAAAACCAACGTTCTCATCTTTCATATATTCACTACTTTAGCTATCATGACAATACTATCAAGATAAGTCTAGCTAGCAACCTATTCTTAAGAGCCTTCACGAATTTGTTCCCCAGATTTCCTGGAAAAAGAATTTGAACTTATTCGCAAGCAACTCTCATCTTTAAAGTATCCTGACCATATAATTGAGAAAGCAATTCAAAAAGCAAACGTATTTTTCAATCTACCGACCCCCCTAAAAGACAAGACCAGAGACACACCCAATTAAGCATAAAATTAAAAATTCCCCATTCTGGAGAGGGAAAAACGATTAATAGAGTACTGACAACCCTTGGAAATCCAACCCTTTTTGCATTTGACCTACCCAAATACCTTAGCCCAAATCCCTGATTAACGTCCAACAAAACAAAGACATCGCCCAAAGACTCGGGGGTGGTATAGAGATCCCATGCCAGGGACTGGTGACCAATCTTACATCGGATTTTACAGGTAAATCACTTCCCCAGAGATTAATACAACACAAAACGGTCAGTTAGGTATGGACAACAGAACTCGGCTATTTTCAATCATATAAATGAACATAACCATAGAATAAACTGGAATATGTCACGTGTAATTTATAGCAGCAACTGCCGGTACAAGAGTCCAATGATGGAATCGGCCTTAATAAAAACAAGAGAAGCAGGTAATGAACATCTCAAAAGGGAATTGGACATCAGACATCGTCGACGCAGTGTTCATTCAACCAACGCTTAAGAAGATTAAAGGAAGAATTTTATCAGCGGGGGTGACCTAAATTGGGCTTACTTGTGGACGAATCTCTTGGTAAAATAAATACCACCTTTTTCTGTAAACTTTTCTCATTCATGATACCTGAAGAGAGAGACAGCAGTCTCTGAAATATAGTACTTTTCTCTCTACATTTTGGTTGTTTTTATGGGCTCCTTTTATTAGATGGAATTCTGTTGTTACAGAACACCTTTACCAGTCATATATATATATATATATATATATATATATATATATATATATATATATATATATATATATATATTATATATTATATATATATATATATATATTGATACTCTTACTCGTGTAAAGAACTATTCTAATTTGTCTAATTTTTTTCTTGTCCAAAACCTGTAACGCGAAAGCTGCCGTCTACTCTCATGAATGGGGTTTTAGAAACTGCGGCGGACAGCTTCCAGGCCTCTGGAGGGAGGCTGTTCAGAAAGTTCGTCAAAACGAAAACTCGTCCGGATCTTCTTCTTCCTTCTTCCTTCGTTCGTTCGAGTTTTTGTTTACGAGGTTCGTTCTCTGCGATTCAGGTTCTGCTGCTTTTGGGATCGTTTCTCTGCTTTAGTTAGGCTCCGCTGTCCAGCTTATGTATATGAGCAAGTATGTGTATTATATATGATATATATATATATATATGTTATCTAATAAAAGGAGCCCATAAAAACGCCAAAATATAGAAAGAAAGTACTATATTTAAAGACTGCTCTGTCTCTTTGTTCAGAGAGAGACAGTAGTCTCTGAAATATAGTAGTACTTACTTTCTATATTTTGGCGTTTTTTTATGGGCTCCTTTTATTAGAATGAAATTCTGATGTAACAACATTTTTACTAGCCTATATATATATATATATATATATATATATATATATATATATATATATATATATATATATATATATATATATATATATATATATAGATAAGGTCATGTGAAGAATGAGTCAAGCAGAAAAAATACGTGATCTGTATAATATATATATATATATATATATATATATATATATATATATATATATATATATATACATATATATATATATATATATATATATATATATATATATATATATATATATATATATTAGAAATTCCCCATAAACGCAGCAAGTGGAGAAGCTGGAACCTTTATATATATGTATGTATGTGCAAAACCTGACCTCATAACTTAGTAAGTTCACTTCCTGTGATGGGTGGACTGCTGCTGTTGCTGTTGCTGTTGCTGCTGCAAAGGTCTGGCCGGATTGCTGTCAAAAGGGGGGCGGGGGTGGTGGGTGGGCGTTAATCGGTCTTGCGTAGGGAAGTGGTGGGGGCACCCGTAGGGAGGCCCCATTTGACCGGGATGGGTGGATTGTAGGGGGTAGGGGGCCCTTTTCAGTCTGAGGGATGGGCCGTGGGGGGTGAGGATGAGGTGGGGGCTGTTGTGCTCATGCTGTTTGTTATTGTTGTTGTTGTTCAGTTACGCTACCACCTGTTGACGCCTGAAAAAAAAACTGCAGTAAAAACTGAACGTTGTTCCTCGCAATGGCCGTCACGTCTCTTTCTTTTTTTCGTTTGTTTCTGGTTCCTTGTTGAGTTTCTCTCTCTCTCTCGTCTCTCTCTCTCTCATCTCTCTCTCTCTCGTCGATCATCTCTCTCTCTCTCCAACTAGCTGCTTTCCTCTGTTTTCTTAGTTCCTTAGTGAATTTGCTAATGGTCGATACTATGATCATAGTCTGAAAGGCGATCATTAGTTGTAAAATATATATATATATATATATATATATATATATATCTATATAATATATATATAATATATATATATATATATATGTATGCATGTCATATATTTAATGTGGTATTAACAGTTCATCTAAACAAGAAGCGCTTTGTGATTCTAAGTCAGAGTACATTGAGATAGCTTATCTATATTGATTGAATAATAGCTCCTTTGTTTTATCACTTTAAACTAAATCAGGAGAGTAATGTAAAATAATTTTAAGTAACCTCTGGGAACGATTCACCTTGATAGTTCAGTAGAATGTAACTGACATCTTCGCTACTCGAACCTTTTATGTCAAAATGGAGGTTCTGGAAGACAGATAAACAGCTGAACATCGAAGAGGCGAAGCAAAGACAGTCATGAGAGTACTCATCAGACACGTGAATCATCAGACACGTGAATCATCAGACATAGACTGCTTTCCCCCTTCTAACTGTCTCCCCGCCTCTCTCTCTCTCTCTCTCCTCTCTCTCTCTCTCTCTCTCTCTCTCTCTCTCTTCTCTCTCTCTCTCGTTAGGCTTGCTCTAGTTCCCCAGACAATGACCAAGTAAACTTTGGCCTCCTGGGTGGTGTGTTTTGTTGTTTGACGCATCCGTCATACTCCGCCTTTTGGTGGTCGCTTGGTTGTCTTGGGGACTCACGAGCCTGTACTCAACACACACACACGTTATTAATACAAAGGCCTGAAAAACGTACAGCAGCAGCAGCGTGCACTATTTCCTGTGACACCTCACCAAACACCAACCGGCGGCTCCAAATTTCAGCTTTTTCGACGCAAATTTATGGCTGCGTTCCTCATTCATCTTTTCTCTGTGGCTTCCAGCGGCTTCCTATAGTTTTTTCAACAATGTGGGTTTTTGCATCACGCGTTTATCCAGCAACTGCTCTTGTGTTCACTTGTCCGTTTCGTCTCTCGATTATTGTCGTATGTGTCTTATTACTTCGGTTTTATTTTCTCGTTTCACTGTATATTTTTTTCTTTCGTTTGTCGTACGCATTTCATTAGTTTCATTTTATATACTCATTTCATTGGATTGTAGATACGCTAATGAAGAGAGGTCTGCTTTGAGTAACGGAATCTAGTTGAAACCAAAAGAGACATATGTATATATATATATATATATATATATATATATATATATATATATATATATATATATATATTAGAGCACACGAAATGGGCCAACTAGCAATCCGAGATAATAAAAGAATTTGTCGTATTTTAAGGCTCTGAATTTCAATACAGGCCTAAAAGCACAATAAAGAAAACTGCGAAGCTTTGGAAATTTCCTCTCCTGCCGTTTTGTATTCCCAAAAATAAAACAGTTCTAGTTTCCTGCAAAGAAAAATTATTCATTAGTACGGTTGTGGAACGTCATTGTAGTTGTCATTATTGTTGGTGATTAGGTAGGAGAGTGAGTAATAAGGAATTTGATATTTAAATGGAAGAGAAGTAAAAAAAAAGACATTCACGTAAATCTGATTTACTTTCAAAGGAATAGGTATTACTTGGGTAGTTATTTTGGAAGCTTAAATTGCAAGACAGTGGCCCCGTGGTGGGTTTGTTCCATATGAATAGGGTTCATATTCTGAATAATAATAATAATAATAATAATAATAATAATATAATAATAATAATAATAATAATATAAAGGCACGAGTGTCATGAAATCTGTAAAATGTTAGAACTGAAAACTGAATATATAATAATAATAATAATAATAATAATAATAATAATAATAAAGGCACGAGTATCATAAAATCTGTAAAATGTTAGAACTGAAAACTGAATAATAATAATAATAATAATAATAAATAATAATAATAATAATAATAATAATAATAATAATAAAGGCACGAGTGTCATAAAACCTGAAAATGTTAGAACTGAAAACTGAATAATAATAATAATAATAATAATAATAATAATAATAATAATAATAATAATAATAATAATAATAAAATGCATAATTGTCATAAAAACGAAAAAATGTTAAAATTGAAAACTAGCTGTGATTTTGTCAGCAGTCGAATAGAGTATGTATGTGAATATTTAAACCCTTTTTTTATATAAGTACTAAAGTACCTTCCTCCTGTTTTTCGTCCAGTGTGACTCACCCTTAATTTGGGCTGGAGAGGGGTGGGCCAATAAATTGAGGGGAAGGGAACAGGTTGCGTTTGTATGGAACGATGGCTGCCGGGAAGATTACTAGGGGCTGAATAATAAAACCGGAGGGGGAAGAGGAAGGGAGGGAGGGAGAGAGGGAAGGGAGGAGGCGCTGCTACTTTGATGAGAGAGAGAGAGAGAGAGAGAGAGAGAGAGTAGATTCTTTCCGAAAATACATACTAATCTACGATTAGACAGAGCTAAATCTAGGATTAGACAAAAGCTAAATGAATTATTGAAGAGGGGGTAAATATCAAGATTAGTTATATAAATGAGAGAGAGAGAGAGAGAGAGAGAGCCAGAGAGAAGAGAGCCAGGAGAGAGAGAGAGAGGGATGCAGATCCTTCCGGAAATGACAACGCTTTATTTGAAAAATCATTCAGCAATCTGCAGATTAGACTGAAAGGAAAAAATAAAAAATTAAGAGGAGGTAATCATTAAGATTTGTTCTAAAATGTGTGTGTGTGTGTGTGAGAGAGAGAGAGAGAGAGAGAGAGAGAGAGAGAGAGAGAGAGAGACAAATCCTTCCGGAAATGACAGCAGTTATGCTTGCAGGTTAAATCAGGAGGCGAAAAAAAATAACACGAAAAAATAAATAATTCAAGAGGAGGTAACATCGAGATTTTGTCCTAAAAGCGGAGAGAGGATTATAGAGAGAGAGAGAGAGAGAGAGAGAGAGAGAAGAGGAAATAGAGAGAGGAGCGGCGAATTAAAAGGAATATTTCGTCACTGTTCTCAGTGTAAAAGAGATCTGGCGATGTCATTGATTCCAATAATAATGCTCGTATTATTCTTCCTGGAGTTTGGATGAATGCCTTCAGGGGAAACCCAGACTCATTCTTTTGCGTTGTCTGTTTAAAGAGTTAATACTAAAACTGTCATCGAAATATCCAAGGCAAGAGAAAAAAAAATCCATTACTGAATTTTGTGTCTTGTATTGACGCGCTTTCACGGCTTCTACTATTGACAATGCTGCTCGTAGCATCACTGTAAGTAGTTTTTAAAATGTTAAATTTTGTGTATATTGTGGACAGAACACCTTATATTCATCACTCTAAATAGTTTTTCAGTGTGAAATTTTTGTGTATTATAAACAGAAAATAGAAGCATGAATTTCACTTTTTTTTTTGCGCTTTTTTTTCCAATATAATAACAAAAGAGCTCTCAAGTATTCCTCTTCCGGAGACGCCTTGTAGAAAGTCGAAGCTGAAATGTTCTTATCTAAATGTACGTCGCTGTTCTTGTTTCCTCGTTTCCCTGATTTAGCGATTATGTATTTCCATATTCCACTTGGGGAGGAGGTTCTCGTCAACCCTATGAGAAGCGCCACGGGAGACAAGAAGACTCAAATAAAAATAAAAAAATAGAAAATGGCATTTGTTTTTAATCATTTCTTATCACACGTCTTCTCGGAATCATGACCTCGTTACGCATGGCGAAACCTCATGGAAGTCGGGAAGGCATTTGGGAGGAGGAGGAGGAGGAGGAGGAGGAGGAGGAGGAGGAGGAAAGGAAGGGAGTGGAGGAGGAGTAGTAGGAGGTAAGAAGGAGAGGAGGTGGAGGAAGGAGGAAGAGGAAGGGAGGAGGAGGAGGTGGAGAAAGAGGAGGAGGAGGACCTCTTGGCCAAGGTGTGGTTTTCGGGGGAAGGTCTCGCATGTGGCCACTTCCCAGCAACGCTACGAAGAGCCAATGCGACCAATTAGGAACTCATTTAAGTGGGCTGAGGGCGTGCACGGGCGCACCTGTCGCCCCCCTTTGGCACTTCCAAAACACTCGCCCGAATTTTAACTCCTCACAGCACAGCAAGTGCTTGGTGTGGGTGAGTTTCTCGTATTCTGTGGGGCAGTGGGAAGAAGTTCACGGGAACAATTTTAAAAGTCAAGCAAACTTCTGCAGGCATTTGGCTCGACCAGGTTATGGATCAAGGTTTTTTTTTTTCTTTTTTTTACAATACTACGAAAATCAACGAAATTATGTTGGCATAACGATGCAAAAGCAGCAATAAACCAAATGTCTTGGCCAACGCGGAATCAGAGGAATTTATTTCTGGTGATAGAAATTCATTTCTCGATATAGTATGGTTCGGATCCCACAATAAGCTGTAGGTCCCGTTGCTAGGTGACCAACTGGTTCCTAGGGACGTCAAAATATCTAATCCTTCGGGCCACCCCTAGGAGAGCTGTTAATTAGCTCAGTGGTCTGGTAAAACAAAGATATACTTAACCAAATGTCTTGACATAAAATCATGTGGACCTGTTCAACACTTCATTTAGCGCATCATTGGCGTGGCCGGTATGGTATTGGCGTGCCACCTCGGTGGCCGCGAGTTCGATTCTCGGGTATTCCACTGAGGGGGCGAGAGATGTGTATTTCTGGTGATAGAAGTTTACGCTCTCGACGTGGTTCGGAAGTCACGTAAAGCCGTTGGTCCCGTTGCTGAATAACCACTGGTTCCGTGCAACGCTAAAACACCATACAAACAAACAAACAAACAAACTTTGTTTTCGAAATTTTTGGGGACGTGATAAAATGTTATTTTGAAGAACTAACAGCAGGCGAACACAAAAATTCAAGTTAGAATCGTCATGTTTTTGTAGAAGGCGTGAGAAAATGGGAGAGGATTGTCAGAGGAAATATTTTATCAGGGAAAGATACTTTCGACAGAAGTGGTTGGGAAGACGTCTTAAGGCAGTTGCAATTGGGAGTTTGAGTGTCCAAAAATTTTTTTTGGAAAAAAGTCGAAAAAAGTTGGCTGTTAAAAATTAGCCATAAATCATGGGGGGGAGGGAGGGGGGCGGGGAATGCGCCGTTGCGTAGGGGAATGGTTTGTGCATAGGTGGGATGGGGTGTGGTGGCGGAGGAGGGGCTTGTGAGGGGCGTGGGGGGAGGGGGGGGGAGGGGGGGGCGAAAAAAGCTATAACTGCGCCCTTGGAGACTTAAAAAAAAAAAAAAGAGCACTTGACTGAAATAGATTTTCCTTCCATTTTGCATTCTGCTGAATTGTTCCTTTGGATATATGGCTTGTTTTTGTGAGTAATTGCCAATTTTAGTTTTCTTAAAAGAAAACTATTATGTTGGGATTGTCTGTCCGGCCGCACTTTTTTTCCTGTCCACTTTTTTTCTGTCCGCTATTTCTCTGTCCGCCATCAGATCTTAAAAACTGCTGAGGCTAGAGGGCTGCAAATTGGCATGATCATCCACCCTCCAATCATCAAATATACCAAATTGCAGCGCTCTAGCCTCAGTAGTGTTTATTTTATGTAACGTTTTAAAGTTAGCCATGATCGAACGTCCGACATCGCAACAACACTGACCACCACGCCGGCTGAGAGTTTCACGGAATGTGTTTGAGACTCTCGTACAGCATTATACGCTGTGCAGAAAACTCGATTGCGCCGATGTTTTTTGACTGGTTTTATCTTTGTTATCAGGTTCGGAAATGCATCAAATACCATAATCTTGGATTCTTCTTCCCTCTTTTGATGTCCGTTTCCTATTTGTTGATTATCCCATCAAATAAATAAAACTTGGAGATGTAATAACGCCCCTCAGCTGCTCTCAGGGTAACAGATAACTCGAGAATTACTCGAGAATTACATGTTGGCGAAGGGCGGATCTGAGAAAATGACTTCTTTTAATTAAGGTAATTATATGTCTTTTTTTTTCGTTCATTCTTGGGCGCTTTCATTATTCTGTCTTCATACCGGATGCTGAATAACTGAAAATGAAGTTACAAGGTATTCTGGTGTTGATGCGTTCCAACTGCTCTTGCATTATGCAGTTTATCTTTTGTTTTGTATACATTTACAGACAATACATACACACACAAAACAGGTATATATATATATATATATAGATATATATATATATATATATATATATATATATATATCACTTATATATATATATATATATATATATATATATATACTAAATAATTATTACATCACCGTGAGTCATATAAATTATTCGAGCTACAAATTTCCTTTAATATCTAATTCGCTTCTACCTCGGAATTGATATATTTTCATATATGTAAACCCAAGCTGAATTTTTTTAGTTGATAATGATTTCGTCCTCTCGTGGGTTGAGAACCCCGCCCAGCGGGTCAGAGAATAATCGGACGTCAGTGGACGTTATTCGATGCGTCCCTCCTGTCCCTTTGGGCGGTGGTTCGAACCCACGAGAGGACGAAATTATTATCAGGTAAAAAATTCCCCTTCGGTTTACATATATGAAAATATATTAATTCCGAGGTAGGGCGGATTAGATATTAAAGGACATTGTAGCTCGAATAATATATATATATATATAGTATAATATATATATATATATATATATATATATATATATTATTTATATATATACATATAAATATCTCTGAAGAAAGGTTGGTGCATCTGGAGGAAGGATTACCCTTCTATTGTTTTTGAGTTGCCTGGCTCCTTATCAGAACTAGAACAATGTGTAAATATATGTAATTAAGCTTCAATTGGGATTTCAAAATATTCTAATATCTTGGAATACCTTGCTGCCTTTAAAACACTCCTGGATGGAGTCAACACAAGAAATAACAACACATTGTCGTAACGTTAGTTTTTTAGAGCAAAATTTGCCTCTCGAAGAGTACACTAAGATCACACTTTGTTAGCATGTTGACAATAAATATGAAGTCTTTCAAAGAAAATTTAAAGACATGATCATCTTCCGAGTGTTTTGACAGCATGGACTTGACAGTTAGTAAGCCGTTGGCCGCATAAATGTCAGTGTGTCTGGATTATTGTGTATATTGCAAAATGAATTTGCCAGTGTGGGACCTGTGAACAACACGGAAAGAAACATTGAACGCTATATTGTAATTAACAGGTGTTCAGTATATTATGTGCAGGTGTGTGTGTTGTGGGGTGGGGGGTGGGGGGGGGGGGGGGGGGTGGGGGGGGGGGGGTTGGGGAGGTGGGGGGGGGACCCCATAACATGCGCAGTTTTTGTAGTATAAGACTCCATGTCTAAGTATAGATAGTGAATTTTCCTAAATACTTACTATATCATTTTGAAATGGTTTGATATACGTTAAAAATCAAGAAAATATCCTTTGAAAAAGAGAGACAGATTAATGAATAAAGGAGGATAGACACGTAACCGTATAAAAAAACGAACGTAAGAATGAAAAACAAAATCACGTTCACCAAGGGGGGGGGGGGGGGTGGGGGATGGGGGCAGCCTTGGGCAACAGTCTAAGTAAAAGTTATGAAAATGATTTGCATCATTATTTCATGTAATTCTTGCTGTCATTCCTTTCACTATTGCAGACTGGCTTGTTATGTGTTATTGTATGAGAGAGAGAGAGAGAGAGAGAGAGAGAGAGAGAGTTCAGAACTTAATATTGTTGATTCAAAAGAGTAATAATTTTCATTGTGGTTTCTTCAAGTGGCTTCAGATCACTGTAATTCCAGTAGATTGACGCCCGTAGAAGCCTTAATCAATATATTGTACAATGTTCTGCCTCAATGAACTTTTCTAAGTGCTGAGTAATCAATCAGTACTTTCGCTGAGTTCGTAATGTAGAGTTTCTTTCATTATAATCATGAATTGTTTTGTTTATTTGCCCCAGTGTAACAGACAATGACTCATCCATTATTTTTAACGTATTTATTTTTTTCTCATTTCAGGTGAGTGTTGGTCTACTCTCCATGAAGTAAGAGTGAGTATAACTCATGATTCTACGTTGCTATAGTAAATTCACATCAACCGTGCATTTGATGTCTAGGCCAGTCTCTTACGACGCTCCTGATTGGCTGTTTGATAAGCCAATCACAGGGCTGGAAACTATGCGAACTCTGGAAAGAGTTCGCATAGGCAGGATGTATATTCCACCTCTCCTGGGAGATACTTTTGAAAGACTTATATCCCTCAGGAGAGGTGGAACATAGAACCTACCCTTGTGAACTCTCGATAGAGACTGAGTTTCCAGCCCTTTGATTGGCTTATCAACAGCCAATCAGGAGCGTCGTAAGGGACTGGCCTAGACATCAGATGCACGGTTGATGTGAATCTAGTATAGTAATATGATTCATGGAAAGGTTATGTGTATTTAGATTGCTAAAGTATCTGTTTACATATATCATTATATGCATGTTTATACTGTATACAGGTTTATTTATAATTCAATACAAGAAAACAGTTTGGCTAGAGATATTCACCTCTTGCTTTGAGGTCTTTGTATATTTTTGTAATCATACGTATTTGCATGTATAAATGTGTATGTATAATTACAGTACATACACACTCACGCACAAATGCATTCCTAATTGTATATTCACTCTAGCATACAATTTTTAATTATTGAATTGATACTTCTACGCATGAATGTATATTCAAGACAAATACAAATGTATTCCTAAGTATACACTCACTATAGCGTACATTTTTATGAATAAATTGATACATGACACATGTATGTAACGTTCAAAAAAGTTGATAATCTTACCAGGAGTAACCTTCCCCTTCCCACCCCCTTTGTAATAAATGAAATATCAAAAGCTATCAAAAGTCGAACGCCGGAGAAAGGAAGGAAAGAAAATATATGATTTAGATTTTACAGACTCACTTGTTGGTATCTTCGGGTTGATTCTTCCGTGTCCACTTTGTTCTTCAGTTTGCTTCTTCTTTTTTTTCGCTTACTCGGTGAGTAAGCCTACGAAGTACTATGTTGTTGTTGTTCTTCTTCTTCTTGTTCGTGCTATTCTTCTTATTCTTGCTGTTGTTGTTCTTGTTTAGGGGGCGGGGTAGGAAAGCCCTATGGAAAATCCTAAAGAAAGGTCTGAAAAAGGTGTTTCGCGTTGAGTTAAAGATACAGGAATTTTAGGATAGGATATTTATGGTTTATTTATTAGAATGAAAATGTAAAAAATATATATCATGTTCATGTTAAACAGTACAGAACAATTATTTCTGAAAAAAAATATAGCGTATTTATTTTCATTTTTGTTCGTGAAACAACGCTCTATTTGACCGTATAGATTTTAGCACGCGCGCCCCGAGTAAGCTGAAATCAGATCACGCCTTGTTTCTTTTACAATGCAATATTTACTTTATATGTAATATTTATATATTTTATATAGACAGTGTGGAAAATTGGGCTGTATAAACAAAGGAAGATTATAAAAGCTATTCTCTCTCTCTCTCTCTCTCTCTCTCTCTCTCTCTCTCTCTCTTTTGTACCTTTCCCCTTTAATTATCTGAAAGGAGTTTTTTTAAAACTCGGAGTTTCCGCCATTCTGGTTATATGGGTTTAATTTTTTTTTTCTTTTTTTTTTTACTGCGATGGCAGTATTTTGTGGTGCTTTTCGATTACCATTTTGTGACGTTGAAAAAGTTTACGCTCTCTCTCTCTCTCTCTCTCTCTCTCTCTCTCTCTCTCTCTCTCTCTCTCTCTCTCTCTCTCTCTCAAATAAAGAAGTGATCAGGTATTTTAAATTCAATTTTAACGTATAAGATAGGGACATACTTGTGTTTGCTCTCTCTCTCTCTCTCTCTCTGCGTCAATAACCTCGTCGTTGCGATGCCAGTAAGAACTAACAAATCAATCAACCATCCTCTCTCTCTCTACAAAATAAATAAGAGATCACTCATTTTTAATCAAATTTTCACGATTGAGTTCGTGAGCATTTTCTTTCTCTCTCTGCTCATCTCTCTCTCCTCTCTCTCTCATCTTCTCTCTCTCTCCTCAAATAAATAAAGATCACGTATTTTTAATCAAGTTTTCATGATTAATTTTCGTGGAGCATTTCTTGTTTGCTTCTCTCCTCTCTCTCTCCTCTCTGTCCTCTTCTCTCTCATCATCTCTCCGTCTCGTCTCTCTCTCTCTCTCTCTAAATGAGTAAGTATTTTGGATTGTATTTTAAATATTCACATAAGAGTCGCTTCAAGGTGTGAAGTTGTTTCTGTAGTATTTCTGAATATATCGGCTTGTAACTTAGATCTTGTCAAATGATCTTAATATATTATTGAGTTTATTTACCTATCATCAGGTAACATAATTTTTCGAAAAAATTTCATTCTTCATTAAACTTTATGCTTGAACTCTCCGAAGAAAAGATTGAATGCTAGGGATCAAAATACCATCGTCTCCCGTTTCTTTATTTTTTCTTTTTGATATTCTGTCTTCTTTTCTTTCGCTTGCTTGCTTGCAGAAGCTGAGAATAGTTGCGAGTCATTTATTGACTGTCGGAACTATTCTTTTACATTTTTCCTCTGGTCAATTTTTTATCAAAAAAATATTTTTTTTTTAATATTCCGTCACTTTTCCTTTACAATTCCGCCAATGTAGAAAGGAGCTGAAAATAGTTGCACTTTCGACGAGGAAAAATCTATCTCCGTATTTTATTTTGCTGATTAATTCACGTTGTCTGCTTGCAAGTCATTTTTCCACTTATTGTACGCTCGGAGTCTCTTCGTCTTTTATTTGTATAACTGTGTAAACAATAGGGAACAGCTTAGATACTCACACATATATATACATATATATCTAATTATTTATATATATTTTTATATATTAATTATATATGTATAATATGTGTGTGTTTGTATATAATTATAATATATATTATAGTTTAGATATATAGTATATATATAATTTATATAATGTGTGTATATATATATATATATATATATATATATTATGTATATTATATATATGGTATAATATGTATATAGATATATATAAGATATATAATATATGTTATATATATATACATATATATATATATATATATAAGGGCCGGAGCTGGAGCTCAAAGAAGATATATTACGAGAAGTAGTAGGGAAAGGCATCCTCATCCTTTAACAGTTTTATTTAAATGCCGACGTTTCGCGACGAATTCCAAGTCGCATTTTCAACCCAAAAATATATATAATTTCCGAACATCAATACTCAGTTTGATTTAATTTATACTAAAAATGTTATGACAACAGCTCTCAATAAAGTAAAAATGTTAAAATTCAAAGGTACCTTGAAAGGCAAACCAATTACAAGTCCAGGACTTCACTAAAATCTTAAAAAACACCTAACCTATACCAAAAGAAAGAGTAAGATTAACAAAAATAAGTAAAACCAGAGTGAGGCAAACCAGCTGCCCAAACTATGCTATGAACAATTTTACAGAGGACGTTTGGGCCGGACTGCGGAACAACAACAACCTGACTAATTTTAGAATCTATAATTATCAAATAGACTGTCTTCTTCTTCTTCCCAGCTTGTTCCATTTTTATATGGGGTCGCCGTTTCGGATGAGCCGTTTCCATCTATTTCTATCTTGTGCTTCTGCCTCATCAATTCCCTTCTCATGTAAGTCTCCTCTCACACAGTCCTTCCATCTCTTTCTTGGTCTCCCACTTTTTCTTCTTCCTTGCACCTCCACCCCCATAGTATGTCTCCCAGCGTGGTCCTCCTCTCCTCAACAGGTGTCCATCGACCATCTCAGCCTCCCCTCCTGCACTTTCTTTGATACTTCCACCACCTTAGTTGACCCCCTTATGTAGTCATTTCTGATCCTATCCACTCTTGTTACCCCAGACTCCACCTAAGCATTCTCATTTCTGCCACATCCATCTTCTTCTGCTCTGCTTTTCTCATGCTTGCTGTTTCCGTACCATACAGCATTGCTGTTCTTACCACCGTCTTGTGAAATTTTCCTTTTAACCTAAGCGGCACTCTTTTGTCACAAAGAACTCCAGAGCGCTCTCCAGTTGTTCCAGCCTGCCTGTACCCGATGTTTTACTTCCGTCTTCCTAACTTCCTCCAGCGTTAACAAAAGATCCAAATAGACTGTAACGTCGTTAAACACCCAAACTTCTTCTGTAAAAATTGTTTCATAGCATAGTTTGGGCAGCTGGTTTGTGGCCTCACTCTGGTTTTACTTATTTTTTGTTAATCTTACTCTTTCTTTTGTATAGGTTAGGTGTTTTTAAGATTTTAGTGAAGTCCTGGACGTTGTAATTGGTTTGCCTTTCAAGGTACCTTTGAATTTTAAATTTTTACTTTATTGAGAGCTGTTGTCATTACATTTTTATTTTAATGTAAATTAAATCAAATTGAGTATTAATGTTCGCAAATTTTATATATTTTTAGACTTGAAAATGCGACTTGGAATTCGTCGTGAAACGACGGCATTTAAATAAACTGTTAAAGGATGAGGATGCCTTTCCCTACTGCTTCCTTCGTGATATATATATATATATATATATATATATATATATATATATATATTATATATATATATATGTTTATATATATATATATATATATATATATATATATATATATATATATGTTTATATATATATATATATATATATATATATATATATATATATATATATATATATTCAGATTTATTAACGAATACACAAACGCCACTCTTTTAATGCAGTTAATTACATAAAAACCACAGATTACATACTAAGGGATGCTTGCAAAGCGCCAAATAACTTGGTAACAAAAGAAAGGCCAAAGAAAAGAAAGCGGCGCTATACTGACGCCGAAAAGAAAGTATTAATACTTCGATATCCAAATATCACGAAAGGGAAAGTGACGGGAAGACGAATGACAGAACTATTGCATTTAACGATTGCACGCTGTTGCTGCATTGTTGATGAAGCTGCGGTCTGTTGAGTTACTGAGAGAGGGTTTGAAGGAGTGAAATGCCTTTATATATACTACATATATATATAAATATATATATATATATATATATATATATATATATATATATAAATCATACGTATTTATATTCATTATATTCGTATATAATATTTATGAAATCTTATCACACCACGTGATTCATATACATGAATTAAGCTACAATATCTTTTAATATCATCGCTCTACCTCTGATAGTTAGTATAGTTTCATATATGTTAACCGAAGGGGAATTTATATCTATATGTATATTTTTCTTGTATCAGTCTTTACGGGAAGATTATATCGTACTGTGTGTTTATACACACATTTTATACAACTCCTCTTTCCCGCATTGTTGCCACGTTTTGCCAGATAGATATTGGTGAAATGATATGAGATGGAAATATGATTTAAAATAAAATACCTTTATTTAGCAGCATTTTACTGCATAAGTCAGATTAATTTCTTTAACAAGAGACTGTTGGTCAACGTCATTTCATGGTGCGGTAATCCTTGTAATTGATTTCAATGGCTGATGTCTCTTTTTAAGTTCAGCGATGTTCACGCATCGAATCGGACATTTACGGAAAATATAATCGAGTCTCTGATAAGATGAGACGCTTGGGTAGTCTCCTAGAAATTTAACTTGGAAGAAACATACGATTTTCCTTTTCATTACATTACCTCGATGTTTTATGGCCGGAAATGGGTTTGGCGTTTGTTTTATTAGCTTTTCTTTGATAATGATATTTTTTGTGGGAATTATAATCTTGCTCTCTCTCTCTCTCTCTCTCTCTCTCTCTCTCTCTCTCTCTCTCTCTCTCTCTCTGTCACACACACACACGGATTTCCCCATGTCTTGAAAAGGATTATCCATTCTCTCTCTCTCTCTCTCTCTCTCTCTCTCTCTCTCTCTCTCTCTCTCTCTCTCTCTCTCTCCATTTCTTTGCCCAGCGAAATTCATACAATGACGACGATCGATCTTCGAATTGAATAGTCCACAATAGACCAACGAAAGCTCGTAAAGACCACCTAAATCACTGCAGCTGCAGCACCCAGATAAGAATGGGGCTTTATATTCGCTCTGGTTCAGCTAAAATCGGTGATTAACCCTTTGTAAAATTAATGACTGGCAATATTCTAGATCAGAATAAAACAATTAGTTACTGATAATATTCTAAATAAGAAAGGTATTGTGATGAGTCTCCCACTGAGTAAATATAATGGTTATTATTAATTTTCTCGCTCTTTTTTTTTCTTTTTCTTTTCAAATTTTGACCTTGACTGATTTTGGTAATTGAAAAGATTGAGCTTCACAGTTAGAAACACAATGGAACAATGATGGGAAACGAAAGTTATATATATAATATAAAGCTCCTCCCTCCCTCCCTCCCTCTGCGAGAGAATAGGGGGAAATCGGTGCTCTCTCTCTCTCACCCTGAGCCAACCCTAAATAGGGGGAATGGTTCGATTCCAGTTTTTAGTTTTCTGCAAAAGAAAACTATTGAGATGGCTTTGTCTGTCCGTCCTCAGATCTTAAAAACAGCTGAGGCTAGAGAGCTGCAAATTGGTAGATTAATCATCTACCATCCAGTCATCAAACATATCAAATTGCAGCCCTCTAGCCTCAGTGGTTTTCATTTAATTTAAGGTTAAAGTTAGCCATAATCGTGCGTCTGGCAACAACGACATAGGCCAGGCCACCACCGGACCATGGTTTCATGGGCCGCGGCATATACAAAAGTTTCATGGGCCGCGGCATATACAACAGTTATACCAAAACCACCGAAGGATAGATGTATTTTCCGTGGCCTTGATTATACGCTGTACAGAAAACGGGATTTTTTACTTGTATTTTTTTTAATCAGTATCAATGTCGTCACGAATTAGTGTATTAATCTGCGTAAATTTTAACTTGATTTATTTTATATGCAAAAAGTGGAATGATCCTGCACAACGAGCCCCCTATGGGTGTAGTAGTGCCGTCAGTGCACTTCATGCGGCGCACTGTAGGCATGACTTGAGGTTCTTTGCAGCACCCCTTCGGTCCCTAGCTGGAGCCCCTTTCATTCCTTTTACTCTGTCTCCGTTCGTATTCTCTTTCTTCCATCGTACTGTCCACTTAGCTGCAACAACTTTCATTCCTTTTACTGTACCTCCGTTTGTATTCTCTTTCTTCCATCCTACTTCCCACTTTCTCCTAACAACTGTTTCACAGTGCTACTGTGAGGTTTTCCTCCTGCTGCACCTTCCAGACCTTTCCACTGTCAATTTATTTTTCAGCGCCGAATGACTTTATAGCCTTTTACTGTTTCTCCGTTCATATTCTCTTTCTTCCATCTTTTCCTCCTGTTGCACCTTCCAGACCTTCTCATTGTGAACTTTTCTTTTAACGTTGACTTTATAGG
>NC_061099.1:31361686-31366551 GCF_015104395.2 Macrobrachium nipponense | reverse complement strand
GTTGACTTTATAGGTCCCATTCCACTCCTACACAACGAGTTACATCAAACCGCACAAATGGAAGGTTGGAAGGTCTCCTGGACCGGTTGAGGACTGGTTAAAAAAAAGAAAGGAGAAAAAAAGCTTCCTCAAACCACAGGCATGTTTGGAAAGAAGCTCGGCAGGAGGTCACCACCACCACCGCCGCCGCTTGCTGGCGTCACGTTCGTGAAATGAGCAGCGGAAACCGTGTGCGTGCGGCGCTTTCAGCCCCTTCCTTTCGTCGTCTTTGAAAGCAGAATTTCGTAATTTCATACGTTATGTTTCTTCCTACACCTACTTATTTTCACTTTAGGATCCTTGAAACGTTACTGTGGTAATTTTTACATGTAGGAGGCAGTGGTCATATCTCTTCAGGCTTTGTAGTGTGCGTATAGGACTAATCTAAATTGGAATCCATATTGTGATGTTTCTATGTTGGTGATGTTTGCTTATAAATAGGCAGCAAGAATTAGGTGGGTAACAAGAGTTACTCATTGATTTCTCAGTAGCTGGAACCCTTGGTGGAAAAAGAAATTGAGAAGTAAATAATCAGCTGGGAAAAAGTGAAAAACAAAGGTGTTATTTCATTTGCCACCAAATGAAATAACAAGAACACTTAAAATAAATGTCCCAAATAACAAAAAAACCATTAAGAAATAGCTTAAATCTTAAATTAGATGTCCCAAATAACAAATAAACCATTAAGAAATAGCTTAAATCTTAAATTAAATGTCCCAAATAACAAATAAACTATTAAGAAATAGCCTAAATACGCTTAAACCTTGGTCACAGCAGTAATATAACTTCCACAAAACTGTGGGTATTGAACCTCACAGAGGAAAAGACAAGACTTTGAATTAATATATATCTAGGGCTATTGGGTAAATGCCAAAGAATGCCACATTTAGTATCTTGTTCTATGTCTTAGGAAATAAACTATTACGTCATTAATTTCGCTTTTTCCCATTTTCTTGCATTGGTCATCTAGGGGTTCTTAAAGCCTGGGATTGGGGAGTTGAAGTATTATACGGATCCTCTCATGAAGATTCTCAAGTGTTTGATTGAAAGGCTAGATATAAGATGCTGAGTTTACAGGAGGAAGGAAGACATATTTACTCTCTCTCTCTCTCTCTCTCTCTCTCTCTCTCCAGCCAAGGGTGGCTGTTCATATCTATTTTTATTTTACTTTTTCATGTACACTCATTTTCAAAGGAAGTCCTAAACTTGAGTAGCAGTTCAGCCCGCCCCAAAAGTTATCAAGCCCCCCCCCCCCCCCCCCACAAAACCCTTCACATCCCCCCCCCTTGGAATTATGCAATGCCAGCGAAAAGCCTCAAGCTGCAATAGTGCAACATGGATGCTTCAAGCACCGAAGGAAAAGTGAATTCTGAGCCCAGAGTTTAAAATATTTTAGTGAAGCAGATAGGTCCTATTTGTCGGTTGTTAACCATACTACACTCAATCGATATTACTCTTTGTTTTTTAGCTTACTTGGGGAGTAAGCCTACAGACTACTGTATTGTTGTTGTTGTTGTTGTTGTTGGGGGTTACAAAAAATCTAAGTAAGAGCCTGAAAAGTTCTGAAAAAGGTGTTTCGCGTTGAGTTAAAGATATTGGAATTTTAGGATAGGATATTTATGATTTATTTATTAGGATGAAAATGTAAAAGATAAATAATGTGCATGTATGTATGATGCTCTCATTGTCGTAACTCATAAGTCAAATGACGGAATTTGTCGATTCTCTCTTTTTGTTTCTCTCACTGGAGAGAGAGAGAGAGAGAGAGAGAGAGAGAGAGAGAGAGAGAGAGAGAGACCAATGTCATTTTTCTCTTATTTCTTTAAGAGTTTCTCCTTTGGTGTGTGTGTGTGTGTGTGAGAGAGAGAGAGAGAGAGAGAGGCTAATGTCATTATTCTTTTTTGTATCTTTAAGAGTTTCAACTTTGGTAAGAGAGAGAGAGAGAGAGAGAGAGAGAGAGAGAGAGAGAGAGAGAGAGAGAGACGCGCTGACCTCCTAGACGTGCAATTTCTCATCACGGAATTTCTTCCAATAGAGCTTCTGGGACGAGTCACGTCGTTTCAGAGTTCTTCTTCACTTTCATATTTCAAGGTTACCTTTTTTTGTAATCTTCAACTTCCCAAGGATTAATTCTGAATGTTGATTCATTTTATGAAATTTAGGCTGCCACCCCAACCACTGGGGCACCCTCGTACCAGTGAGCTCTCAAGACAGTGAAGAAAAGAGGCTTTTGGAGCCGTTGGACAGCAAGGTAAAAGATGATGCGATTTAACTTTAAAAAATAAACAAAAAAATGCACGATTCAGTTTGTAACGACATAACGTATAACCTACCTAACAGGAGGCATATCGGAATGACATAAACATCCTTCAGAATAATTATATACATATATTTATATATATATATATATATAATATATATATATATATATATATATATATATATATATATATATATATTATACACAGGGAACATTCTGAAACTCTTATCCTTGCTCTTCATTTTGGAAGAGATAAATTTATACCATCCGGTTACCCTGGACACGACAGCAACAAGACCAAATGATTCACTATAATTTTGCAATGAGGACAAAGAAATGCAACTGCTCTCAGTGATATTTCTTAATAACAGAATTTCATTAAGAGTGGTAAAAATTATCAGAGGGCAGAGAAACATAACACGAAAAACCACCACAGGATTCTGAGTCAAAAGCATAGGATATATTTTTATAATTTAGTTTTGTATACTATATTTTAAGCCATGAAATGGTTGTACATGTTTAGAATTTATCTTTGTATTATTTATTTCAAGCCATGAAATGGTTGTATATTTTTAGAATTTAGCTTTGTATTCTATATTTTGAGACCATAAAATGGTTGCGTGAACATCTGTCTGTATATGTAAATAATACTAAGTTATTCCTCGAAGTCTAGGCAACAGAAACTCTGCATGAATTTATATTATTCTGTTTGGCAGGATTTGACCCTGAATTAAGTTTTCGCGCTCGCCACTAATCCGGTGGTTCGAAGTTCCACTCTCTGTCCGGCCAACACGAATCAGAGGAATTTATTTCTGGTGATAGAAATTACATTTCTCGATATAATATGGTTCGGATCCCACAATAATAAGCTGTATAGGTCCCGTTGCTAGGTGACCAATTGGTTCCTAGCCACGTCAAAATATCTAATCCTTCGGGCCGGCCCTATATATAGGAGAGCTGTTCATATACTTAACTTTACACTTGAATTAAAGGCGTTTCTTGCTGAAACCAAACTGTGAGAGTTGTAACTTGATGAAGATATAAATCCCGAGAAGCGAGAGAGAGACTTTTAATTTATTAACCAACAACGTATCAGCCATAACTTCCACGCGTCCTGTGTTTTCTGAGTAATTATCGTGTTTTATACTCGCCAGAAGCTTCAGTTTTCGTCATTATCGCCGGGGTGTCTATAATAAGCGGCAGCTCGTAATTGCCCCACGAAGATCAAGACGAATTCTGGAAAGGACGAGGGCTCAACCGCCTGATCATTCAAACAATAAACTTGCTTGTTACCTAACCTTTGTTGTTTTTTCAAATGTTTGTGCTCCTACTTGTCAGTTCATTGAGGTGACATAATAGTGAACAAGACCACAGCTGATGGTCGAAAGCTTTAATCCTGTACAAGAAATATATATTTTAAACTACAGAAGGATTTTACTTCAATGTATTGTGGATTGTATCCTCTTATATATATATATAATATATATAATATGTAATATATATATATATATATATATATATATATATATATATTTTTTTTAATCTTAATTCCGTCAGTGGGTGGACGGTGATGGATTTGGCTGAGAGAGCTCAGCTGGGTTTCTTTAGTGTGACGCAATTTGAGAGAGAGAGAGAGAGAGAGAGAGAGAGAGAGTCCAGGGCGTTAGCAATTCGACGCAAAGGTCGTTTGAAAGACCGGGGTTCGGTCCCTAAGTGGGTCAGAAATATAATATATATATATATATATATATATATTATATATATACATATATATATATATATATATATATATATATATATATATATATATATATATATATATGGGACGAAGAGAGGACAGGATGCAGCATCTCTTTACCCATGAGATGATATAATCGGCGGACGTCATATACCCGCTGAAGACCCATTATTTTTTTTTTTTTTTTTGTATTTCCTGTGAAGTTGCTCATCGCCTAAATACTTTTGGGGCGGTCATGGGAAATTCACAGCTTCCCTTTCTATGATGCTTAATTCTTCTAGAAGGTAGGTGGCTGCTTAAAAGTGTTACTTACTAAGCCTCTCTCTCTCTCTCTCTCTCTCTCTCTCTCTCTCTCTCTCTCTCTCTCTCTCTCTCTCTCTCTCTTTCTCCAGGGACTTTGTTGCCCTTTCAGGCACATCATCTATGTAGCCTTTCTTAGGCCTTATGTTTCTTGCTAATACTAGCGAATTATGCTCTTCGCTAACCTATCACATACACCTATATGCTCACAGTTCTTTGAACGATCTTCATATTCATGTGTTCACATAATGTGAATGAATGAATGAGAGAACCGTATCCTTGCGTCATTCATGCCCAATCTATTCATTTATGTAGAATCTTCACATAAACGCTTACTCGATCAATGTATAGAGCTCCATTTCACAGTCACTTTGCGTTCAGGAATATTCATGACTAAACAGCGATGCATTCAAGGGAAACCCCATTCATTCCCCTGGGGGGTTCAAGGGAGGGGCTGGGGAAGGGGGAATGGAGGAGGGGTGGTTCCACAGACACATTGTGTTCAGGAATATACATGCCTAAACAGCA
>NC_061099.1:31351686-31356686 GCF_015104395.2 Macrobrachium nipponense | reverse complement strand
CCAAAACTACTATGTTGTTTTAGATACAGCTGACCTTATGCCAGCACGGGCTCTTGCTCCTAGAGCAGCCCGTAAGAACAGCTGCTGGGCTGTTTTGAATATGCACGAAGCCAAGCTTCATGGATGCCGACGGTAGTGGTATACATATATCCATCCATATGATACATCCCCTTGTATTGTTTTCAGTGGACCACGGTCAGACGTTCGTCATAGTCGAAGGCAAGGAACGCCTCCATTGAGAGAGAGAGAGAGAGAGAGAGAGAGAGAGAGAGAGGGTGGGAGAGTGGGTGAGCAAGAGAGAGAGAGAGAGAGAGAGAGAGAGAGAGAGAGTGCATTTGTGGATCCAGGCTCAGTATTGCTCGAGTCGTGGTGTGTGTGTAGTCTTCGGCTTCCTTCTGCCTCTTTTCATACGCTCCTGTCACGCCTCTTTTTCTCTCCCCCTCGTATACGTCCTTTCCCCTCTCTTTTATCATCCGCTGTGTACGTTGTCGTCGTCGCTTCGTGCCGTCCTATGCCCGTGCGGTACGTGACGATGATTGGGCAGTGCCGTGCCTGCGAGGAGAGAGAGAGAGAGAGAGAGTGCCCGGTAAACGGTGAATTCGAGGTGTTTTTATCGAAGAAGAAGAAGGAGAAGGAGAATGCAACAATAACGGAAGTGCTCTCCAGGAAGCAGGATTTTCGGGAAGAGAGAGGAAAGGGAGGAGGAAGCAGTGCAGTGAGAGAGAGAGAGAGAGAGAGAGAGAGAGAGAGATTCTATTGTACATGTCCTAAAGAGGGAAGTGTAGTGAAGATTTTTAACGACAAAATGAGATGAAAATAGCAATTTTTTTAAATAAAGAAAGAGAGAAAAAAGGGATTAAAATAGCATTTTATTCCGAGAGAGAGAGAGAGAGAGAGAGAGAGAGAGAGAGAGTAGAGAGAGAGAGAGAGAGAGAGATATTCTATTATACGTGTCCTAAGAGAAGTGTAGTGAAGAATTTTAACGACAAAATGAGATTAAAATAGCAATTTTTTTAAACAACGAATGAGAAAAAGGGATTAAAATACCATATTATTCCGAGAGAGAGAGAGAGAGAGAGAGAGAGAGAGAGAGAGAGAGAGAGAGCTTGGATGAAAGATGGGTATTGACACTGCCACAATTAACTTGTCCTAGACAATGCGAAGCCAGAAGTGAACAGTCGGAATGTATACCGGCACATTGTTGCCGAGAGAGAGAGAGAGTAGAGAGAGAGAGAGAGAGAGAGAGAGAGAGAGAGAGAGAATGACAAACTCGTCGTATAGACTTGAATTGATGCGAAAGTATGCATATAGTGGAACTGTTAAAAAACACATTCGTTGTGAAATAAAATTGCTTTTACGATGTGAATTTTTTTGCAGCATATTTTTTTTTGTTAACGAAGAACCCAAATTCAAAATGTGTGTGTATATTTGACTGTTGGTTATAAGTGCAACTTGAGCCGTAATTTGTATAGATACCTTCAAGAATTTTCATGGATGTACATATTATAGATATATATATATATATATATATATATATATATATATATTATCATATATATATATATATATATATATATATATATATATATATATATATATATATACATATATAGTATATATATATATATATATATATATATATACAAACGACTTATCCTTTTGGATAATTTATCCTTAACCACTTCCTGTTGACAGATATCCATATAATTGCGGATGCATACATTACCGATCTCGCATTCTCGGTACGCGGTGTCATACACATTAGTCAACGGATAATTCGTTAGCCTTTTTATTTACGCATATTTCGTGTATTGATAAGATGGACAAAATCGTCCATAAACTGAAACTTCCAATTGATAACAGAATCCCCTTGCATTGGTGTTGCATTAAATTCATGACCGATAAAGACAGACAGGAGCAAACCATAGTTATTGATCGAGTCTTCTTGCATAGATTTACAAAACTGACAATATCCCTTCTGTATTCATCTCTCAACATTTCATGCGGTTTCCGTGTCGTAGTGGTTCTCATTTTTGTAGCTTTTGTGGGGGAGAGTGTACTGGTTGGTATTGATTCTCATAAAGTTTGGCGGTCTGGCTACGAGGCGAGGGGGGGTGCATTTAGCTATTAATGTTTTTGTTTTTGTTATTACTAAGGAACCGCTAATGTGTTGAGTCGCATAATCTTGCAAGTGACTAAATGCTGAGCTCATATTGAGATTCGTCTGTTAGATCATTTCGTATCAGTGTATAGGTCATGATACAGTTGAGCTAGAATGTCAGTAAAACAGAAAGAATTGTTTATACATTGCTATGGTGAATAACACAAACATACACCGATGTATACTAACTATAATATATATATATATATATATATATATATATAAATATATATATATATATATATATATATATATATATATATATATATATATGTATAAAAACATAACTTGAATGACAGCATTTAAGTATTATGGATTTTGGTCTTGCAATTTATATTGAATGCAAACAAAAGACGTTTAGCCTTGCGCATTGATGTGTTATACGTAAATGCATGCAAATGTTTGTCGTCCTTACGTACGAGAGAGAGAGAGAGAGGAGAGAGAGACGAGAGAGAGAGAGGAGAGAGGAGAGGAAGAGAGAGAGAGAGAGAAGAGAGAGAGAGAGAGATCCTTTCTCTGCCCTGACTAGTCTGTTTATATAATTAATATTAATCAATTATCATATATCAATCATTATTACTTTCAAATATTAAGTGCCATTGCATTATAGCGATTATTTGTGTGTGTATTGGCTGGAGCAAAAGTATGACCTGAAATAAGGTTCAGAGCTGAATGTTAAACTGTTTGCTGAGCTAATTACCAAACCGAAGTTCGATTTCTGTCAAATGACAAAATGGCTCCACATTAAAAACTCATTTATTCTAAACTTAACCATTCTATAAAGATATTTGCTCATTTAACAATAACAAGATACAGTCTTATTGCTCCCAATATTATGATGCAATGTAACCCAGAAACGATTGCGTGGCTCTTGTTCTGTTAACGTAAACAGCTGACGAAGGGACCTCCATGAGAAATCACCTTAAGAAGCCAGGTATGGAGATTCTGAGTGGCCACTCATTTGGGCGACTTCGTCCAATCCATATCCCTGGAAAATGCTTGGGAGAAATGTAAGCGAATAGACACCTTGAAATCTGGAGGAACCTCCCATAATGTTGAAGTCACATCTCTGATTTTCCAATCACCTGTTTTTCATTTGAGTCGTAAAAGTGTTTGTTATAATACTACAGTGTGATTTACCAGTTACAGTATTAAGGAAAAGTCAGATTATCTTATTTTAAGTTATTAACCCATTGTGGATTTTCGGTACGCCAGCAGTATATATGTTGATTGAACTTTTTTATTTTTCTTAATTATCAAAGGTAGATTTTTCCAGCTGCCTAGACCGAATAAACCGTTCACAATACCCTACACGATGGTCTTGATTATAACAGTTTGGTTCCTGGACCCCCCCCCCTCCCCAATTATGTTGAAGTCACATCTCTGATTTTCCAATCATCTGTTTTTCATTTTGTTTGAGTTGTGAAGGAATTTGTTATGATACTATAGTGTGATTTACCAGTTACAGTATGAAGGAAAAGTCAGATTACCTTATCAAGGATTTTCGGTACGCCAGAGTCGAGCAATTTATGTGTTGGCTGAACTTTATATTTCTTAATTATCAAAGTAGATTTTTCCAGCTGCCTAGACCGAATAAAACCGTTTCAATTCACCCAATACCCTACGATGGTCTTGATTATAACAGTTTGGTTCCTGGACACCCCCCCCTCCCCAATTATGTTGAAGTCACATCTCTGATTTTCCAATCATCTGTTTTTCATTTGAGTTGTGAAGGAATTTGTTATGATACTATAGTGTGATTTACCAGTTACAGTATGAAGGAAAAGTCAGATTACCTTATCAAGTTATTAACCCATTGTGGATTTTCGGTACGCCAGAGTCGAGCAATTTATCTGTTGGCTGAACTTTATATTTCTTAATTATCAAAGGTAGATTTTTCCAGCTGCCTAGACCGAATAAACCGTTCACAATACCTTACACGACGGTCTTGATTATCATGGTGTGGTTCCCTGACGACTAGGTCGAAATTGTGAAAATGAAAACGGGAGAGAGAGAATGCGAGGAATCGAACGTGTGGATACGCCTATTTACATCTGGACAAATTCCCTATTGACTTTCGTGGCTCTCGTCCATAGACGTGGAGACCCCACTGCTCTCTCACTTAGCGCTTCGTCTGCCGCTTGGTCGATCACAGACAGGGAGTGTTTTGCTAATAGTTTCATATTGAATCGAAAATCTGTTTAAGGGCTTGGCATCAAAAGTGCCTGCTACTGAACGTGAGGTGGCACTGTAATTTTTTTTCACGTACTCTGTTTTTCTGCGCTGTTTATAACGTTGTTATGGTATGTAAATCGGAAAAATAACGATAATTCAATTATTACCTGTGAAAATATTCCAGATGATATCTCTTACACTGCTATCATAAAACTTTTAAGATTTAGTCCCTGTATTCATTTTTATACGCCACATCATTAACCAGTTATGGTTAAGACAACTTGTATTTTCTACCGAGAAATTTGCATTTCTTGCGTAAATTGAGTAGGAACAGTTCTAAGTACCCTTTCCTTATTCTCTGGAACGTTGGAAATTCCGAATTCGTTTCAACTTGAATTAGGACAAGTTTCACGTACCTTTTCTTCAGTCTCTGGAACGTTAGAAATTCCGAATTTGTTTCAACTTGTATTCCATAATTCCATTTCCTCTGTCACAGCGCCAGCTAAAAGTATAAGAAGCGAGGACGCTTTCTCTCACTACTGATTAAATTTAACTGCCAGGAACCCTTAAGCGACCGAGTGATAAACATCTTGATGATGTCAAGATTCGGACGTTTTTATGAAAATAAGTCCCACTTCTTCCTCACAAACCTCGGCACGGACTT
>NC_061099.1:31339186-31344186 GCF_015104395.2 Macrobrachium nipponense | reverse complement strand
TACATGAGAAACTGAGAGTACCAGGAAGGGTCGTATAAGTGACAGATAGGGATTATAAGGAGATTAGTACCTAGAATCCAACACACCTGGAGAATGAGTAACCTTTCCAAACAAGCATATGTTTTGTGAATAAGTTTTTGTTTACCAAAGATCTGAATGTGGTCAGCTGCCACCCTGTATAATCCTTCAATTGTCTTGTCCCTGTGTGTGAGCAGTTGGACTTAATCTTTTTGTTCTTAAATTGTACCCATGTTTATGCTTGTTTGGAAAGATTACTCATTCTCCAGGTGTGTCGGATTCTAGGTACTAATCTCCTTATAATTCCTATCTGTCACTTATACGACCCTTCCTTGTACTCTCAGTTTCTCATGTATGTCAGTTTGTCTGCTAAGTAAAGGACGTTGAGTCGAAAGATCTTGCATTTACTCCGTTGTTTATCTTTCCTTCTTGGCTTATACCTTTATATATAAACATATATATTATGAGGAGATTTTATGCTGTTGTCAACATGAATTTTAAATCGAAAAATCATCGAGAATGCAATAAAACTCCGCGAACAGCATTAAAAAACATGGAAAGTGTCCATCTGAAAAATATTTGAACCGGTGTGTAATTTATCTAGCACAGGCTTTTTAATAACAGTGAAAGCGCGTGATGCGTGAAAACCGCCATTTCCTAGACACTGAGGTGGACTTCGATGTGATGTAGTTCTTGGTAAAAGAAAGAGAGAGAGAGAAATCAGTTTTCGACCTGAAAATGATCGAGGACACGATCGTCGGCTCCGAAGACGCGGCTGCTGCCTCTCGCTCAGTGAAATCGAGGACTTCATCAGTGACAGAAACCTACGATCATGATCACGTGAGAGTCTCGGAAAGAGAGAGGGGGGCGCTCGATAGTGCCCTGTAGACCCTTTCCCCGCCTGCGAGAGGGGGGCCCGGTGATGCCCCCTTCGAGGCTGCTGCACAGGGGGACATGGCTCAGAGAGTCCCCCCGGGGATTGGTCCCCACAGCGAGGATGGGGCTTCGGTGGATGCGCCCCTTCCCTCCAGGTAAGGTTCCTTCTCTTCTAGTAGGTCGATATATGCACGTACAGACAAGTACCTACATACACACACACACACACACACACACACACAAACACTAAAAGGTAAACGACCCTTCGGAAGTGAAAACTGGTAAAAACTGACCCATTGAAATTTTGGGTGATCTGTCAGTTCATTTGTGTGATAATGGCAGTACATTTTACACACATATGTATGCTTAAAATGTGTATATACTATGTACTTATGTATATTAGGGTAGATAATAATTATTTTTTTTATCACTTCACCTCGACATTTTTCATATCCACACCATTAAGCTACGAATGTCGGTTAATATCCAGTTCTCTCAACCTCGGAAATAATAATATCGAAGGCGAATTACAACTGAAAAGTTCTTCGTCACCGGGCGGATTCGAACCGCTGACAGCAACGACCCCCCCCCCCCCCGCCCCCCTCCCGACATCAGTGTCGGGAACCTCGGATCGGTTATAATTTTCCTTCGTTATTGTTGCAGAGGTGGAGCGAATTGGACTTGAAACGACGATTGTAGCTTCATGTTTCTGAATCTGAAAAATGTCAAAGCTGATTATGATTGAAACTAATGTGTTCGATATATATATATAATATATATATATATATATATATATATATATATATATATATATTATATATATATATATAATTACTAACAGTTCTCATTGTCAAGTAAAGCTTGTACTTTTTTTTTTAATAAATATCTCCGCTTGAGACCATCCACTTTCAACGAAGTCTTGTTAGATAATTGTATTAATGCACAGAACAATTGTGTAAGTGATAAAATTTATATATGTATATATTTTATATATATTGATTTAAAATATGTTCAGTTTTGATATACAGTATTATATATTTTTTTAACTTTATATGTTGATTAAAACAATATAATCGCCTCCATTATTCTTGGTATGAATGAATTTGAAGAGTGAATAAAAAATAGTTATCTCTTCACCTCCTTCCTTTTGACCCCTCCCCCCATTCCCCTCCTGTTCCCTTTCCCCCTCCATTCTGTCAGCTTCCATGAAGGGACTGACGAGTCTCCAAGACAGTTTTAATTCTCTCGTATTATGACGAAAGTCAAAGTGTCTTTGGGAGGGTCACAGCCCAATTTGAGATTGGCCTTATCTCCGTCTTGTGGTCGCTCTGGGCGCCGCGTTCGATCTCTTGCCTTCTGGCTTCTGACTCGTCTGGTTGGTGTCCTGTTTCTTATTTCAGCTTTTCAGGGAGTTTTGTGATGCAATGCGATGCCAGATATTTGTCAATAGATCCTCCAGTTACGTGATTTAGCTTTCTGTTATACTAGGTATGATTTTTTTTTTGTTCGTAAATTATATAATGGAGAATTATGTTTCCGAACGATTTGTAAACATTAACTGAAATGTATAATGTCATAATTTAAAAATTCAACCACTTCTTACTGAAGCCATCGGACTTTTGCTAGTCTGAAAGCTTTACTTAGTCGGTTGTCGTTACTAGGTTGATCATAAGAAAGTACCGAAAGCTTCTGTAATGTCATTCTTGTATTGTACACGTACAGGTTTTTCATGGTTTCGTCGGTGTCTTCATTATGGTTTGAACTTTCAGAAAAACTTAATATACTCACATTTTTTCAAGCTTCCCCGATGAAATTTTGAGTCCGGTTACTTAACGAAAATTGATTTTCATCTGAATATTCAGGAACAATATTATCAGGTATATTTGTGTTATTGTTGATATGTGTGTATAAATACATATATGGAGTGTGTTTTGAATGTACAATTAAGTTTTCAAGGGGGTTGATGATGTATTGAAATGTGATGTGTGATAACCGTAGAGTTTATCGGTTAATATTTTGCTTATGTTAAGGTCGTGCTATTAACTGCTTTGCCAACTTCGTTAGTTTGTTTTATGATTAGTAAAGCATACTTGTCTTTAAGTTTTCATTGATTTTGCAATTGCGAAAATCTCTTTATACCCGTATTAGCACGTAACGAAAGAAAAGTATCAGTTATCATCCTGTAATGGATCAAGAGTGAATGGTTATTCAGGGCGACCATTTATTTTTTCACCTTGCATGTTTTACCTGTGGGTTGAATGCACGCAGAGTGGCCGAAAACACCTGTAGCTTCAATTTCCCACAGGTTTTCACGTTCGACCCTGTCAGTTCTGAGTGCCTGGTGATGGCATAAACAAGAAGGGGGACTGTTTGTTTATTTTTATCTCTCTGTCTCTCTCTCTTTGGAAAGAAAGTGTCTGGGTAATTACTTTGATAGTTGTTGTCCTATTTAAATTTTTTTATTTGCATTGGTAAGGCTGTTTTCTCTCTCTCTCTCTCTCTCTAGAAATTAAGTGTCTGGGTAACTTACTTTGATAGTTGTTGTCCTATTTAAAATTTTTTTATTTGCATTGGTAAGGCTGTTTTCTCTCTCTCTCTCTCTCTCTAGAAATTAAGTGTCTGGGTAAATACTTTTAATAGTTTTGGTCCTATTTAAATTTTTGTTTATTTGCATTGGCAAGGCTATTCTCTCTCTCTCTCTCTCTCTCTCTCTCTCTCTCTCTCTCTCTCCCCCTCTCTCTCTCTCTCTCTCTCTCTCTCTCTCTCTCCAGTTCATTGCCCTTCCCTTCGTGGAATTAGTTCGCATCTGAAAAGGATGAAAAGTACCCGCCACCCCCCCCCCCCCCTCTCTCTCTCTCTCTCTCTCTCTCTCTCTCTCTCTCTCTCTCTCTCTCTCTCTCTCTCTCTCTCTCCGCTTTCGTATTGACTCTGCCTTAGCAGGATAAATACGCAATAAATCCGCACCAAAGGAGATTACATGCAATGAAAGCATCGGCCCTGGGCAGGACTCGGACATAATATTATGCCTTTTGGGTTTGATACAAAAGGCAGATGCAGTCATCATGTTGTGCAATCTCATTTTGGTTTAAGTTATTCCCATGGTAAAAAATTATGAGTATTTGGGGCTTAGAATTGGAAAGTGACGTGGGAGTTAGTGACAAAACTATCTTATATATATATATATATATACATACATATATTACTGAAAAGTCCTCTTGCAACACAGACACAAGTCCTAAGTAAGACGCAGAGCTTCGTTTCCATTCGTCTTTCCATTTCCTGGTAGGAAACCTGGTCTCGTTTCTTGTTGTTGTTGTTCTCTCTCTCTCTCTCTCTCTCTCTCTCTCTCTCTCTCTCTCTCTCTCTCTCAGTGGGCTTCGCACACGTTTCTCCTTCTTTCCTTCTCAGTGTTCTCCGTCTGCCCTCCTCTTCCTCCTCCTCCTTTCTCCCGTTTATCAACCCCCTATCCCCCTCCCCCCGCCTTGGTCTTCCAGTACCAACCCAAGTAATGGAATCATCTTCGTCTAAGGAGTTTTTTATTTTTTTATTTTTTTAGCATTATATAATCGTGATTTATAGTTGAGGACCTGAGGACTCTCTCTCTCTCTCTCTCTCTCTCTCTCTCTCTCTCTCTTTCTGCCACGAGGGCACGATCCTTCGGAGGGTCAGCTTTAGTATGTGTGTGTGTGTGTGTATGCGTCTTAGGAGAGTAAGGGTGTTTACTCGCTAGTATTGCTCTGCAAGCGGGATTGTTTTTCAGCATTACGTGCATTTCAATGAGTATTAACTTCTGTTGCTTCCATTACTATTATTAGTATTGATGTGGAAGCTTTGAATTTTAACAATTACATTTTATTGCATTTCAGAATTTTTTAAATCAGCGTATTAAGAAAAGTATATTATTATTATTATTATTATTATTATTATTATTATTATTATTATTATTATTATTATTATTACTGTGGTTGTTTTGAATTTTATTCATTACATTTTATTGCATTTATTCAGAATTTTTATAGTCAGCGTATTATTATTAATTATTATTATTATTATTATTATTATTATTATTATTATTATTATTATTATTTTATTATTGTGGTAGTTTT
>NC_061099.1:31159186-31334186 GCF_015104395.2 Macrobrachium nipponense | reverse complement strand
TTAGATTTTCTTCAAGTATCTATTTACCAATTTTATATTTTCTTCTAGTATCTATAAATTTTCTCCAAGTATCTATTTATCAATTTTATATTTTCTTTTAAGTACCTATTTATCAATATCCTTCAAGTATCTATTTATTGAATTTATATTTTTTCAAGTATCTATTTATCAATTTCCTTCAAGTATCTATTTATCAATTTCCTTCAAGTATTTATTTATCAGTTTTATAGTTTCTGCAAGAATTAATTTTTCAATTTCCCTCAAGTATCTATTTATCAATTTTATATTTTCTTCAAGTATTTATTTATCAATTTCCTTCAAGTATCTATTTATCAATAATATATTTTCTTCAAGTATCTATGTTTTGATTTTATACTTTCTTCAAGTATCTATAAATTTTCTTCAAGTATCTATTTATTGATTTTATATTTCCTTAAAGTATCTATTTATCAATTTCCTTCAAGTATTTATCAATTATGTATTTTCTTAAAGTATCTATTTATCAATTTCCTTCAAGTATCTATTTATTAATTTGATATTTTTTTCAAGTATATCTATTTATCAATTTCCTTCAAGTATCTATTTCCTTCAAGTATCTATTTATCAATAATATATTTTCTTCAAGTATCTATTTATCAATTTTATATTTTCTTCAAGTATTTATCAATTTCCTTCAAGCATCTCATTTATCAGTTTTATACTTTCTTCAAGTATCTATAAATACTCTTCAAGTATCTATTTATTAATTTTATATTTTCTTCAAGTATCTATTCATCAAATATTCTCCAAGTATCTATTTTCCAATTGGTTTCTGGCGTTTGCCTTTGTCCCTTTCCCCGCGTAATCATCGGAAAATCACGGAAGTAAATATTGCTGATGATACGAGAGGTCTCACGCTGGAAATACCTAATATTATGAACCAACTGCACTTCTGGGTTACAGACATTCCTAGATTTCAAGGTCACAGGTGTTTGTGCGAGTATGTAATATTGACAAAGGTTGGTTATTCAGTCTGTATCTTGACCCACTTTATCCAGCCCTTTTGTTAGTAATGTGTAATTATTTTTTTTTATCTTTTTTCGCCTTTCATCGTATGTTACTCTTCCTGCTCTCTTTCGTGTGGTTTTCAGTGTCCTCCTCTTTGAACTATTTTCACTTTTCAGCCTTTCGAATTGTTTGTCACTTTTTAAAAGTCTCAAAAAATAAATTATTTTATAGAATTCCTCTTTTGTGGTTCGGTGGCCTCGAATGGTAAGTGTCCCATTTGGTTGAAATATTTATTTATTTTTTAAAGTCCCATTATGATACGCTTTTAAAAAACAGATCGAAGTACACTTTGAGATTGTCATTAGTTTTCTGCCTGTCCGTCTGTCCATGATTTCATTAAGTTTCATATAGCCTTGGCACATATGTTCTGGCCACACGTGTTCTTCCTACCTTTACCACACATGTCTCTCTCACTTCCTCTCTCTTTCTTTCTCTCTCTCTCTCTCTCTAGCTCTCTCTCGTTTGGGCTGACCCGTGTGTTAGTCTCATTTTGTTGGGACATGTTGAACACTCTTGTGCCTAGTTGTCTCTGGCTAGTCTTATGTGACAAAGTGACAGAAGTTATCGTGACAGTTTTGAGTTACTCAGTAATTCCAAGTTCTTTGGCCAAGCAGAAATGCCAACTTGCTTCGATAGTGTCTCAGATTTTAAAGTTTGTTGGTCGTATTTTATGTAAAACGGAAAATAGTAACGTTGACTTTACATAATATATTTTATACCGTGATGTGTGCACAGCTGTACAAAGTTCCGCTGGTGTTGTTCTCCCTCAGGACGAATATTCCATGATGTCAGTGTTGGTTATACATCAAGTACCTCTATAGAGCTTACAAGAATTTGAGGTCTTTTCTGCCCTCCGTGTCTTGGAAGACTTACTTTGACCCTTGCGCTGCTCTTACCATTTCTGTTATAGACTGTACACATATGTGCATTGCCTAAATGATTGTTAGAAATTATACAATTTGTTACTAAAATGGTCGATTTCGAAGGATCTGTGGGAAATAAAAGGTTTTAGTAGACGCATTTGTGTCTTCTGTTCAAGGGATTTGAATCCTGTTTTATGGAGTTCTCACAGTAAAAAGATTTAAACCTGATACGCTAGTTTAAAATGTAACTCAAACTCGCGGGTCATGAGTCTTCTTTGGCGAATTATGTAAACTTTCATTTTATTCCGTGTCATCCAGACTTTAGTTTGCAGTTTGAAATATTTACTCAAGGTTCAAATAGTTTAAGTTGAGTGCACCTTTTTTTACCATATACTGTTGTTCCTACATAACAAGTGAATAATGGGTCCGAATAAACCTCAGTGAGTGGATAACTCGAGAAGGGATTCTGTTGAAGTGATGTGTTTTATTGACGATTATTCACTGTTTTCTTGACTACCGAACGTCGTGAGCCACTCAGAGAGAGCGAGAAAGGACGAACCTCTTATGTCTTCCTCCAGAAAGCTGCTCCCGCGTATCCCGTTCCTCTCGCGAAAATGGCAGCATCTCTTCGCCTTCCTGGCCGTCCTTAAGCTGCCTTCGTCTTGGGGGGATTTATCCTTCAATTTCCCTTCCCTGTCTCGCTTCACGACCTTCTTCGGCAGCGACACCCGTCGCTCGGGTCCGACGACGGGCTCTTCGAGGACGTCCCCCTCGTCGGAGACGTCCCCTTCGTCGTCGACCTTCTGCATCATGGAGGTCTCCGGATTGCTGGTCTCCTTTGGAGGGGACGTCTTTAAGGTCTTCTACTACTATCACGACTTTAGTATCCCGTCGGCGTCTTCGTCGGGGATCCTATGCAGACCTTCGGCGCTCCGCCTGTCCGCCTCCTTCGCTCACGCCCTGCTGTCTCTGTCGGGGGTGCCACTGGTGTTGCTCTTGTTGCTATTGCTCGGATGGCGAGACGTCGAGGGCAGCCAAGGTGAAGTGGTACGGATGGTTGCTCAGGTGAGAGAGAGAGAGAGAGAGAGAGAGAGAGAGAGAGTACAATGCAGTGGTATTACTGGGATAACAACGACAGTTTGGTGACATATTTTGCGCCGTCTATATAATACACACGTTTCTCTAATCATTTTAACTCATAAATAACGAGAATTAATGACACGTACGAATGGTTAAAGAAGAAATCACGGTGTCGTTAAAAAAAATCCACTCCTGTTCTCATGACATTAAGTCGATCTTTTATCCTTGTCCTTTTACTACGATTTCTTGCGCTCTTCTTTTGTTCCTCGTGTGTTTGTTAAGTGACTCATCCGCTGTGTGTGTGTGTGTGTGTGTGCTAAGTGTTTTTGTCTTGACCATGTTTGTTTAACCTTGTGACGCCGCCACCGCTGCCTGATATTCCTCCTCTTCGATGACTCAATCTAGATGCCTCGTCTTTCTCCTTTGGCTGCTGCTTCTTTTGTTTTGACTGTGTTTGTTGCTATGGTCACAAATCAGGTTAGGCCATTTGTTTTTTGGGAATTATGTTCATTGGGACATGTGTTTAAAGGAGTTTTGATTGTGTGTGTATATCCTATTATCATCTGATTTATTTACTTCCAAATGCTTGTACGAATCAACTTCCTCCGTTCTCCAACTATTCAAATTAATGTCTGTTTTCTCCATCTTCATATTTTCTATTCACATTCATATCCTACTCATCCTCCTCCTCACATTTATTCTCAATTTTATTTTTTATTCTTCTTGTGAACAGTTTTAAATTCTTTCACTAGTCTCAGTAATTTCTCTTCATTATCCCCAGTCGTGTTACTATATCCACTTTTTAATCCCACAGTTATATACCATCATCTACTGTTGTGGCATTTAGCACCAGTTTCTACAGACATTACACCACCCTTTTGCTACCCCCAACTCGTGTACCTAACCAGTCACTCTCTGGTATTCTCTTATAAAATATTTTTTAATCTCAGCTTCTATACCGCACAATTTCAGATACCATCCGTGTTTTCAGTGTATTATATCTTTTTCTAGACGTTTATGCTACATACATCGTTTCCCCTTTTCTTTCAAACTTCTTGATGAACTGTTTCAGAATAAACGTTCGATCTAATGCCTTATTTCCATGCTGTTCTTCCCTTGTCAGTCCTTTTGGCATATGTCTCACTTCTTTCAGAATCATATCATTAATCTACCTCCATTGTATATAGTTATGCCACAGTGAAATTCTCAAGTCTCTTCTATATACTAAGAAACAGTGATCTGTAAGTGATCCATAACCCTTGGATAGCCATGAAATTAGAGTTTGCTGACATTCCACATCGTCTCTTTAACATGTATACTTTCATCAACCCCTAGTGTTTCCCATCACTCAACCTCTGGATGGTCCTGGTAACATTCTGCACAGTCACTTCCACAAGCTTTCTCAAACGTACTACATTAACTCTCCCTCTTTTGCATCCTTAATCTAGGTCTCTGTTCTATATTATATATATATATATATATATAATATAGTATATATATATATATATATATATATATATATATATAGTATATATATATATATGACTGTTAAAAATGTTCTGTTACAACAGAATTCCATCTAATAAAAGGAGCCCACAAAAACGCCAAAATATAGAAGAAGTATACTATATTTTCAGAGACTGTTATCTCTCTCTCTTCAGGCAGTCTCTGAAATATAGTACTACTTTTTTCTATATTTTTTGGCGTTGTTTTTTATAGGTTCCTTTTATTATTATTATTATTATTATTATTATATATATATATCATATATATATATATATATATATATATATATATATATTATATGAGTGATCAGTAAATTCGGACCATTCAGACCGTCGGAACCAGATATTCACACCTGACAGGTTGGGACTGTGAACACGCATACTCATTAATGTCTGAGGTCAAGTAGTACTAGATTTACGAATCTGTTTATCTATGCGGGCGGCCCCCTTACCTCTCCCCCCACCAACCCCCCCCCCTTAACCCCCTCGCCCCCCACCCCCCACCCCCCCACCCCCTCCCGTCCCAGTCCAACTATCTTTCTTAAATCTATGCATTTTAGACATTGCTATTGTAACATCGCGGATTAAGTTTATATATGCTTTGGCTGATATTCATATTCTTACAAAAGTTTTCTTTGACAGAACTAGATTGCACTGTAGGCATTATTTCAGGCTCTTTACAGTGTCCCTTCGGCAGCTAGCTGCAACCTCTTTCATTCCTTTTACTGTGCCTTTTCATATTCTCTCTCTTCCATCTTACTTTCTGACCTCTCTTCACAATTGATCCTATTCTCTATCTGCCATCTTACTTTCTACCTTTTATTAACAATTGATTCGCAATGCAACTGCTTTGAGGTTTTGCCTCCTGTTATACCTTTCAAACCTTTTTGCTGTCAATTTCTGTTTCAGCACTGAATGACCTCATAGATCCTAGCGCTAGGCCACTGGCCGAAATTCTATATTCTATTCTATTCTAACACTAAACTCTCTGATGTTCCTTTCCCGTGCAATATCAGAATAAACAATCGGTTTTGCCCCCTACCCAGTTGATTGTACGATTGTTTTCGTTTACACGCACGAAAATACGACTGTTCACCTGTGTATGTTGTGTTAGTGCCTTCGGATATATATATATAATATATATATATATATATATATATATATATATATATATATATATATATAATTTGTTGGGTGTTTGTATGCGCGCCCGACGAGCGCCTTATCGAGAGCACTTCACGCTCAATGCAGAAAAGAAATGAAAACGGCGACAGGAAATATTGCGGTTACCGTGTGTAATTGAGCCAAGAATTTTTTTTTTCTTTTTTTTTTTTACCTTAAATGACAAGTCTTAGTTCCTTCTTTTATTTGTTAGCACTGCGCGCGTGAGTGCTTTCGTCACGTTATTGTACTTAGCAGCTGCTGTCTTCTCGTCTTGCAGTTTCTCCTTTTTTTTCGGACGGGTGTGTGTGTGTGTGTGTGTTTTAGATATGTAGTGCGTATGTATATAAAATATATAGTATATATATATATATATATATATATATATATATATATATATATATGTGTGTGTGTGTGTGTCTGTGTGTGTGTGTGTGTGTGTGTGTGTGTACGTGCTCGTGTACATATGAGGAGATTGAGAAGAAAGGAAAACAAGAAAAAAGAATTACTGAACGAAATATATATATATACTATATATATATATATATATATATATATATATATATATATATATATATATATATATATATAAAGCTCAAAATGACGGAAGAACGAAACTAATTACCTTTAGAGATTTATTTCGTTTTTTATTTCTCATTGTAAATATATATATATATATATATATATATATATATATATATATATATATATATATTATATATATATATATATATATATAATATATATATATATATATATATATATATATATATATGTGTGTGTGTGTGTGTGTGTGTATGTATATATGTATTTTCAAAAAACTAATGCATGAAGAATTACCCTTTTTTACTTTCCTATTCCATTTGCCCTTAAATATTGTTTTGCATGTTTACGATTGTAACCCGTTAACGAGAAAAAAAAGGACATTGTTTTTTCGATTTTTATCTATTTATGTGATTGTTTTTCAAAAAGCGAATGCATAAAGAATTGTCCTTTTTCACTTTCCGATTCCATTTGCCCTTAAAATTTTTCTCGCAGGTTTACGAGTGCAACCTGTCAACGAAAAAAAATATATATACGTATTTTTTTATTTTTTATCTTAATTTAATTTTTTCTTCATAAGCGAATGCATAAAGCTTTTACCTTTTCTACTTTTTACTCACAATTGCCCTATCCATATTTTTCTGCAGCTTTACGATTGTAACCCGCCAACGATAAAGAAAAAAAAAATATTAGCGCCACATTCTTATCAAACGAGGTGATCCCCAGCTCTCTCGACGTCGTATCTGTTTGAAATGAAATTTCAGCTGTGTACGTCTCTGGTCGTCTTGTTCCCCGTCCATCCGGTCGGCTCTTGACCCACTGACAGGGAACAGCGGCTAATTGTGCTTCACCTGGAAAGAGAAGGACGCCTCGACCCGAGGATTGCTATACTTTGGTTGGGAAAGGGGGGGATGGGGGGGGGGGGGGGGGGGGGGGGAGACCTTACCTTACAGACCTTACACTCGTTCGGGGTTTTTCCCCAGTCCCCAGTCCCTCAGTGTGAGGCACCTCTAATGCCTACCAGACCTTCGGTGGAGGTGGGGGAGGGAGGGAGGGAAGGGTGGGTGGGGGTGATGTGGAAGGGTGTGGGGCGTAGCAAGGAAGACCAAACGGAGTATTGAAGGAAGGAGGGAAGGAAGACAAGATAGGAGGAGGAGAGGAGGAGGTGCTCCTCTGTTATGGATATGGCAAAAGAAATGATGTGTTGACTTGTTTCTTGAATCTTTATATATATATATATATATATATATATATATATATATATATATGTGTGTGTGTGTGTGTGTGTGTGTGTGTGTGTGTTGTGTGTGTGTGGTATAAACGTGTTTCTGTCCTTCATATGAAGCAAAAACAAAATTAATAATAGCTGTGAAATCCACGAAACGGTATAGAGAGTAAAGTGAGGGCTTAAGTGATCTTTCCATTAATCATGTTATGCAATTTTATCTTACTATTTTAATTTCAGCTGAAAACTACTCTCTCTCTCTCTCTCTCTCTCTCTCTCTCTCTCTCTCTCTCTCTCTCTCTCATTCCTACCTCTAAACCTTTTTTATTCTTTTTTCCCACTTTTCCCTTCCAAGGTCAACCAGTTTAGTGAACACTAGTTTTATTTATTTAGGGAAAGTATGGCAAATTCTCTCTCTCTCTCTCTCTCTCTCTCTCTCTCTCTCTCTCTCTCTCTCTCTCTCTCTCTCTCTCTCTCTCTCATCCAAGTTTCTTTTTCAATTTAGTCTCTTCAAGTTTTATACTAAAAGATTTACTTTACGGTAGACAATTAGAAATGTTCTAACTATCACTCAGCGTCTCCATCTTGTTCTCTGGCCTTTGCAGTAGCCTCACACCGCTGTCAGACGCCGAAGGGGGAGGAGTCGCAGCAGCAGAAGCAGAAGCTTCGAGAGGAGGAGGAGAAGGAGGAGGAAGAGGAAGAGGAGGAAGAGAAGACAGCAGGTGCTCTCCTCCGCCTTCTTCAGCGTCGTCGCCTCCCAAAGCCTGCTGCAGGTGCGGCGACCTCTTCTCCATCCTCTTCAACAAGCGAGTGACCTGCGGAGGGTGCCACCTCGCCGTCTGCAGGAAGTGCGCCCCGTGGAACGCCAGCCACAAGGCCTACGTCTGCGGCGAGTGCTCCAGACCTCCCTCCGAGCGGCGGAGGGGCGGCGGCGTTGGGTCCTCGCCTGATGGTGAGTAGGAGGAGGCCTTCCTTCTTTACAGATGAGTAGTACGCTTGGTATCTCGTGAGTGTGTGTGTGTGTGTGTGTGTGTGTGTGTGGACTCGTTTCCTATGTAGATGTATAGGTTACAGGTCTACCTTTTAACTTGTAAATGAATCTTTTCAATTTATTAATCTTGAGATTAAAACTGCATGAGAGAAAGCGTCCTTTCCTTCTGTACTCTTGATACGTCGTGAGTGTGTGTGTATTTATGGCCGTATACCATGTAGATGTATAATATATAGATCCACGTTTTATATTGTAAACGATTCTTTTCAGGTCATTAATCTTTAGATTAAAACTGCATGAAAGAAAGCGTCCTTCATTCTGTATAGATGACTAGACTTGATACCTCTTGTGTATGTGTGTAAGTGTGTATATATATGCTCGTATACCGTATAGATGTATATTAAATAGATCTACGTTTTAATTTGTAAACGAATCATTATATAAAACTATTCTCCTTGCATTTCCATCCATTTTTATCTCTTTATTGAATTATTAATTTTATTTTCTTTTTTAATAAGTAAGATCACTTCTTTCCGTATTTCCCTTGACCTCCTCTTACTTCTTGCCAATGAACACCATATTCTTTGGAAGCTTGAATTTCAAGTCAATAGGCCCCTGTGGTCTTGTCCCATGTGAATATTTTCATCTTAATAATAATAATAATAATAATAATAATAATAATAACTAATAATAATAATAATTAATAATTGATAAAGTACTACAAGATGGAATGCCGGGTACCAACTCAAGAAAAGAGGCAACAGAATCAACCATCTGATGTTCATGGACGACATCAAGCTGTATGGTAAGAGCATCAAGGAAATAGATACCCTAATCCAGACTGTAAGGATTGTATCTGGGGACATTAGGATGGCAAAGTAACGAGAACTGAAGGGATAAAGCTACCAGATGGGAGCAACATCAAACACATAGATGAGACAGGATACAAATACCTGGAATAATGGAAGGAGGAGATATAAAACACCAAGAGATGAAGGACACGATCAGGAAAGAATATATGCAAAGACTCAAGGCGATACTCAAGTCAAAACTCAACGCCGGAAAATATGATAAAAGCCATAAACACATGGGCAGTGCCAGTAATCAGATACAGCGCAGGAATAGTGGAATGGACGAAGGCAGAACTCCGCAGCATAGATCAGAAAACCAGGAAACATATGACAATACACAAAGCACTACACCCAAGAGCAAATACGGACAGACTATACATAACACGAAAGGAAGGAGGGAGAGGACTACTCAGTATAGAGGACTGCGTCAACATCGAAAACAGAGCACTGGGGCAATATCTGAAAACCAGTGAAGACGAGTGGCTAAAGAGTGCATGGGAAGAAGGAACTAATAAAAGCAGACGAAGACCAGAAATATACAGAGACAGGAGAAAGACAGAAAGAACAGAGGACTGGCACAACAAACCAATGCACGGACAATACATGAGACAGACTAAAGAACTAGCCAGCGATGACAATTGGCAATGGCTACAGGGGGGAGAGCTAAAGAAGGAAACTGAAGGAATGATAACAGCGGCACAAGATCAGGCCCTAAGAACCAGATATGTTCAAAGTACGATAGACGGAAATAACATCTCTCCCATATGTAGGAAGTGCAATACGAAAAGTGAAACCATAAACCACATAGCAAGTGAATGCCCGGCACTTGCACAGAACCAGTACAAAAAGAGGCATGATTCAGTAGCAAAAGCCTCCCTCCACTGGAGCCTGTGCAAGAAACATCAGCTACCTTGCAGTAATAAGTGGTACGAGCACCAACCTGAAGGAGTGGATTGAAAACGATCACGCAAAGATCCTCTGGGACTATGGTATCAGAACGGATAGGGTGATACGTGCAAACAGACCAGACGTGACGTTGATTGACAAGGTCAAGAAGAAGTATCACTCATTGATGTCGCAACTACCATGGGACACCAGAGTTGTTGAGAGAAAGAGAGGGAAAAAATGGATAAGTATCAAGATCTGAAAATAGAAATAAGAAGGATATGGGATATGCCAGTGGAAATCGTACCCATAATCATAGGAGCACTAGGCACGATCCCAAGATCCCTGAAAAGGAATCTAGAAAAACTAGAGCTGAAGTAGCTCCGGGTCCTCATGCAGAAGAAGTGTGATCCTAGAAACGGCACACATAGTAAGAAGAGTGATGGACTCCTAAGGAGGCAGGATGCAACCCGGAACCCCACACTATAAATACCACCAGTCGAATTGGAGGACTGGATAGAGAAAAAAAAAAAAAAAAAAAAAAAAAAAAAAAAAAAAAAAAAAAAAAAAAATAATAATAATAATAATTATTATTATTATTATTATTATTATTATTATTATTATTATTATTATTATTATTATTATTATTATTATTATTATTTATTTATTTTTTTTTTTTTTTTGCTCTATCACATTCCTCCAATTCGACTGGGTGGTATTTATAGTGTGGGGTTCCGGGTTGCATCCTGCCTCCTTAGGAGTCCATCACTTTTCTTACTATGTGTGCCGTTTCTAGGATCACACTCTTCTGCATGAGTCCTGGAGCTACTTCAGCCTCTAGTTTTTCTAGATTCCTTTCAGGGATCTTGGGATCGTGCCTAGTGCTCCTATGATTATGGGTACGATTTCCACTGGCATATCCCATATCCTTCTTATTTCTATTTTCAGATCTTGATACTTATCCATTTTTTCCCTCTCTTTCTCTTCAACTCTGGTGTCTCATGGTATTGCGACATCAACGAGTGATACTGTCTTCATGACTTTGTCAATCAACGTCACGTCTGGTCTGTTTGCACGTATCACCCTATCCGTTCTGATACCATAGTCCCAGAGGATCTTGCCTGATCGTTTTTCTATCACTCCCTCAGGTTGGTGCTCGTACCACTTATTACTGCAAGGTAGCTGATGTTTTTGCACAGGCTCCAGTGGAGGGCTTTTGCACTGAATCATGCCTCTTTTGTACTGGTTCTGTGCAAGTGCCGGGCATTCGCTTGTATGTGGTTTATGGTTTCATTTTTCGTATTGCACTTCCTACATATGGGAGAGATGTTATTTCCGTCTATCGTTCTTTGAATATATCTGGTTCTTAGGGCCTGATCTTGTGCCGCTGTTATCATTCCTTCAGTTTCCTTCTTTAGCTCTCCCCTCTGTAGCCATTGCCATGTGTCATCGCTGGCTAGTTCTTTAGTCTGTCTCATGTATTGTCCGTGCATTGGTTTGTTGTGCCAGTCCTCTGTTCTGTCTGTCATTCTCCTGTCTCTGTATATTTCTGGGTCTTCATCTACTTTTATTAGTCCTTCTTCCCATGCACTCTTTAGCCACTCGTCTTCACTTGGTGGTTTTTCAGATATTGCCCAGTGCTCTGTTCTCAATGTTGACGCAGTCCTCTATACTTAGTAGTCCTCTCCCTCCTTCCTTTCGTGTTATGTATAGTCTGTCTGTATTTGCTCTTGGGTGTAGTGCTTTGTGTATTGTCATATGTTTCCTGGTTTTCTGATCTATGCTGCGGAGTTCTGCCTTCGTCCATTCCACTATTCCTGCGCTGTATCTGATTACTGGCACTGCCCATGTGTTTATGGCTTTTATCATATTTCCGGTGTTGAGTTTTGACTTGAGTATCGCCTTGAGTCTCTGCATGTATTCTTTCCTGATCGTGTCCTTCATCTCTTGGTGTTTTATATCCCCTCCTTCCATTATTCCCAGGTATTTGTATCCTGTCTCATCTATGTGTTTGATGTTGCTCCCATCTGGTAGCTTTATCCCTTCAGTTCTCGTTACTTGGGTTTTTGTATGTTGACTAAGGTGCATTTTTCTATTCCAAACTCCATCCTGATGTCCCCAGATACAATCCTTACAGTCTGGATTAGGGTATCTATTTCCTTGATGCTCTTAGCATACAGCTTGATGTCGTCCATGAACATCAGATGGTTGATTCTGTTGCCTCTTTTCTTGAGTTGGTACCCGGCATCCATCTTTATTATTATTATTATTATTATTATTATTATTAGTTATTATTATTATTATTATTATTATTATTATTATTATTATTATTATTAATAATATAATAATAATAATAATAATAATAATAATAATAATAATAATAATACTCTTGTGGAAGTAACGGTGTCTCCCGAGATTGTTGTCCCATCAGTTAAAATCTTTTCCATCTTTGAGAGGAATGAATCGAAGGTGAGGTAGCGTGAGAGTTTACGAGATTGAACGAACGTGTCTTAACCTCTATGATTTTGAAGTAATACATTACAAAGGAGAGAGAGAGAGAGAGAGAGAGAGAGAGAGAGAGAGAGAGAGAGAGAGAGAGACCTATACTGTATCTCATATGGTTGGTTTTCCTTAAATAGAAATAATAAAATAATAAAAATGAAAGTAATAGCAATAAAAATAGTAAAAATAAAAATAAAATAGTAATAAAAATAAAAGATATAAAAAAAATAAAAATAAAATGATAATAAAAACGAAAATAAAGTAATAAAGGTGAAAAAGAAAATAAAAATGAAAATAAAAATATTGCACGTAGTTTTACCCGAGTTTATTTTCAAAAACACACTTTCATTGAGTGGTTCGTAAAACTCCCTTTTTGAAGTTCATGGATTTTTGGTAAAAAAATGTAATCAGACGGAAACAGAACTATTTCCAGCCAGAAAACAGACTTGTACACATACAGAATGAACATCAAATAAAGACCAACGGAAAATGTCAGGATAATCCAGGTTATTTCTCTTCAAAAGAGTATAGCCACCGGAGGTCACGTTTCATTTCTGTGGGTTTGTCGGTCTCTAAGTATTTCCTTTGAGTCACTGTGACCTTATGGAGGAGAAAAGAGGAGACTGGGAAAAAATCTCTCTCTCTCTCTCTCTCTCTGTGTGTTGTGTGTGTGTGTGTGTGTGTGTGTGCGCGTGCGTTGTTCGTCTCTTATTTTTAATTTTATAACTTTTATTTTTATTATTTCTATTTAAGGAAAACCAACCATATGAGATATGGAATTGGGCTGAATCTCCCTCTCTCTCTCTCTCTCTCTCTCTCTCTCTCTCTCTCTCTCTCTGCTCTCTCTCTCTCTCTTTCTCTGTGTGTGTGAGTGTGTGTGCGTTGTTAGTCTCTTATACTCACCTTTGAAACAAACCTTATAAGGTTTCATGTTACGTTCGTTTCTTACTGAAAGCCATTGAATCATTTGTACCGCTCAGCCATTTAACTGTTAGAATTACAATCATATTATTATCAATAGCATTGTTAGGGTATCCCAGATCATGTTTTGAAATTCAACGTGAGGAATCAAGAAAAAAAATCAAAATTTTAATAGTTTACTTTTTCATTTATTCTTTCAGCAATAACTCTTTACGTGGGGACTTTGCGATGCTATGTGTTTTATAGTCATTCCTTTAAGGGTCGTTTCATATATTTTTTGACAGTTATGCGTGTGCATTGAACTAAGTGCCGTTTTCATACGACCACACATACACACATGCTCTCTCTCTCTCTCTCTCTCTCTCTCTCTCTTTATATATATATATATATATATATATATATATATATATATATATATATATATATATATATATTATAGATAGATAGATAAATATAGATGATAGATATAGTGTTCCATTTTCCAAATTAGAAGCTGATTCCATATCGGTTTTCATTATATACACATTATATATATATAATATATATATATATATATATATATATATATATATATATATATATATATATATATATATATATATGAAGCTACAGAACACATTCAGTTTTTCATTCTCTTTATTTCTTCTCACGGAACCTTCTCGTATCTACCTTATTTAACCCTTCCTGCCTCATTGAACTCTCTCTCTCTCTCTCTCTCTCTCTCCCTCTCTCTCTCTCTGCCTGATTTAACTCATCCATTCCTCTTCCTCGATTCCAGAATCCCATCTGAAGGAGGTGGAGGCGAGCGTGCGCAGTCACATCGAGTCCCTCGTCGAGAATCAGGTGGGAAGTCCACTGGACCAAGTCACTGCCGAAGCCAACGTTTCCACCTCTCACCGTGAGTTTTCGGGTCGCAGCTGTTTACCAAATCCTGTTTGGTAGAGTATGCAAGCTATCTGGCTCGCGTGTGTCTGTGTGTGTGTGGCTGATAGGACTGGATCGGCTATAGTAGATTCACATCAACCATGCATTTGACGTCTATCCCCGTCCCTTAAGACTGTCCTGATTGGCTGTTGATAAGCCAATCACAGGGCTGGAAACTCTCCTCAGTCTATCTCGAGAGTTCATACAGGTAGGATGTATGTTCCACTACTCCTGAGGGATATACGTCTTTCAGGAGAGGTGGAACATGCGTTCTGCTTATGTGAACTCTCTCGAGAGACTGAGGAGAGTTTCCAGCCCTGTGGTGATTGGCTTATGTACAGCCAATCAGGAGCGTCGTAAGGGACTACTGGCCTAGACGTCAAATGCAAGGGTGACGTGAATCTACTATAGTTCCTGGTAGGAATGACCGAAGGTGTAGTACTTATTTATTAGTGCGCTTGTGTGGGTTCTACTGTAAAGAGTAATGCTGGATTACAAGAGTACGTGTAAAGCTTCTTGGAAAGATGGCTAAGGAGATTGCACGGGATTTTTAAGAGTATAGGTTTAATATATATATATATATATATATATATATATATATATATATATATATATATATATATAATATATAATATATATATATATATATAATATTATATAAGATCTTATGCATGTCTCCCACTCAGCCTGTCATTTCGTCTTTATTGGCTGTGGCTATGCTATCCTATTGATGAAATATTGACTGATTGCTACATTACAAGAGATAAAATATGTGCAACCTCGCTATTGCTATCTGTAAATAAAGAATTCCTCGCTATTTTTATCAGTAAATAAAACAAAATTCCTCGCTATTTCTATCAGTAAAGTTTAAAATAAGTTCTCGCTATTTCTATCAGTAAATAAAAAAAATTTCTCGCTATTTCTATCAGTAATTTAAAAAAAAAAAAAAATGGTAATTTAAACTACTTGCGAATAGAAGTGCATATAGTCTTTACAGACATTCCACGAAGACTCAGTACAGGGTTCGATATTAAAGAAAGAACTCAGCACTGTCTTATTTTATATTTTTGTCGTAACAATTTGCCTCCGATCATCTTCGTCAGCTAATTCGGCCAAGCGGGAACCACTTCCCCAGGAAGTGACTTCTTGATTCACGCACCGTAACTGAAGACGTTTCACAAAGAGAACAATAATTTTTTTATTTAATTTTTTTATATTTTTTTATTTTTCAAATTTTATTTATTATTTTTTTTTCGAAATTGGGTTCAGCGGTCCCTTCTATACGTTGCTTGAAATTAGTATGTGATGTTATTATTATTATTATTATTATTATTATTATTATTATTATATTATTATTATTATTATTATTATTATTATTATTTACACGTGTGGCGTTTACTTATTTATTACGATTTGCTCGAGTTCAGTGAACTTCTTTTGTCTTGATATTTCCAAACCGTGAATTCTGACGAGTCAAATTAATATTCTTCACACACAGTAGGTAACGGAATAGGTGCGGATATATCACTCATTTTATATAAGTCATGATCTTATTAATTCATAATGTTATTCCTAGTATATAAGTTGATTTCTTTTGTTATCTAAAGTAGCAATAGCAAATTTCTATCTTAAAACTTAGGTAGATTAACATGACTTATGCCACTGTTGAACATATAAGGTGAACAGTATAAACTTTGTGTTTTGAAAGTATAAGTATGTGTGTGTTTGTGTGTGTGTGTGTGTGTGTGTGTGTGTGTGTGTATGTTGAATACCTTGAGGTGGTTTCTAATCGACAATGTTCTCTAATTGCAATCCTTCAACGCCATGTTATTAAAAACCACTAATGACAATTAGTATTAACCACTAATAACATTTTCTCTTGCAAGCAGCCACCTTGGACATAAGTAAGATCTCAGAGCACAATAAATGGGACCTCCTTCTTTACTATTACTGCTTTTGCCACGGTAAGCGACGCTAACGCTCTCTCTCTCTCTCTCTCTCTCTCTCTGTGGACAGTTCAGGTGCTGTATGCACTGCCATTTCTCTCTCTCTCTCTCTCTCTCTCTCTCTCTCTCTCTCTCTCTCTCTCTCTCTGTGTGTTTGCTTACTGAGTAAATTTTGCATCCCTTGTAGAAAAATGTTACCCATAATTCTGTGTTGGTTGGTACAAGTTGATCTCACGCCCAGATATGACAACATACGCAATGCATTCCTACCCTGTTACTAATCTCCTTGCATTTTAATACGTTTTATCCATTTATTAATTTATTAATTAAAAAAATTGTGATCACTTTCTGTATTTCCCTTTACCTCTTCTTACTTCTTCCTAATGAACATCTTAATATTCTTTTGGAAGCTTGAATTTCAAGTCAATGGCCCCTTTGGTTTGGTTGTACCATATGAACGGGGTTCATCTTCTGAATAATAACAATAATAATAATGAAACAAACAAAAACTTCTTTCAGTTTTCTTCTGAAGAATGAAAAAGAAACCCCCAAAATCACTGTGTAAAACGTGTTTACTTCTAAGTATTTATATTTAATTTTACTCCAAACTCGAGTACTTTCAGGCCCTACCTGTGGCCCATTTTCAATAATAATAATAATAATGATAATAATAATAGTGTATTTACTTGCTTACACATTGCTTTACATGTTTCTGTTCTTGCGAACCAAAAGGTGAATGAAAAGCACTGATTAAGAATACTGATTCCTAATGAATGTCAGATCCGACCTCAGTGAAATCCTTGCGCGTAACATCAATAACACGTAATCCAGTGATATATGATTAGCATAGCAATGCCAAGGCATAAAGCGACGTCACCAACCCTGTAGTAGTAGTAGACCAGGGCTTCTAACCGCGACACACCTGCGCCCACACCACGACTTCCGATTAGCACCGCCACCACCTGTTTTTCCTCTTGGGCGTGGAAGTAGGTTAGTAAGTAATGGCTTCGTAGTAGAGGCGAGGTGAGTTCAGTGGGCGTGACGCGCCTCTCCTCCTCCTCCTCCCCCGCTGGGAAGCGTATGGGTGTAGTTTTTCGACCGGCGGCGCCCTTGTCCCACGGTGGGAACGCAAAGCTGCTATGTAGTTTTGTAGGTCCATCGTGGATTTCCTCACCTCTTCCTCACCAGTTGCTTCTTCCTCCTGATTACTAGGTAGGTGTTTCCTTGCTCCTGAAGGCAGCAATAGTTCCTCGTTGGACGAATGGTTTTCGCGCTCGACTACCAATCTAGTGGTCCGAAGTTCGATTCTCGGCTCGGCCAACGCGGAATCTGAGGAATGTATTTCTGGTGATAGAAATTCATTTCTCGATATAATGTGGTTCGGATCCCACAATAAACTGTAGATCCGGTTGCTAGGCGACCAATTGGTTCCTAGCCACGTCAAAATATCTAATCCTTCGGACCAGCCGTAGGAGTGCTGTTAATCAGCTCAGTGGTCTGGTAAAACTAAGATATACTTAACTTTTTTTTATTGAAGGCAGCAATGAAGAGATGCTGGTATTAGTCTTTTCTTCCTGTAGAGGGGTTAATACAATCATCGCACCTCATCCGGTGCACTGTAGGCATTACTTAGAATTCTTTGCAGGCGTCGCTTCGGCCCCTATCTGCTTCCCCCCTTTCATTCCTTTTACTTTACCACCGTTCATATTCTCTTTTCTTCCATCTGACTTTCCACTCTCTTCTAACAATTGTTTCATAGTGAAACTGCTTTGAGGTTTTTCTCCTGTTACACTGGCAGACCTTTTTAACTATTAATTTCCGTCTCATCGCTAGATGACCTCATAGGTCCCAGTACGTGGCCTTTTGGCCTAAATTTTAATATATATATTATTTGGACTCCCATCTTCAGTGACAAAAAACTAATCTTTTTTATTATAAGCTTGATATATGCCATCTTCAAACTTTCTGTCTAGTGGGGTTAGCAAAACAAGGATTCAATGAGATAGGCAGCCTTTTATGTCTTTTAAATTCCTTCAGTTTATTTAAGTGTGACTGGCTGATTAAAGATGGATAACGCGCCCATATTTACAATATATATATATATATATATATAATATATATATATATATATATATTATTATATATATATATTATATAAGTATATATATATAATATATATCAAGCTGTGTGGAATTATCCAGTTTTTAAAATCCTCTTTGTATAGATATTATATTCATATTCTTGTCATTTATTTGTAGAATTAACGCCACTAACTGAGGTTTCGTTCTTCATTTGAATCTTGAGATGCAGATATGAAATAAAGTTATAATAGATTTTGTTTTCAAACTGAGAGATATATTAGATGCTTAAAGTGGTTCCACTTGATAAGAGGAGTATTCAATGGCCCGTCTTATTTTCGTCAAGATTGTCTTAAAGGTGGGAAATAGACTAATGAAAGAGGTGAGAGCTACTTGATAACTATGACATAAGTTCAAACTTTTTTTAAAGTTTGTGTGAAGAATATTATGTTGCAAAAAATGATGGCAGATATTTTGAATTGTTTGCTTTTTTAAAACGTGGAATATGGGAAATAGAGTAATGAAAGAGGTGAGATATATGTTATAACTATGACATAAGTTCAAACTTTATTTTAAGCTTGTGTGAAGAATATCATGTTGCAGAAAAATGATGGCAGATATTTTAAATTGCTTGTTTTTTTAATACATGGAATAAATGGTAGACTTTTCCAAATCAGCTGTATTGATATTCTAAAGGTGTATGGGAAATAGAGTAATGAAAGAGGTGAGAGCTATGTGATAACTATAACATAGGTTAAAACTTATTTTTAAAGCTTGTGTGATGAGAATTATGTTGCAAAAAATGATGGCAGATATTTTAAATTGTTTTTTCAAAATGTGGAATATGGGAAATAGAGTAATGAAAGAGGTGAGAGCTATGTGATAACTATAACATAGGTAAGAACTCTTTTTTTTTTTAAGCTTGTGTGAAAAAACTAAGTTGCAAAAAAATTATGGAAAACATTTTAAATTGTTTGTTTTTTTAAAACGTGGAATATGGGAAATAGAGTAATGAAAGAGGTGAGAGCTACTTGATAACTATAACATAGGCTAAAACTTTATTTTAAGCTTGTGTGAAGAATATTATTTTGCAGAAAAATTATGGCAGATATTTTAAATTGTTTGTGTTTTTAAAACGTGGAATAAATGGTCGACTTTCGAAATTCAGAGGTATAGATATTCTAAAGGTGTGACTGATAAATCACATTACAGGTTTTGAAAGAACGAAGATATAGGTAGAACCTTTTCCAAAAAGAAGCAACAAGCAATGTTGCTGCAAGAATGAAGGTCAGTGCTCGTCTAGAAGGAGAGAGAAGCTGTACAAGTATTTTCCCAAGGACAGTCGAAGATGATGTTGATATTTTCAGTGTAGTGCCGTCAGTGCACCTCATGCGGTGCAACGTAGGCATTTCTGAAGGGTTCTTTGCAGCGTAGTGTCCGTTTAGGCCCTATAGCTCGCGCAGCCCCCTTGCATTCCTTTTATTGTGCTTCCGTTCATATTCTCTCTCTCTTCCAAAGGGTTCTTTGCAGCGCAGCGTCCCTTTAGGCCCTATAGCTTGCCCAACACCCTTGCATTCATTTTACTATGCTTCCGTTCGTATTCTCTCTCATCCATCTTACTGTCCACCATCTTCTACCTATTGATTCAAAAGTACATGGTGTCCATAAAGTCCCAGTACTATTACAATTATTTATTTACCGTAATGGTACTGGGACTATATGGACACCCCGTCCACCTGCGAGATTTATATACCTCCTGTTAAATCCTGCCAAGCCTTTTTTACTTTCATTGTCTCAGCGCTGAATGACCTCTTAGATGTCTGCGCTTATTCCATTCTCGGGGATTTCGAAAAAGGGGTTGGGGGCGGGGGGGGGGGGTGGGGGGGCGTCGCTTTTCCATGACGTACCCAAATATTGCGGAAGTTCCAATGCCATACAGGAAGGAATGTCACCCCGGACGGGTTTGGTGGCTTCATGGCTCCGTGAAGTATAGTTTTTCGATTCGGTTTTTTACTTCCCTCGTGTTCCAGCCATGGCCTCTGCTGCTGCTGTTCCAGTCATGGTGCGTACGGAGCAGCAGCAACAGTAGCAGCAGAAGCAGTGCTACTTCTGCTTCGTTTTGATATGAGAGCCGAGTCACTGACTTCCTGGTCTCAGCTGCGAACAAAAAGATGTGGCTGTTTCTTGTCGTTGGATAGACAGTGAATTAATTCGCGTTCATGGTTTTGTGCGTTGCTGGAACGCATTTTATTTCGCTTGATAATTATGTAGTATATGTTACAGTAAGACTGTGAAACCAGGGCTTGAAATCCCTGAAACTTTCAGGGAATTCGTGAAATCACCAATTCACATTTCATCCCTAAGGGGCTATAGTAGATTCACATCAGACGTGCATGTGATGTCTAGGCCAGTCCCTTACGACTTTCCTGATTGGCTGTTGATAAGCCAATCACCGGGCTGGAAACTCTGTCTCTCGGGAGAGTTCACATAGGCACGATGTGTGTTCCACCTTTCCTGAGGGATACTTTTGAAAAATGTATACCTCAGAGGTGGAACATACATCCTGTCCTGTATGAACTCTCGAGAGAGGACTGGGGAGTTTCCAGCCCTGTGATTGGCTTATCAACAGCCAATCAGGGGCGTCGTAAGGGACTGGCCTAGACATCGGATGCACGGTTGATGTGAATCTACCATAGTATCACGGGGATTAGTGTCCCTAAGGGAATAAGGGAATTGGTGGTTTCACGAATTCCCTGAAGGTTTCAGAGTCTTACTGTTACACACACACACACACACACACACACACACACACACAGTCACTGAGCCAGAGGAAGGATTAAAATACGACGATCAAGCGCTTTCGAGTTGTCGCACCAACATCAGGGTCAAGCGATACAAAAATAAAAAAAAAATCATTAGCGGTTACAAAGTCACCTCCGTGGCAGCGGTGCATAAACGTAAAAACTGTCACGCAACCATTTCAAACCTAATTTTCTAAAAATATAATATAATTTACGAGCAGAGTTCGTCTGGTTTGTAGACATCCCTGGGGTGCTGTTCATCAAATCAAAGATATAATATATATATATATATATATATATAGATATATATAATACATATTATATAATAATCTAAATTTTCTATATATATATATAAAAGCACAGCATTCTTAATTGTTCGATTTATGCTCTAGCCTCAATCTCTTATGATCTATATATCGAGAATCTCATGAGGTGGCTCTGTTGACACTAGAACCCATGCACAGCTATAGTAAATTCACATTAACCGTGCATTCGATGTCTAGGCCATTCCCTTATGACGCTCCTGATTGGCTGTTGATAAGCCAATTACAGGGCTGGCAAATCTCCTCAGTCTCTCTCGAGAGTTCACATAAGCAGGATGTTTGTTCCACTTCTCCAAAAGTATCCATCAGGAGAGGTGGAACAAACATCCTGCCTATGTGAACTCTCTCGAGAGACTCAGAGTTTCCAGCCCCGTGACTGGCTTATCAACAGCCAATCAGGAGCGTCGTAAGGGACTACTGGCCTAGACGCCAAATGCACTGTTGATGTAAATCTACTATAGACGCCATTGGCGTGAGGTCTCCCTCTAGAATCTGCGTTCTTCTTTTTTTTTTCCTTCTCCGTTCCTGTTTGTTGAATGATACTTGTATTTGTCAACACTTGATACTTCTCCAGTACTCGTATGTGTCGATGAAACTCAGAAAGACTTGATCGTCGTGAAGAGTCTGGTGCAATTAACGCAACATATATACATTTTTACATGCCGTAAGGCTGATGATATCATGCAGTGTGTCGTATTGCAATATGTCGCCGTGAGAGAGCGAATGTTAAACTTTCTATTGAGGTTAGTTGAAGTGATATTTATCTCAACAGGAAGATTAACAACACACAAGAGAATGTTACTGTTTTCCTGTAACTTCGGATAAGAAGGTAAAGACACAATTAGAATTGCTTTCAGATAGCACTGGCATTTAAATGTTCTTTTAAAGAAAGCAAGTGTTAAAAGTGATTATGCTAGATTGTTGTGATAATTCTCTCTCTCTCTCTCTCTCTCTCTCTCTCTCTCTCTCTCTCTCTCTTGGTTCTTCCGTTCATATTATCTTTCTTCCATCTTAACAGTTGTTTCATAGTGCAACTGCTTTGAGGTTTTCCTCCTGTTAGTTACACCTTTCAAACCATCTTACTGTCGATTTCCCTATCAGCGCTGAGTGACCTCGTAGGTCCCGGCGCTTGGCCTTTGGCCTAAATTTCTGTACGTCTTATTCTATTCTGTTCGGTTTATTTTCCGTCTTTGTTTCTTTCAGCGATCGAATTATAAATCCAAGGTGTTCCACTTGACTATACTGGAGATACGAACAAGGCTAACAATTAATAATCCTCTGTATTTTGTCATTTTCTTCAGTATTTTTGGCCTGACATTCAATTTCCAGGTAAATTTTTCTCTTTCTTGAAAGTCCTCCTCGTCTTTAAACTTTGCCTTAACCTTTATTTACGGTTACGAACTTTTATCTGTGTAACCTTTAAGGCACAAAAATACAATCTTCACCTTTTAAGTGCGTTCCGCCTTAATGGCCACGCTCTCTCTCTCTCTCTCTCTCTCTCTCTCTCTCTCTCTCTCTCTCTCTCTCTCTCTCTCTCTCTTTCTTCAGATGTCAGTAAATATTAGCAGAGAGCAGAAAGCGCACTTAACCTCAGTTTATTTTTACGTCAAGTCAGATGGGAAAGAATGACTGTGTCCATACTTACGTGTCGTATGTTTTACGACTTTCACTTCGCGGCAGTTTTATTGTCTCTCCTGTTCTCACCTTGCCTTTTTTTATTATTTTTGTTTTTTTTATTATTCACTCACGTACGTCTTAGCGATTAAATGCCATTTTTTTTTGTCGTATTTCTCTTTCTCCTTCAGAGCGCGGTTCCTCTACAATTCCTGTAATTATTTGTAATATATTGTTTTATATTCTGTTCCAAGTACATCCATTAACTCTTCGTTTATTGTTTTATATTCTCTTCCAAGTACATCCATTAATTCTTCATTTATTGTTTTATATTCTGTTCCAAGTACATCCATTAACTCTTCGTTTATTTTTTTATATATTCTGTTCCAAGTACATCCATTAAATCTTCGTTTATTTGTTATATATTCTGTTCCAAATACATCCATTAACTCTTCATTTATTTTTTTAAATATTCTGTTCCAAGTACATCCATTAACTCATCGTTTATTGTTTTATATTCTGTTCCGAGTTTATATATATATAATATATATATATATATATATATATATATATATATATACTATATATATTATATATATAAAACTCGGATGTACTTGGAACAGAATATAAAACAATAAATTAAGAATATATATATATATATATCATATAATATATATAGATACTATTATATTATATATATTATATAATGACCAATATAATAGATATATTCTGTTCCTTAGGTTACATCCATTAAAACTCTTCGTTTATTTTTTACATATTCTGTACTTGGTACTTTTTATATATTCTGATCCAAGTACATCCATTACCTCTTCGTTACGCATAAAAAAGATCGGGTAGATGTTTTTTCCCCTTCTTAAAACAGATGTATTTCACGAAACTAGCAGTCAAGATCATCGTAATTAACCCGCGTAATTAACCCGTAGAAAAGCAGCCTCCTGCTGATTGAATTGTTAGTCTTAGGTGTTAGGTAATGCCGACGACACAGGCTGGAGGTAATTGGATCCAAGATGGGGAGCTCTGGAGGGCACTATTCTTCCAGGTGGTGCTTCGTATAGAACGCTACCTCTTTAAAACTGACGATAGTCGCCTTTTGTAGTCATCTCGTCTGTGGCGGGATTCTGGGTATATTTGTAAACATTATTATATATATTATCAGCCTTTATTTCATTCATCGATTCTCAAATCCATCTGACGTAACTAAATTTCGAAACGTATATCACACATTGAGTTTCCTTGCCAACGTATACAGCACATCCTTCTTCGTCCTACCTATCATATGGACGTCTTACCCCCTTCTCCCCTGCCCCCCTCCCAATCGTCCCTATATGTTCATTATACAACAGCCTCCCGACCTCCCATCCCCCCCGAGGACATTACATATCTCCTTCGGTAAAGATGAACCAAAAACGACAAACAAGACGCGTTGAAAAGGACCCGTCGGCTGAGATGAATCTCGAACTATATTTCATCTTCGTCTCCTTCCTTCTTTCCCTCCGTCGATGCCTTGAATATGAAGGAGAAGACGAGGCGAGATTCGGATGATAATGGGGATTGTGGTAATGTTGATGATGGCAGAGAGAGAGAGAGAGAGAGAGAGAGAGAGAGAGAGAGAGAGATGGAGTTGACGTCAGAAATTGGAGGTTGGTTGGAGGAACTGGAATTGACTGACGGGGTGAGACCGAGGTGGGGAGAGCAGATAATGGAGAAAGAATAGCAGTTTGGGCCTTTTTGGGAAGGAATGGGTGATGGGGGGTGATGATGGGAAGAGTCAGCAGAAATCCTTGGAAAGATTTAGTGGTGGAAATAATCGAAAATCCTTGGAAAGGTATTAGTGATGAGAAGATTTAAAAATTCTTGGAAAGGAGTAGTAGGAAGAGAGGAATTAGTGATGAGAAGCTTGAAAAGATGCAAAAATACTTGGAAAGGAATGAGTGATGAGAGGATAGAGAAGATTTGAAAATACTTGGAAAGGAATTAGTGATAAGATTGAGAAGATGTAAAAATCCTTGGACAGGAATTAGTGATGAGAATATTTAAAAATACTTGGAAAGGAATTAGTGGTGTGAATATTCAAAAGTCCTTGGAAAGAAATTAGTGATGAGAAGATTAGAAAATCCTTGTAAAGGAGTTAGTGATGGGAGGAATTAAGAATCCTTGAAAAGGAGTTAGTGGTGTGAAGGTTCGAGAGTCCTTGGAAAGGCGTTATTGTGGGGAAGATTTGGGAATCATTGGGGAAAATCACTGATGGGAAGAATGAAAAGTCCTTGGAAAGGTGTGACTGTTAGGAAGAGTCGAAGATCCTTGGAAAGGAATTAGTGATGGGACGAATGAAAAATCCTTGAAAAAGAGTTAAGTGGCTGGAGAGAGATGACAGTCCTTGGAAAGGAATTAACGTTGGGAAGAATTCAAAATCCTTGGAAAGGAGTTAGTAGTGGAAAGAGTTGAAAATCACTGGGAAGGACTTCGTGATGGGAACAGAGGAGAAGAATATGAAAAATGAATATCAGATAACAGTTGAAACTCCTACACATTGCAAGAAGATGATAAACATACCAGTCATCAGTTTTATTTTACGAATATTATCGTTCTTAACCTTAGAAGTAGATAAACCGACCGAAGTCTTTTGTCAAACCTAACAATGTTGTCACTTTTGTTATTCAACCATTTCGTCGCTTTGGTAACTTTTTTTTTTTTTTTTTAATCAAAGCTAAAATCCTTATTGCATCGAGGGTGGTTGATGTGTTGATAAAGTTCAGGCTCTCGTAAGTCTATAAGTGGAATTCTCTCTCTCTCTCTCTCTCTCTCTCTCTCTCTCTCTCTCTCTCTCTCTCTCTCTCTCTCTACATGTTCACAACACATATATACATACGTATATCGTCCTATTTCCAACAGTCAAGACCTCCTCATTTGCACCGTCTTATAAACACCACATTCCTGTGCTGCCTTTTGTCTTGACTAGGAACCCACCTCTCCCAAATGAAGTTGATTCAAATTGCACGATGAATGTTTCCTCTGCATGTAGTAGTCGCTGTTATCTTTTTGCATGTTGCAGGCCAGAACATCTTCAGGAAGCACCACGGAGTCCTGAGCTACGATGTAGGGAGACTTTCGTACTCACTGCAAATGTCAATACTCAGTAAGTTTTACAGACGTTCTTGAAATATATATATATATATATATATATATATATATATATATATATATATATATATATATGTGTGTGTGTGTGTGTGTGTGTGTGTGTGTGTGTGTGTGTGTGTGTGTGTGTTTTAATATATATATATATATATATATATATATATATATATATATATATATATATATATATATATATATATCTGTGTCACGTTTACACATGCACATAAATATATACCCGTACGGGGCTTGTGCCCTCAGTGCCCCACACGTGGTGCACTGTAGGCTTTACTGAAGGTTGCTTGTCTCGTCCTTTCGGCCCCTAGGTGCACACGCTTCTTACCCCTTTTACTTAACCTCCGTTCCCATTTCATTCCTTCCAGCTCGCTGTCCAACCACTCGAACTCCCTCCTGTCACTTTAGTAGGTACTCGGTTTGTAAAGCCAGATTTTCATACGTCATCATAATCACTTGGATACATCAATTCTTTCTTAATTATACATTGTAGACGAGTGTACGATCGGATGAATGTGGAATATTCCCAGTTAAGAAATCTAGTCGAGAAGAGATGATGAATCATTTCACTTCAGGTGTAGCTGACGTGAGTCATATTTTGTTGTTATCTACTTAATTACTCATCTTTTAGTCGTTGATTTTATCGTAAATGTCATGCGCATGAGTTTGTTTATTGTTAAGGAGTTTGTTGTCATGTCAACCTGCATGAATGCATGTTATGAAGAAATGTATAGTGTGGGCAAGATAGAAGTCCGGGATAAATCTAAATGTATACTAACCATTGACTAGGATCTCTGACATCTTTTACCCTTTAGTAATAAGTGCATATTTATTGTTTCGCCTCCTATGCGGTATGTATATGTTTATGTGCGTGTCTTCATTTGAAGCTGAATTATTCATACATAAGCTCGTATGTATAAGTTGATTCAGGTCGAATTTCACATGAAGAGGCTAACAGGAACTCGGTTTTATTTTCTTAGCCTCTCAGAATAAAAACGAGCTAAGTTTGATCCCGTCTTATATTTTTGTCATGTGTAGCGAGCTGAGAAATTCAGAAATATGTTTTTGAGTTTTATTGTTTTTAAAGAGAGTAAATATAGAAGTGAATTATATGATTCAGAAATGAGACTCGGTTCATTTTCTTAGAGCTCTAAACATCTCATATTCCTGTTAATGTCTGATGTTATTTTTAAAGTTAATTTTTAAAAGTTAATGTAACGTCAGGTTTCCCGTATAGGGGCATAGTACCCCTATAGTGCACATCACGCGCTGCACTTAAGGTTCTTTGCAGCGTCCCTTCTGCCCCTAGCTGCGACTTCTTTCATTCCTTTTACTGTACCTCCGTTCATATTCTCTTTCTTCCATCTGACTTTCCACCACCCTCTCTAACAATGATTTCATTGTGCAGCTGCGAGGTTTGCCTCCTATTAAACCTTTAGAACCTTCTTGCTCTCAAATCCCTTCCCGCGCAGAACGACCTCATAGGTCCCAGTGCTTGACCTTTGACCTAAATCCTATATTCCATCTGAATGACCTCACAGGTCCCAGTGCTTGGCCTTTGACCTAAATTCTATATTCCATCTGAATGACCTCACAGGTCCCAGTGCTTGGCCTTTGACCTAAATTCTATATTCTATCTGAATGACCTCACAGGTCCCAGTGCTTGGCCTTTGACCTAAATCCTATATTCTATCTGAATGACCTCACAGGTCCCAGTGCTTGGCCTTTGACCTAAATTCTATATTCTATCTGAATGACCTCACAGGTCCCAGTGCTTGGCCTTTGACCTAAATTCTATATTCTATCTGAATGACCTCACAGGTCCCAGTGCTTGACCTTTGGACCCTAAACAAATCCTATATTCCATACTGAATGACCGCAACCGGTCCCAGTGCTTGGCCTTTGATTTTGCCTAAATTCTATATTGCTATCTGAATGACCTTCAACAGGTCCCAGTGCTTGGCCTTTGACCTAAATCCTATATTCCATCTGAATGACCTCACAGGTCCCAGTGCTTGGCCTTTGACCTAAATTCTACATTCCAGTTCCAATTCCAAGTAACGTCAGGTTGGAACATTTCAATATCATCTTTCTCAAAAACAGCAATAAAAAAAAAAAGCCATAACCGACGTACATAAAGAAGTCCGCCAAGTTTTATGGTTTTTTGGTCGTCAAAGCACTTCGTTGCTTCCAAGGCATTTTCTTCCCAATGCCATCGTTCCTTAGGGTCGACTTTCGCTCTCGTTGGTATCAGGAATCGATCGGCGATTGATTTGCATAATAAACCTCCTCTTGCGATAGCTTGTTGCCGTGAAACCTTTTATTGGGTTCGTGTAAAGGACACACTGGTCTGGAACAATAAGTGGTTTTCGTCTACGGAGCCTACGGCCATGTTATACAGCACTTGAATGGTAATAGCTATTTTATTATTCATTTCTCCATGTAATGATATTTATTATTATTTCACTTTTATATCCTTAAATATCATTTACACAATTCTCCATGTAATAATATTTATTATTATTATTATTATTATTATTATTATTATTTTTTTTTTTTTTTTTTTGCTCTATCACAGTCCTCCAATTCGACTGGGTGGTATTTATAGTGTGGGGTTCCGGGTTGCATCCTGCCTCCTTAGGAGTCCATCACTTTTCTTACTATGTGTGCCGTTTCTAGATCACAATCTTCTGCATCATCCTGGAGCTACTTCAGCCTCTAGTTTTCTAGATTCCTTTTCAGGGATCTTGGGATCGTGCCTAGTGCTCCTAAGATTATGGGTACGATTTCCACTGGCATATCCCATATCCTTCTTATTTCTATTTTCAGATCTTATTATTATTATTATTATTATTATTATTATTATTATTATTATTATTATTATTATTATTATTATTATTATTATTATTATTATTTCACATTCATATCCTAAAATTTCATTTACACATTCTAGATGACGTACGTACGGGATGCTCTGTGAGCAAGAGCCCGTGCTGGCATATTAGGCTCATGTCAAAGATAAGCGAACCCACAATTTTTCAAGATAATGTTATGTTACTTTGATTTACATATATATAATGTTACTTATATATGATATATATATGTATATCTATAAAGCAAAGTGGTATGACATTGTCTTCAAAAATAGTGGGTTCGCTAATCTTTGACATGATCCGAATATTATTATTATTATTATTATCATTATTATTTTTGTTGTTGTTGTTGTTGTTTCCTGTAAAAATGATCAATTTCCCTTGACATCAATCATAATTTCCCATAAATTAAGTATAATTGCTAATGCAGTCAGCAACCTCAGTGTTGCTGTCGTGTTAACTACCACTTACAGTTGTCTTTTTTTTCTTGTTTTATTAAAGTGGTAATTGACAACTTGAACAGCCTCCTGTGTTACCACATATACTCAGTCATTTTCTTCGAAATGCAATTTTTAGTTTCATGTTTATCAACTCCTACGTCTTTCATCGCATGTATCTTTTTTTTTATCATCCTTTCAATGAACGTCTCTCCTATGTCTTCTTGTTTATTTCCTTCAATGTCTTTCATCACATGTATCTATTTTTGTTCATCTCTTCGACATTTATCTCCGTATATGTCCATCAGCTTTTTGTTCCCGATTCGGCCCACTGTTTTAACCAACGCCTTCGCGTCTCTCTCTCTCACTCTCTCTTTCTCTCTCCCCTGACAGATCGGCCCCTGCCTGCGGAGGATCTACCCACGTCCCGCCACGCCCAACTCTCCGAAGACGTCACTCAGGCCATCAAAGAAGCCATGATACTGCCTGCCAAAGTAAGCATCCTCCTTGGCTCTTCTTCTGTATGTACTTTATTGTGTAACTGTGGGTGCACTTTATTGTGTAACTGTGGGTGCACTTTATTGTGTAACTGTGGGTGCACTTTATTGTGTAACTGTGGGTGCACTTTATTGTGTAACTGTGGGTGCACTTTATTGTGTAACTGTGGGTGCACTTTATTGTGTTACTGTGGGTGTGTTTTTTTTTTTTCGAAAACAAAGATGGATCCCATTTGAATTGCTAAGTAGGGCTGACATGAATCACCGTTCGTGTCAACAATCTGCTTTGCTGTTTAACTATGTATAGGTCATTGTCCCATGTTACTAATCGAATACCATTCATTATCCTGCTGTCATGGGGTAGTACTAAGGATTATTTACTTTGCAAAGCAGTCTCTCTGAGCTCCTTATACTAAACAGCTGTAACCTACCGTCATGTTGGACTTCTGGAAGTAATGGAAGGTTTATCTGGCAACGGCAGAATCATTGCTGTCTTCGGGAAACGCCACGAGGATTATTTTAGTAATATCTTTGCCATAGAGGCTTGAGGGGAAGAACTGAAGGAGTAAATATATATTAAATGACTTGAATAATATGTATAATATAACATATTTGTCGGATGCTTGGTAATACTGAGTAATATGTGTATTATAATATATCTGTCGAATGCTTGGTAATCCAGACTAAGCGAAAGAAAACCGACTGGATTCGAGTATGGAAAGTCGTTTATGAAACGGCCCCTTCATCCAACTTTGTCGTTTCAACATATCCTCCATCTTTTAAACACCATTCGCGCCCCTCGGCTGCTCCCTAACCATCCCCTCTCTCTCTCCCCCCCCACCCCCAACCCTTCCTCCTCACTCCGGCATAGTATAGTTCCCCTGTGAAACTGGAAAGGCAAAGAAAACTGAGAAGTCAAGATGATATCGTGAGAAACAAATTGACCCTCGCGTGAAGACAGCTGTTTTCGAGGAGGATTTCTTTTTTAAATGCGAGAGGAACCTCCTCCTCCTCCTCCGAGTGCCTCAGAGAGAGAGAGAGAGAGAGAGAGAGAGAGAGAGAGAAGAAATCTCAGGAGGGTCAGTATAGTAGTAGTAGTATAGTAGATTCACATCAGCCGTGCATTTGATGTCTAGGCCCGTCCTTTAAGACGCTCCTGATTGGCTGTTGATAAGCCAATCACAGGGCTGGAAACTTCCCTCAGTCTCTCTCGAGAGTTCACATGAGCGCATGATGCATGTTCCACATCTCCTGAAGTATACGTTTGAAAGACGTATCCCTTAGGAGCGATGGAACATACATCTTGCCTATGTGAACTCTCTCGAGAGACTGAGGAGAGTTTCCAGCACTGTGATTGGCTAATCAACAGCCAATCAGGAGCGTCGTAAGGGACGGGCCTAGACATCAAATGCATGGTTGATATGAATTTACTATGGTAGCAGTAGTACTTGGGTGAAGTCATAATTCCGGGGCGTTGTTTTCCTTCAATCTACGGCTCTTCCCTTCCCTTCCTTCACGCTCGTTCTTTCGCAGAGAGAAAAAGTGACAGGTATGCCGTCCCCTCCCTTCGTGACATGTGTACAGAGAGAGAAGAGAGAGAGAGAGAGAGAGAGAGAGAGAGAGAGGAAGTAAGTCTTCATCTCTTCTTCCTATCTCACTTTTTTCCTACACTCCTTCCCTCTAATGTTTTACGCGTTGTCAGTGGAGGGTCCGATTCGTCTCTGGCGGCGGCTGGCAGGATGTTCTCTCTCTTCTTCTTGTTTATTTCCTCCGATTTGCACTGGGGCTTCGTTTACCCATTTGTTTGTGTGACGAATAAAGCATTAGTTGTATGATTTCCTTCGTGATTATTGCCTGTCATTGGAGAATAGTTGCCTGATTAGTGTTATGATTTCTTTCGTCATTATTGACTTTCATTGTAGAATGTAGTTGCCAGATCTTTTTTTTACTTTCATTGTAGAATATAGTTGCCAGATCGTCTTGAATCTCCATTAAAGTACATCTTTATCGCGACCACTTGGGGCAGAGCATGCTCCAACATATAATTGTCAACATGTTCTTTACAATTTTACGCGTCATGTCAAGATTCTTTCCCCCAACTCCATCCGCCGGGCCTCCCCCTGGCTCCTCTCCCCCCCCTTCCCACCACCCCCCCTCTTTGCCCTCTCATCTCAAAAGAGAGCCTCCTTGGTGTAGGTAGGAGAAGGAGCACTTTTGAGCCTGGAACTTTTAAATAGCTCTCCACGGCTCATTCTCCGACTTCTCTCTTTTCTTTCCTCTCCAATCATGGCACTTTTCAAGTCATTAGAGAGCAGGTCTTGAAGAAGGCTCAGTTGAGAAGTGGCGCTCTTGTTTCTCGAATTCATATTTCACGTTATATATTTTCCACCCGGATATAACTTACGTTCATGACTGTCACCATGCGTAGGTAATGAGAATTTTCGCTTTGTGGGGGAGTAAGCCTACAAACTACTTTGTTTTTGTTGTTGTTGTAGTTAGGGTGGTAGGAAAGGTCTATGGCAGAGCCTAAAAAGGTCTGAAAAAGGTGTTTCGGGCTGAGTTAAAGATACAGGAATTTAAGGATAGGATATTTATTATTTATTAGAATGAATATATAAAAAATAAATGATATGCATGTTAAACAGTACAGAACAATTATTTCTAATATAATATAGCGTATTTATTTTAATTTTCGTTGGTGATACAACGCTCTATTTGACCGTAGATGTTAGCACTCGCCCGCGAGTAAGCTGGAGGTAGGATCACGCCTTGTTTGAATAACGAAGGAGATGCTGCGAACAGCCTTTTAGTAGCGCCTGCAGTGTATCGCGAGAGGTACACTGACAACACCTGCCCCCCCTATGGAAAGCCTGTCTTCTTACTTAAGGGGGCGTGGCACCTAACCCCCTATGGAAGGCCGTGCCCCTTATTTGAGGGGGCGTGGCACTAATCAGACGGGTGACCCCCTTGACTGATTCCTAGGGAGTCGAACGACAGATCATCATCATATGAGCGATTGTAACTCTTTTGCTTCTGAAGGATCGTGAAACTGGAAGTCGATTAATTTTTTATGTTTTTTTATTTTGTGTGCAAAAAATACTGATAATTTTTTATCGAAGTTCAACCCATTCTCGTATATTGCTCACGCTTTTGGGCGGGCAAGACTATAACAGTGAGTTTTAAGAAATGACATTCTTCATCTTTTTTTTTTTTTTTATTTTGTGTGTAAAAAGTACTGGTAATTTTTATCGAAGTTCAACAGATTCTTGTATATTCCTCATGCTTTTTGGGGGCAAAACTGTAACAGCGAGTTTTAAGAAATGTCAGTCTTCATCAGAATTAAGTTCCAGGAACTTAGCCGGAAGGCGTAAAGCGTGAAATGAAGGACGAGTTATCATCATAAGAAAAAATAAACATTAAAATGTTGGTTTTCCTTTAAGAAGGAAATCATTCTTGCGAATCTTTTCAGGAGAAAGAACGTGTCATGTTTTGTCACTACATAACTATTTTTTTCTGTTGTCTGAAGATATGTGAGAGAGAGAGAGAGAGAGAGAGAGAGAGAGAGAGAGAGAGAGAGAGATAGAGAGAGAGAGAGAGAAAGACCTAAGTAAACCTTTTTTTTTCTCTCTCTTGCCGTTTCAGGTCGAGGGTTACGAGCCCGCCGCCTCCCCAGAAACACCCGTCGAGGATTTCAATTCTCATACTTATGAGGACATCTTAGCCACTGCCATACTCAATAAGGTGAGTCCTGATCTTGAAATTTGTGATTTTAGTGTGTATATATATATATATATATATATATATATATATATATATATATATATATATATATATATATATATATATATCTTGTAAGTTTGGTATACTTGGTTCCTGAAATTTAATGAATATAACAGTAACGTACCATCCTGTACAGTATATTCTTAGTGTAGTGATAGTAAACTATACTCTGTTTTTTTTTCCATCTGTCCATCCGCCTGTGGTGTTTGCGCATGGTAACTGCATTCCGGGCTTTAAATAATATCCTATTTCGAATACTAAAGGGTTTAACTTTGCATACAGTAAATTATTTAAAACACTTTTCCAGTTTGCAATCTGCACCCAGATATTTATTTATATAGCCCGGACGCAGTGTTACCATGCGCGTCCACCACAGGCGGATGGACAGATAAAAAAAAAAAGGAAAAAGAAAAAAAACAGAGTATAGTACCGTTTAAAAACTACGCATGCATATATCAATATATATATATATAGCTATATATATGATATATATATATATATATCTATATATATATATATATATATATACATAATATATTTACATCACCTGTTGGCTAAAATCTGATTAAGCTATAACGAAGCTCTTTCATAGACTGTTGATCAAATTTTGTAGCGTCAATGTCATTTTGAACATACAACCTTCCTCTCCTTTCACATAGTCTTAGGTGAGCTTGAATATAGGAAACATTTAGAATCGATAAGTTAATAGATTACTTAGTAGTTTCATTCGTGCGTCCGCGTACCTGCCGTATTGGATTGCATACTGATTGGCTTATTGCGTCACTACGAAGAAATCGCTGCCAAATGATATTACGAGATTTCGCAGATGCGTCTGACCGATTGGCTACTATCAAAGGAGAGCGTCAGCTGTAATGACCTTTATGGACACTCCTCATAAGGGCCAGGGTGCCTTTCCAGGAAGCGACGATGCCGTACAAGTGTTTTAAGTGTGGCGCTGTCGACTGTGAGTTGTACGTACATCATCCAGTCCGCGACCGAATTTATCGTCATTAAAACTCCCCCGGGAATACCTTCAGTCACTGAATACCTTCGGAAGCTGCTGGAGTGGTTCTATTTCATTCATCTTTTTTTAAAGATACGCTTCGGAATGACTTCATTATGGTCGATCTTTGCGAACGTATCCGGTTGCAGAGTTTACGAATTCTATAGTGTCGTGGAGATCTTAAGTGTCAAAAGGAGATCTTAGTGTCAAAAGCGCTCAGAAACTAATGAAATGATAAATTAGTTATCCTCGAAGGTGGATTTTACCGTGTTATTAGTGGCACAAACTTCTTGATAAATTGATTATTCTCGAAGGTGGATTTTGCCGTGTTACCAGTGACACAACTAATTGATAAATTAGTTATTCTTGAAGGTGGATTCGACCGTGTTATTAGCGGCACAAACTACTTGATAAATGACTTATTCTCGAAGGTGGATTTGACCGTGTTATTAGTGGCACAAACTTCTTGACCAGTAAACATACACCAATTCTTGGAAGATTCCGTACCCGCTCAATCAGGTAGCTATGTAGTAAACCTCTTGGTTATTGATTCACTCGTGAGAGACTGAAGTCAACTTTGGCCGAAGTAATAATATAGTAAGTTTCAGTGTATCTGTGATGGCAAAGTTGACTTAGAATCCACACGAGGGCGGAGGCCGAGTGTGGCTTAACGAACCACGAAGGAGAGAAAAAGAAGAGAGAGAGAGAGAGAGAGAGAGAGAGAGAGAGAGAGAGAGAGAGACTTGAGAAACAACACACGTTCAGTCTTCCTGGGGTCTTCCATTGTGTAAGAACGTGGGATTAAGAATCGTCCCACCTTCCGTCCACCTTTCGTGAGGGCAGTTTCTTTACATCTACTTTAACGTGAATGTTCAGATCCAAAAAGATATGTGATTCAGTGTGGTTGTGAATCTCATAGCTATGAGAGTCGATTCAACGTAACCTCCAATGGAAGTCTGGGGTCCCTTGATTGTATAGCATCTGAGTATATTCTCAAAGCGTCAGCTATATGTATCTCTGGTGACTTTTGAACGGTACGTGACCTTACGTAATTAGACCATTCAGTGGCAGTGTTCGTCAAGAGACTTTTTTTTTTTAAACCAGTCGTAGGCTATGCATAAGACAATTTTGTATGCATGTATGTATGTCTGTCTTTAATTACTCGTACAGGCTTCATTCTACGATTGAAAGGAAATGTATAATTTTCTAATGACTGTCAATGTGTTTAGTGACCCAACCTTATTTCCTGTCTTTCCTTAACCAGTATTTTTTTAACCTTAATTAATTTGGTAGTTATGGCTGTGCTTCTTAAAAAAATTGGTATTCAGACAGTGAAAATTATACTATATTATTTTTGAAGCAAGTTTGAATCTGTTAAATCGATTGGAAAGACATCAGTGGGAATCGTCTCCAGCAGTTTCAGTAAATTTAGGTCTGTATTAAATATCATTGTGTGTCCCTTTACACGTCAGTGCCCTTCATGTGGTGCACCGTAGGCATTACTTAAGGTTCTTTGCATCGCCCCTTCTTAGGCCCCTAGCTGCATCCCCCTTTCATTCCTTTTATTGTACCTCCGTTCATATTCTCAGTTGATTCATGGTGCAAGTGCTTTGAGGTTTTCCTCCTGTTACACCTTTCAAACCTTAGACTGTCAAATTCCGTTTCAGCGCCGAATGGCCTCGTGGGTACCAGTGCTTGAACTCTGGCCTAAATTCAGTAGTATTCTGTTTCATTCTATTCGTAGTAAACGAATGAATGTCCAGAAAAACGGATTTGTCCGGAAGTTGTGTATAGTTCCTCGAATCCAGGATCCAGGAGACGAGTCCAAGGCTTCCTTCTTCTTCTTCTTCTTCTTCTTCTTCTTCTTCTTCTTCTTCTTCCCACTCGTGCTGAGAAATCCCAATTTATTCTGGAATGCTCTGAGCCAGCTAAGAAGGGGATAAGACACTGCCCACTCAGCAGTTTTCCCTCCTTCCCGAAAAATACCTTTATTTATACCATCAAGCATTTCGTGCTTTTGTTTTTGTCCGGAGGCCCGATTTCCTTTCATTGTGTTTGTTACGTTTCTTAACCCTTTTTTTTATTCTATGTTGTTGATGGTAGAGGAGATATTTATTTTTTTATAACCATGACTTGTTTTCCTGCCAAAAATACTTTTGTAATTTATTTTAAAGATTTTATCACTTATTTTGTTTTTAGTATGCTGTTGTAATTCATTTTTTAAAGATTTTAACATTTATCTTATTGTTGCTACTTTTACTCAGCTTTGTCAGCCAGTAATTATATAATCTTTTAATTACTATTAAAATACTGTAATGTCTCTTTTAGGCTTGAAAATGTTGTTATGAAGAAACAACGAAACGCGTCGCAAATAAAATATGGTGTCTCTTAACCTACTAAGCTCTTCTTTTCCTACTGAGATCAAAAATACTTTTATTTATACAGGCGCATTTCGTGTTTTTGTTGTTTTATTCGGAGACTCGATTTCCTTATTATTTCTATTTGTTTGTGGTTCTTAATTGTTTTTCCCATTTGGTTAATGGTAGGAAAGAGTTTTAATATGCAACATGAAACATTTTTCATAACCATCAGTTGTTTTTCGTTTGTTATTCTCATAACGTTTGGCATCTTTAAAGCTTTAATGCTTGTCCTTAATTTTCTTAGGATTCAAAACCACCTCAATTCATCACAATTTCTTCCGTTTCGTCTCGTTCACCGACACTAATACGTGAAAGTGGTTTTTATTTATTATTTTTATTTTTATTTATTTATTTATTTATTTTTTTAAAGAACGGGGCTCCCTTTAACCTTTTCTATCTCATATTCCCTTTAGAGACTTATGCAAATTTTATCCGTGACTCGAGGGGCCCGTCGGAGTTGTGATGTCAGTCTCATATATCAGATAGTTTTTACAGGACTTCGGTGTGGGCACATTTATTTCCGTTGGATTAAACGCTTTACCAACGTCACTTTTTTCCTCCGTTTAGACAAAATGACCCTCTGCCTCATGGAGAGAGAGAGAGAGAGAGAGAGAGAGAGAGAGAGAGAGAGAGAGAGAGAGAGAGAGAGAGAGAGAGAAGCATGCAAAGGTATGTTTAAAGCTGCTTTTGTCTTAGGGAGACTTGAGATTATGTCCGTCCTTTTGTGATGGACGAATCACGGTGATGTGATAAGATTCATATAAAATAAAAATATATATGTATATATATATATAGAACATATAAAATATAATATATTATATATCTATATGTATGATATATAAATATATTATATTATATATATATATAATTAATATATCTATATATATTATATACATATATATATATATTATTAATATAATATGTAATGTATTATATAATATAATAATATATTATATAATATATATATAATTATATATTTATTATTATATATATATATGTATTTATGTATGCATATACATGTATATGGAGTGGAGCACTGCAATCCCAGGTGTAAGATTTCAGCTTATCTAATAAAAGTACAGATAAACCTGAATACACTGTATGGTCAAGAAAGTGACATCGCAATACACTGTGTAAGTCCAAGAATTGACTGATTCGTGAACTGGCGGATGGCGATCATAATTTGTATAATCCAATAGAAGATAATAAAAAAATCGAATCTTAAATGTTTCTTTCTCAGGTATAAATAATTCGCGTCGACATTCCTTTTCAAATAGCGCAGCCTTTTCAGATGGCTGTTTTTTTTTATTTGTTTTTTCTCAGGCCAAAAACCGCAGGCATATCCTGTTTCAGATGCCGTGGCGATGATGGCTTCATCGTAACCGGTACTCAGGTATTCCTAAGGAAATTGAGAAAGTTAAGCTAATTTCTAATTCCAGGACAAGTCGTTGTGCATATATATACTATATATATATATGTGATATATATATATAATATATATAAATATATATATATATATATTATATCGCCTTTCCTGTAACTTTTCTTATTCATTGCCTACCTGAAGAGAGACAGCTAGCAGTCTTTGAAATATAATAGTACTTACTGTCTATATTTTGGCGTTATCATAGGCTCCTTTTACCAGATGGAATTGTTATCACAGAACATTTTTTCACCCATTTAGTATATTATATATATTTATATATATATCTTCTATATATATAGATATATATATATATATATATATTATATATATATTTAATGGTTTAGCGAAATTGCCTTAAGTTCTGAAAGTGGTATTCAACATTTTTTTCCAAGTACGTTGAAGGATACCTCATTATTAGTATTTATTACACCTGTTTTACCAGTTCTTCAAGATATTTCCTTCTGTTAGTCCATGCATAAGAAAAGAAAAGTTAAAAGAGTGTTTGATAGTAACTGAGTTTGTTTACATCAAGGTCTAAATGATGTTGCTTAGACCCTGGTTTGCATCCTGGGTCGAGGGTCGACCGTAGACGACAGTGTCGTATCCAAAGGTTATTCGATTACTTGATTCAAGAGAAGAGAGTAATACTACACTGACTTTCAAGATACGAGATCGTTGTCCATGATCTCATCAAGTAAAATTGTTTCGGAAGCATTTCATAAAAAAAATATAAACAAATAAACAATTCCTTCGGACCTTTATGAAACCAGTCATGTTCTAAAGCTTTCGTTGCTTTTTTTTCTTGCAGGTTTTAGAATCTTGTGAAGGCGAACGACCAGATGAGGTGACAATAGAGGTCAGTCATGAGGTCACCAGCACAGACACTGACAGTGGTATGTCAGGTAAGAAGGCCTATAGACGCAAGAAACGGATCTTTCCTAGATAGTGACTCCCCAGCAAAGTTCAAGGGGGAAGGGGGGCGTTTTCTAGGACTAATATTTCTCCGGGGTCATTATCTTTATGATATTTTCTTTTGTTTATATGTTTTTTTTACGGTCGTCCCAGATGGGCTTGTGGTACTAAACACACCTTTGCAAAGGGGATACAAGGTACAGTGTTAAAACCCTAGTGAGTTTGGGGTTGGGGGGAGGGTCGTTATCTAGGGCTAATATTTCTTGGGGTAATTATCCTTATGATATTTACAGTCTTTTGTTTATAAAGACGCAGCAAAAGTTGATTCATACCGTGTTAAAACCCTTGCGTGTCGCTATCTACGAAAGATCCCAGGAAACAAATTTTGGGGGGTTTTACGAAAACCTGACGAATAGAGACGGCAATTGACATCAATCTGATTGATCTTGGAGGCTTCTAAACATGACACATCTACTTCTAGGAGGTGTTAAGGAAAGCAGACGAAGGCGCGGCAAGAGAAGCGAAGTGAGCGAAGCCGATGGGTCAGAGTGTAGCGATGAACGATCGCTCACGCCTCAGAGGTCACGCACGCCGCCCGTGAGTCCTGACCAGGGGGTCGTCACTGACGATTCTTGGGCCCAGGCGGCTTCTGGAGACGGTCCTCCCTTGCAGTTCAAGGTACGGAAACGAGTGGAACGTCTCTGTAGATGTTGAGTGGGTCTTTTGCAAGGTCTCTTGAAAAGAAATGGATGTCAAAGAGATCGTGTGTAAAAGTAGCCGTCATCTTAAATAATGCTTCTCATTTTAATCCTGCGCAGATTGAAGAACACGTCGAGGAGATCACCACTCACCACCTGACGGACGACGAGCAAGAAGATCTCGAGGGCTTCGAAGACGATGACGTCAGCGACTCGGGTGGTTCCTGGAGAGGGTCGAGGTGCTCTCTAGACGACTCCAAAGGGAGGCCGAAGCGGAGGGAGAAAGTAAGTCACCACACTGGTGTAGCAGAGGATGGCCTCCTGTCCACACTCAACATCCCTCTCCCTGACCCCTCATTTGCTGCCTCCAGGAGAGTGTCCTTTCCTGAGCTTGGGGCAGATATCATTCAAGGTCAGTAGCCGGGAATATGTATTAAATACATCCACATTCATTGCATGCCTTCCGTGAGACAAACAAAAAATTAAGAAGGACAAACAAAAAATTAAGAAGAAGACATCATCATTGGTCTGTGTTCTGATTTTTCCTCTTTAAACTTCTATTTTCTACTGAAGTTTTTCCACATAACTTAAAAAGCTCTGCTGTAAATGTAGCCAGTATATATTAAAGTTCTTGGCATTAGATGTGATTCATGGACCTTGCTTGGCTTCAGAACTGAAAGTAAATGTATAACCTTTTCATTTACCTTGTTTGTAGCTTGATCTTCCTTTTAGTGTAGTACTACAGGAAGGAAATAATGTCATACAGATTGCTGTATTTTACGTATTGTTACAGGAGGAAATGTTTTAACATAATTTGTCGGTATCCTCAAGGACTTTTTTCAAACATTGCTTCTGTACTTTCTTGTTTACCCATACCTAAATGAAAAATAGATGGCTTCCCATCTACGCTTAGTCCTTATCAACCCTTGCTCGGCTTAAAAGCAATGTTTTCATTTTGATTAAGCTATTATATAACCCTTTAAATTAACAAAAAAAACCTTCAGAATCCCTCTGTGTTTACGTAGCCTTTATGAGAAATTTACGATTATATTAAATTCTCAAATAAACTTTACCCCCTAGATCATTTTTCATGTCCCTTTTCACTGTTCCTTCTCACAAGAGCCCGTTCTTTCTCATACCTACTAACAAGATCCCGTTCTTTCTCATACCTACTCACAAGAGCCCGTTCTTTCTCATACCTACTCACAAGATCCCGTTCTTTCTCATACCTACTCACAAGATCCCGTTCTTTCTCATACCTACTCACAAGAGCCCGTTCTTTCTCATACCTACTCACAAGATCCCGTTCTTTTTCATACCTACTCACAAGATCCCGTTCTTTCTCACACCTACTCACAAGATCCCGTTCTTTCTCATACCTACTCACAAGAGCCCGTTCTTTCTCATACCTCAGATTCCTGTTCAGATGCTGAGTGCTGCTCTATAGGACCCGGCGACATGATTGTGGAGGCTGAATCTTGGGAGCAGAATTGGCTCTTCCGCCGTCAGAAGCTCATGAAGGGAAATGCTTCTGATGCTGTCACTATGCTCATACCCAACCCTGACAGTCACGTACCCGCCACAGTTGGCAACAGGTACTATATTGGCTTTACTTTTGTTATGAATCATTCTAGGTTTTATGAGAGAGTTCACTATTTATTTTGGCAATAGATTCATTCTAATTCCTTCCCCACCAGTGTTTTTCATCCATTTAATCTGCACGGACAAAAATTATTATTGAAAAAGTATCTCATTGCTTAGGGATGTGGATGAGTTGTCGGAGTTATCAGAGAGACAGAGTTTGGGCAGTGGAGAGCCTTGGAGTACCAGTGACAGTGAAGGAGAGTATGATACCAAAGGAGATATTTATTGCACCTACCCAGCTTCGAGGGAACTCTCAACTCTTGCAGGTGAGTTCTGTACTTGGTACTTGCACCTTGACAATTTATTGCAGGGTGAAGATGTGCTGTTAATCAGTATCAGTGGAAAAAAGTATTGTGAGATATTCTTCATAAGAACATTTCATTCAGGGATAACTGATCATGTGACTTATTCCTTTGATATATTGTAGGCCATTTTAGCTAATGGGTACAACTACGATACAAACTAAATACGTATAACTAGATGCTGTAAAACTCATTTTATTTATTTATTTTTTTTTTTTGCAGGAGAAATTGTGGCAGAATTTGCACAACAGGACCATGAATACACGGTTGATTATAGCGTTCCAAGTCGTGTTACAGCTTCAGGCTCACCTGACACGAGCTTAATCCGAACGAAGCCCCCATTGTCAGAGAAATCAAGTCCCCAAGGACAGAATGCCAATTTTAGTCAGGTACCGAGTGGATACAATGCAAATAGATCGGTAGATGGCATTAGGAATCCCGCTGTAAATGACCGAGGAGGTCCACACTCAGAAACAAACTCAAGATATGATGATGAGAGACCAGTGCCAAAGCCAAGGTTAGATATTCTATTTTATTAATAGTTTTCGAGTGCATTCATACAGAACGTTGGGTATTTGAAGTTGATTATAGTTTTGTGATTTAGTTGTGAAATAATGTATAAAATTTTCACTTTGTTTCTCACTGACATCATCAATTCCAGAAAATTGTCTCTTGCAAATTCCTCTTCGAAAACTTCACTAAGATCTCCGGTCCAGTCTATGGCCTCCCCATCCGAGGACCTGAGCATTCTGAGTCCGCCATTAGATGTGCCTCATCCGAAGAACACCAGTAGTAACAGTGATACAGTTTGGTTCGTAGGAGTCCCAGAGGACTGCACCATTATGCAAGGTCGCACTTTAAGGCTCGTATGTCAGGTCAACACAAAGAGACCTATGGGTAAGTCAGTTGCATTGTGGGATTTTGCTGTTACAGTTTTATGTTTTCCTGTTAACAACAGTTTTTATTTATTTATTTATTTATTTATTTATTTATTTTGGTTACCACGTCTTGTAGCTTTGGCAGGATGTGACTATATGACCCTGTTTTCATATAACAGAATGTGTCATAGCTTTGTTTCCTGATTTACCATTGTCTTCAATGGTAAATCAAGAACATTTTCCTATTAGAATTTTCCTGTTTCATCATTGTGTAGAAAAGGTTACTGGAGAGCAGTTGCACACTGGATTATCATGAAATACTTTTATTTTACTCAAATTGTTATCCTTGAGTATGATAGTAAACTGGTGTATTCCAGAACCCTAACAAGTTCTATGAGGAAATGTTTTGTGGTGATGAATATTTCACTATTGGTAGTACTTTTACAATATTGATTAAAAACATATAAGAAGCGGGTTCATTTTTAAAGGTGTCATTTATTTAATCTCACCTTCAAAGTTATTTTGAATTGTACATTGTCTTTTTCTATCCATTTTTTTTAACAAAGGAAAATTTAAGAAAGCATTTTGGCTTTCGATTGAATTGAACCTTTTAAAAATACTTCATTGTTATTACCATGTAGTTTTGGCGTTTCAAATTATTATAAGAGCATTTCGGAATAAATCGTAAGTAAGTTCTAATAAACTGTTTGGTTATTTGAACATGTTTTGCCAGTTTTGCTTTGCTTTTCTCTAATGGGCTAAAGTAATTTATTCATTACTCATGACACTACAAACTGTAAAAATTAAATCAGAATAATTAGAACCTTCATTCGGCATTTTAAAAATGCTAAAATAAGGTGCAGATATTATTAATTATCTTATAAAATTACCATATAAAAAACAAACTTTTGTTAGCTGATTCTAGGTGCCTTTTCCAGGTTACACTCAAAGCCCTCATGTTGACAGATTTGTTCATTGTTTCGTATTTATAGTAGGAATTTTGTCATTTATTGTACTATGCCTAAAACATTTCTGATTGAAAAGTATAATTATTGAAAGTAACTCTTGCAAGGTGCCACAGTGTATTATTTTGTGACTCCGAGCCCCGCTTTTGGATGAGGTAAATGAAACTGCTGTTATTAGTTTAAAATAGATTTGTAAAATTTTCATCATAAATCCAGTTATGGTGATGCAACTCTTTGTATGTTTGGTTGTCCTCAGGACTAAGTTGGTACCACAATGGATCGCTGGTGTCTGTGAATGGACGAGATATGTGGGCCTGGAGGAGAGGGTCTTATCACTATCTTCACATTTATACCATGTCCTCCACAAAAGCAGGGACATACGCTGCAGCTGCCTACACAACAGCTGACTGTGTCTGGGCATATTGTCAAGTTGAACATAAAGGTATGGTAAAATGCTGAATACAAATTGTAATTATTTCAGTGCCAGGACTTCAGCATAATTTTGTTAGATAATAGTGAATACAGTGGACCCCCGTATTCGCGGGGGATGCATACCAAACCCCCGTGAATAGTTAGAACCCGCGAATAATTGGAACCCCATAAAAATGCTTTAATCCTCCTATTTTGTTAGTTCAAACTCAAGAAAACCCCACTAAACACTTTTATACCTGGTTTTATAATAGTTTTATCTCATAAAGTGCATTTTATGATGAAATTGATAAAAGAAAACAGGAATTTGTGGATATATCTCATAGAAAAATACCGTGAATAGCTTCATTTTCCGCGAATAATGCGGGGAAATGTTTCGAGAGAAATCCGCTAATGTGTGAGTCCGCGAATCTGGAGAACGGGAATACAGGGGATCCACTGTATAGCATATACAGAGTTGGTTTGATATTGTGGTATTCAGGAAAAAGACTTTCGTCTTTTGATTATTATTACGTTAGATGAGAAATAAGTGTTTTTGTGGATTATCGAATGCTTAAATAACCTGTTGGGACAGTGATAGATACATAACAGAAAGAGAACTTTTCAAATCTAAAACACAGGCTTGCTCTGTCATTTTACTGTAATTGTTGTTGCAAGGATATTACCCTTTTCAACTTTATTTATCCATATATACATATACATATATATATATATATATATATATATATATATATATATATATATATATATATATATATACATATATATCGATTTAAGGATATATAGAAGTTGATGATAATGTTGTAAGTTCTTTTGCAGCATCTTCAAGACCACAGAAACGCCCAACTTTCTCAAAAGGACTCTCGGATATCATTCTTGAAGCAGGAACAGAACTTCAGCTTCAGTGCCAAGTGACAGGTCATCCTGAACCTCGCGTTATATTTTCCAAAGGCTCTGAAAAACTCGGTCAGTCTTCCCGGGTTTCCATAGGTGAGGACACTTTATATCACTATTGTTAACTGTGGCTGCTGCAGCTATAAAAGATGTTTTGGCACAATCCATTTGGGAAAGATATAAAAGTAATGATTAGGTTTGCTGGGATGGTGGTGTAATTATGTTTAATTGGAAATAGAAGGATGCCACCAGTGTTCTTGATTTATGTTTTATTTCGCAGAGAATGATCAGTATGGAACGTGGACGTTAAAAGTCTCCGACTGCACTGTGTCAGACTCTGGGGAGATATCAGCGACAGCCACAAATTCTATAGCAGCCATAAGTACGCGGTGCCAAGTAAGGGTTGTACCTGAAGGCACAATTATAAACCAAAACCAAAATTCGGAAGATTCAGGACGGCAAAGCACGTCGGCTGCTAAGCAGGTAGAGGCTTACATTCTCGTTGTGTCTGATTACTCAGCAATATTGGTTTGTCAGATTAGACTGCAAAAGAAGTTTTGTTTTTTTACAGCTATCATAAAACTAAATACTACATAATGCAAAGGTTAACCATGGAAGCAACTGTTTTATTGGATTAATGCAATATTTCTCCTCTTTATTGCCAAACATTCATTTTACTCACATCCAGTGAACTTTAGTAAGACAGCAGGTTATACTTACAAATCATTCTCCTCATTCAAATCTTACCAATCACATAATTGAAATTACTTTTCAGTTTTTGCATGCGAACATTACAAATTCAAGAAAAGCTATAGTTGAAATTTCTAAGTAAATCTATTCATACTTTCTAACCAGAGACAGAAACAGTTTATAAATATATGATCGATTACAAATATTGATTGAGCTTTCACAAACCGGTTACTTTTGTTAAAAACCTACACAAACAGGATGTGTGTTCAACCAAAAACAAATTAGTCATAAATGAATAAAGGCTACTAAGATTGGTACTGAAAAAACAAGATAATGAAAAGCAAGGAAGTCCAATTGACTATTGTAATTGGGAAATCGTTTAGAAAATATTTTAGAAAGTTCCCTCAAACTCAAGGGGAGCTTGATTCTTGAGAAAATGTAACTTTTAGAGACTGAAACTTCAGCACTTTTAGTTGCAGCATCAATTATTCACAAGAAGGGGTTTCTTTACTTTAGGGATCTGAAGAACAGTTACCACATTTAGACTTCTCAAGCAGCCACATATAAATCAAATAGTTTTCAACCTCAGTCCATTTAGAATACTAAAGCCATTTTGTACATTGATAAAACACATTGCTTGTATCCTTTAGTCAATTTCTTAAACCACTCATTTCCCATATACTTTATAGAATTAATCTTTTAAGGTTTTCAGAATTATTTACCAAGCACTATAGTGCTCTAGTGTTAATGAAAGGAATGCCTGGTGTAAGTTCAACTCGTAAAGTTCGTTTGTGAATGGCAAAGATATTCTTTTCACGGTCACATTGTTTGTTTCTTGTTCAAGATTTGTGTATGGGTACTTGACAATGACAACAATTGGACATGGACTCAAATGAGCTTGAAGTTGGCTTCAACTGAAATCCTACATGAGAAATTTTTTCATGGTGCTTAAATTGATAAAATATTTGTCTCAACACTGTGTTTAACATTATGCAAAAGTAGATGCTGTGTATTTTTCCTTAATAAATTAAAGTTATCCTCCAGCTTCACAACCATAAATTTTTAGAAAACCATAAGGAACCAGTTGCATTTGCAAGATCATGCGTATCTTCCTTGATGAGAATTGACCGATTTTCCCTTTGTGTCGAATATTTGATGTGTAGGGAAATAGGGATGCCACATCTCGCCCTTATTTGAAGTTCTTCCGCTGCTTCATATGCTGTTGGCGACATCCTCCCATAGATGATTCAACTCCACTGCTACTTCAGTCTTGAGGTTTAGGATTATATACTGCATACTGCTTGAGACTATATATAAATGTGTCTTTAAATACTCTATTATTTTCAAATCACTTTATATTTGTTGGCGCTTCTCTTTCATTGAAACTTTCGATTTCAGTTTTTGTTGCGCATGCGTAGCAGTTTTTATGTTGTAATACAGTATAACCTCTGTCTCTGTAATCGTGCTCAGAAGTTTTTAAATTTTTCATTTTCTTGACTATTTTTATTATGCTTTCTTTTGTATGGTAGCTATTTATTGTACCCAGATGTCAGAAAAAATTCCCAATTATTGTTCATGCTACTGTAGTTTTCTTGTTGTGATTAACAAATTTTGTTTTAAACGCACTTGGAAAACATTTAGCAGTTGTCATGTGTTTGCATTATATTGTTAGATAACAATTAATAGATGCGTAATTATATATTACATATATATATATGTTTGCGTGTGTGTGTTGATATCATCTCTGATGTACTTATTCCTGTCAAATTCAGGGTCTGTACTTAGAATTGATGTCAGGTCATCGCTGCTATGATAGCTGATTGTTAGTTTGTAGTACTTGGCTAACTGTTGAATGTGTGTGTGTGTGTGTGTGTGTGGCTCTTAGATACGTTTTATGTTTAACTTTTTTTTATTCACGTCATCCACTCCACCTAGGATAAGTTTGCCATGCCTTGGAATGCTGCATTGTCTTTAACACTTTTATTTATTTTTCATTGTTTTGTTTTCAGCTGATCAATTATTCTTACACTCAGTGCCTGCCAACATCATCATTTCTGACAAAGAATGGACAGCTTTATTACCTTTACAAACATTGCAGTTATCATAGGGTCTTTTTCACTGGTAAAGAGTAAAGCCTTAATCTGAAATTTAGCTCATTAATTTAGTCTGTATTAACTCATAAATGAACATTTCTTAACTCATAAATGAAAGTTTCCTAGCTGCATTAACTCAATAATGAAATACTTATACTACTATATAACTGCCAAGGGAAAGGACATTGGTAATTACAAATGTAATACTGTATTTAGATATTTCATTTTTTATTTTTCTTACAGCGTGGGCCACATAGCTCTAGCAGTAACCGTCATAAATCTGGGAAAGCCATGAAATACGACTCACAGTCACACAACACTGGATCTTCTCTACCACTTCACTCTTCATGGTCTAGCCAGAATAACATTCCTCCGTTAACATCTAACACAGACCGTTGTTTTAATCAGTCTCCGGATGCCATTACTAATGGAGACGATATCACTGACATTCAGCAGGTGCCAACTAAACCAGGTACATGTCAGAAGGATGCCACAATATGTCCTGTTTGTCAGCTAGAAGTAGAGTGTCAGCATGCGTTCGCGTGTAGTGACGATGGTGTGATGGGAAGCAATCTTTTATGTGGAGACGAGTTGGAGTTGCTTGGTGCTAATGATTGTTTGGTTTCTGATCCTTCTGTGCATGGATTAAATGAATTAGATCTACTAGACCTCTCTCAAGTATCAGATGATGGTAACAGCAGTAGTAATAACTGTGGTGATGGTGCTAGTTATATTGATGACATACCTCTAACTACTATGAAAAATATTAAAATTGTGTACGAGCAAGGCAGAATAGATCATATTTCTAAATACCTGACTGCTAAACAGCCTATTTTCATATCTCATACAGGTTTTCCTTCCTCTGATGTTCCTTTGGGTACTACGCTTGATCTTGATTATTATCCCTCCAGCCACGAGGACAATTCCTCGCTTCCCTCAGATGATGAGGAGAGAATGGTGGCTATCGATCTCAGCCCTGAACACTCCCTGTCCTCATCTAGTTCATTAGTTGAAGCTTTAAACCCTGTGCTTGTGTTAAATTCCCTTAGTTCATTTTCTTCCACTGGCCAGCAGCATGCTTCTAGTACCTTCAGATCCAATAATAACCTGGAGCATGGAGAATGCCTTGAAAGTGATCAGACTTCAGGCCTTGCACTACATCAAGGGCTGCCACCACAACCAGGTAAAGTCTGTTTATAGATGTTACACACTGTATTTAGACTATTCTCTAGTATGCATAGTAGTGTGAATATAAAGATTCTGGGTCATTGAAAAGTAATCATATGATCAAAATTATCATTTTTATTTAGAGAAAGGGGTTTGAAAGGGAATAATTTATGGTTTATAATGAAAAGGAAGATTAATTTAGTCAGGAAAGTGGCTATGTGGATATTGCAGGAAAGGAGAGTGAATTCTGGTCTAACCATCGATTATAAAGTGGTGTCACAAGGGATGCTCAGTGTTTTAAAGTATGTATAAGGAGACCAAATGGGGAGGAGGTTTGGGGAGGGTGGGGTGAAGAATGAGGGTGAATACTACAAGCCTCAGAGCAGCATTTTCTGTTGCCTTGAAAACATTCTAGATTGTAAAGCAGGTATGGAGAGGACAATAAGAAAAAGGAGTAACAACTTGGAAGCAGCGGGAAGAAGTTGCTAGACAACTGGTAAAAAGGATTATCCTGTTATGAAACAGGGCAATAGTTTTTTATCCCTTTGTAATACGTACATACTTTCATAGTTTATGCAGCAGAGAAATGAATACTTAGAGAGAAAATGGAAGAAAATTTTAGGATGTGGGTCAACTAAATGTGAAGGTTCATGAATATTGTATTGTGGGAAGTTATATTATGAATGATGCAATTCCTGAGCAATGTAATACCAATATGAGGGAAATGTTCAGTAAGATGAAAAATGGATCTCTTTTGGGATGTGTAGGCAAGGAGAAGACCCAGTTCCATAGTTGGGTAGTTCCTCCCTCTCATGTACAGAAGATGTCTGAGGCTTGGACACTGTTGATGGTACATACTCAGGGACCAGGTGCCAAGACGTTTACCACCTTGCCAAAAGAAAGAAAAAAAACTGCTTCATAAATACCCATCGCTTAACATATAGATTTTGATGTGTCCCCTAAGTCTTAAGTATTTTAAACAACTAATTCATTATACCTATGCTACTTAGTCTTTATTCTAAATGAGGCTTCCATCCATTGCACAATCATATACTACAAGTCACTAGAAGCTCCTGATATCATATAGTTTTCTGATTGAATAATATCAATGTAATTGAAGACCATTGCAAGTTAAGGGCCTGCTACTTTGTTCAGAATTGTTGGCTGCTTGTATGTACGCAAGAGAATTCTTTGTAGTAGTTGGTTGATCTGTCTTATTGAGCTCCTGGGGACGACTATGAAAGTGTAACTCCTATTATGAAGCAGTACTACTAATTTAAAGTATTTATGGAATTATTCATTGATTATATCTAAAGTTCAGAAAACAGGACAAATGAATCATTCTCAAAGGAGATGTTAACATAGAATTAATATCTTGAATCGCATATAATTAAATTTTGGAGGGTTATGAAGTTCACAGGAAAGTATGAAGTCGTAATACATCTCATGGGCTTTCATTACTGTATTTTTTATAATAATTACCGCACTACTGCCAATTCATTCTGTTATTCTAATGGTAAAGAAATGAAAATCTTATGTGGGGTAATTATATAGTTCTATTTCAAGAAATGAAGCACACTGCTGATTCAAGTTTTGAGGGATGACATGCTTTCCAAGATGTTGATCATGCTTAATATTAGAAAGGAATGGATGAAAAGTAAAAGACAGAAAGTAATGTACATAATTAGGGCCAAAGAGAATCCATGAAGAACCTTTATTAAGCCTACAGCTTGTTGCATAAGTCTTTATATAAGCAGTCCCACGTGAAAGGCATAGGTCGTAGTAAAAATTATTCCTGTTCATAACATTAGCAGATTGGTAGTTATTTGCAAATTATAATATATTGTTGCTTGCTTGGGGAGGGAACTGCCACTTCAGTGTACTAGAAATTTTTTATTATTAGTAAATTTCTCCTTTAAATGTTTATATGAAAACACCAAAGTTTTGCAAATTGTACTTATTGGTGTTTTGTAAGTTGTGACTTATTTTTAAATTTCAAGGAAAAAATCATAATTAATTTTACTTCCTCTAGGAACGATAGCAGATCGTGAGCATCGTAAGTGGGAAGCAGCTGTACCCATAGCTAATAATCCTTATGCTCCAGAAAGGCTAGTTCGTCGTCTTTCAAACTTCCGTAGCTCCACTCAGACATTGCCTTCACGCCATGGTATCAAAGTGTAAGTTATGAAACTTACTGATCATGTATTGCACCGTGTTTTTGAATTGCTAAGCATTTTATGTGTCGTTTATAACATATCAGAGCAAGAAGTGTCTTAATCATAGGTTCTTCCTTTAACAGTGACTTTTCTGACAGTGGTGAGGGAGACTTGGACCCCAGCTTACGGAACGGTGTGCCACCTCAGGCAGATCTAAATAGGTATAGCAGAGACTATTACATATCTTCTAATTCCGCTGCGAGGCAATGCACTTACACACAAATGAAAGGTCAGCACAAATTGCAGCAATCAGCATATCAACAGTTTGAGCAGCCACTACCTCAGAAGAATTCTTCTTCAGTGTCACTTACAAATGGGGTTCAGGAAGATGCTGGAGACCACTCACAGATCTCCAAGAGTCAGGTATGGCAACAGAATTGGATTGCTAATCCCCATAGACACTGCATGCTTAAGAGTTTGGGGAAAGCTATCACTGTTGATGTTTCATCAGATGAAACAACTTTGAAGAGCACCTCAGCCTCATCTTATTCTTGTAACAACTCTTTAACTAATGATGCACGCAAGTATGTTGTTATTGGTGATGGCAGTGATGGCACTGAAAATAGTATCATTGAAAAGTTTGTTGCTAATTCCATGTCCCTTAAGTCTCAAGATAAGCTAAACAGAACAATTTCAGCAAATAAAGATCATAGTAGTACTATAGGCACATGGGTAAATAAGAGCTCCACATTGAGATCCTTACATACACCTTATTCCAGCTTCATGAGAACACATGCATATGATTCACCCAAACAATATTATAATTCATATGAAGGGTCCATAGTATCTGAGACTACCTCCATACACTCATGCTTTTCCCCTCTCTCAAATTTATCATCCCCAGTTCTGCAGGAGTCTCTAGGGATAAGTGAGATTGAGAGAGAGGGCATTCAGCGGGACATTAACAGAAGTTCTTTCAGGAGTAAGAAATTCACAAAGAGTTTTAGTCTCAATCCCATTTTTAATGATGATGTAGCGTATGATGATTGTGCTTCATGTGATTATTTGCAAACAAAGAGGTTGTCAAAGACTAATTCAAGTGCACAAGTCACTGAACCTTCATCAGATTATTATAGTTCTTATGAATCACTTCCTTACTTGTCCTCGTTTAGTCGAGAGGGAAGCCTGAAACTTCCAAAGCCTCTTGTTACAGAAGAATTTTTTGAAAGCTTTCATAAAAAAGGAGGCTCTCTGAGATTTCCACGACGAAAAACAAACTCTAGGTCATGGGGTAGTGTGAAGAGGATAAAAGAACTGTTTTGATTAATTTCTAAAAGGCGCATACTATATACTAACAATAATGTCAGCTTAAATTAAGTTTCTGTTGAAGAATTTTGATGAGGTTTATCTACAGTTAGTATAGCTATTTTTGTTGCTTGTCTTTATTAAAGAATATTAACTATTCAGATAGGTAAAAATATATTGAAAGGTATTCAGGGGTATTTCAGAAGTTTAAATGGAAATGCTTTGAAGAAACAATGACATTTCAAATACTATAACATTATTTATTGACATGACTTGTCCCTCAATTCAATATTTCAACGATTCTGGGCATGTCCCTCAATTCAATATTTCAACCATTCTGGTACAGCATGCCCCAAAACGACATATGAACAAAAATTCTAAAGTAAAAAGCAGCAAAGAGAGTAGTATTGAATCACTGATATTATTAGTAAAGTAGTTTAACCAGGCCATTTAGTTAAATATCTAGACTTGTGGATAGCCCAAAGAATTTATTTTAATGGAGAATGAAAAAGGGACAAAAAGAGAATGGATGAAAACATAAAGAGACGGAAAGCGCTTGGTGCAAACAAACTGTAAGCATTATACTCACAAGGGCATACGTAAAGCCTTTCACTTACTTAAAGCTCAGCACCTGTCATATTTGAGGATTTAGAAGGTTCTAGACAACTATAATGGCAGTATAATTTTGCAACTCTGAGATATCCACTTTCTGTAGAAAATTTCACTATTGGAGGAGGATATTTAGCCAGCAGTAGATCACCCTCTTTCTTTGAAGTGTTGTGAGATTCAACACACATTTGTCTTGTCACCTGAGTTTACCTTATAGGTTGTTGTGTTACACATCAAACCAAACTATAAAAAGAACTGCCCTCTCACCATGGGTAATATCAATGAACAAAGTAGGTTCTAATAACCATTATTCTTAGGGTGATGTTGGGAAGAATAAGGATAATCTATAATCACTGATAGAGACAATGATTTCCCAGAGCTTTCTTGAGGAAAGGTAACCTTTGACTTATAAAGTTCCTTTGGCAAAGACTGTTTTATCATTAGTATTTTATCTAATCATGTAAAGTAGTATTTGATTTCATTCTGAATATTTGCCCTTTTATCATCATATATAATAATTTGTTTTGTAGTAGTATTGTAGTTGTATATAGAGGAGCTTTGTAAAGTTCATTGTAATTCTGTTTATACTGTATATTCACTTGGGTTGCCTGTAATTAATTCTTAATAGGTATATAATCCTTTTAAGAAACAGTATAATATTATCAGTATGGAATTGTAACACCAAGTTAGGCTGTGCATGTGGATGAGCAAGGCTTGTGTTTTGGCTTGTATTTTGAAAGTACTACATATTGGACATTGAGCTGTTACTGATGCCTTTACACTAACCATGCTAAATAAAATGTTTTTTAAACTTTGAAACTGAGTTCTTTCATTCCTTTTCTTTCATGCTTCTTTTACTATTGCTTGTTTTGCATGCCTTTGTATTCTTCATGTGTAGGTTGCATCATTAATGTAATGTATGTACAATTAGTTTAATGCTTGTTTAACATAAGAACTAAGCTGATTAACCTGAGAAATATAAATGATGTAGACACATGACTTGTATAAAGATTTTTATCTGTAAAGGACATTTTACTTTTAATGTTATGATAAATTCTTTTTTATTCTTTGCTGTGATTGGCATCATAGTGTAAGAGTGGTATTTGAAGTTTTATCTTTTGAAATTTCTGAACACTGCTGATTTTCACTTGAATACCACCCTAAAATTGATATGTGTGTAATTCCTATAAAAAAAGAAAGTGACAAAGGTGATACATTCCCTGGCATACCATGATAATATGCGTCCAGTGCCTGTAGCCAGGTGGTTAGCTTTTTTCTGTTTTGTTTTAGGAAGAATAGTTGCCAGTATGCTTCTATTTCCAAAGAACTTGGTTTAGTTAACAAAACAAGAAAGAGGAAACAGATTAAAAGGAGAAAAATGATCTTTTGTTAGGCTGTATTAGTGTAAGAAGTAGTTCCAATGTCCTCTGGAAGTTTTCAGTGACAGATTTGTTTGCAGAATTTTGAAATGTCGCTGACAAGCTTTGGTGAAGGTGAAGGTGAGATAGTATTAATAATGTGTATGGCTGCCGCCGTTATGGCTTCTCTTCAAATAACATTTATGATTTTGCTAGTTTGTTTAAAATATTGAATTAACACATATGAAGACTTAAAACTTTTAGTACTTGTACATATTTTATCTAAAAGACATAAGAATGGATAATTTTTCCATTTGTATACACTGTAAAATATCTTAGACATTTCAACAAAAGTAGTAGTACACGTAATTAGAAATTAAAACAAAAGTAATTTACTTATGGTATACAGAGCGAATTATTGTGCTATTCACTTATGCTTATAATGCCAGAAAAAGTAAGAAATCAAAGGAAACTAATTGCTAAATATAGCATGTATACCATTGAGCACTAGTAACTCAAGAGATGAGAGACCTCCACTAAAGTAGAACATGCTTTTCCCTGTGAAAGTGTCAGTTAGTGCTATGTGCTCTTCTAAGGTGAACTTTGACATTATGCCCACATAAAGATCTCGACTGGATAAGGCTGCTATAGAATTTAATGGAAGCCATATAAGTACAGTCAACTATTGTATTTGTATAATGCACTCTTGTATAGTACTATAGTGAATTCTTAAATCAGCACACTATAACTTTATCTGTTTATGGTAGATACATATAGTACTAATAAGGTTAAGTTTGTACAAAAGCTCATGCACACCTGCAAGAACTTGTTGGTGTGAGGATGTTGATTATCCATAGACATTTATAGACAAATTAAAGAAAAAAAGGAAATTGTGCAAAATTAAAAAAAAAAATCATTGTTCATACACGGAACAAAACTTTTCTAAACAATAGGATAAACCTTCTCGTGCCAACTGTAAGCCAGTTAAAAACAATAAAAAAAAAAATGTACTATATGCAAGGAATCTTTGGTGCTGTGGCATCTGGCATCCGATACTTGTCGAAGTGGAAGCGAGTCAGAGACCACGCTTGAAACTAGTAACATACCCAGTTTTTCTTCAACTGTAGCTGAATTTGTATATCAAATGAACTGTATTACTACAGGTTGTTTAGGAATTCCTTACCTAGCAAAATATGTTTAAAGACCATTTTCTACTAAGGTTTTACTTTTTTGTGATATAAAAAAACATAGCATTTCCAAGCTTTTTTAACAGCCATCATAGTTTCTTCTATAACTGTCAAGTTTGATTGGACTTCTGTCAGCTAATTTTGGCTTGACTTCTACCAACTGATTAGAGCACCATTATCAGTTATCTCCACCCCCCACCACAAACCATGGCATGCAGGAAGAATCTCTGTGACGCTTCAAATAATTCCATTTCCTATGTATTCTTCGTTCAGCTACTGGTTCCCCTACACCATTTATAACCAAAGAGTGGTTCAGGAATACCCTCTCTTGACGAGATGTTTTTGAAAAATATTTCCTTTGGAAAGACTGCCTATGAAGGATGTCCAGCCAGAGGTTTTATTTTTTCATAAGAAAATCAGTTTCCAAGGCTTTTCTAAGGACTCTCTTTAAAAGTAGAATTAACTAATCAATTGCTGATAAGTTACTTATTCAACATTGTCTTCTTTTATATACTGGTATTGTCTTTCTAACTTCAGTTTTCTTTATTATCTTAGCAGTACCATTTGTTTATGAGCTTGATAAGTGTAACTTGTATTCCAAGCCAAAGCGGAAAGAAGATAAATTGATTCTAAAGGAAATGGAATGGTAAGCCTGACTCTTGATCTTGAATCTAGGAATGTTGTAGGATTTAGGGAGTACTTAATCAGATGATATGGCTCATGTCTGGCGTGTAGTGAGGATAATTCTCCAGCAGACTGATCTTTCTGGGATTACTGATTGCGACTGAGTGAATGTGAGATATGGAGGCTTGGTGGTTGTTACGTAACTGCCAGACGGTAGGGAGAACTCTGCTATTCAGTTTCGCTTCAGCCTAGCCAAATATACCTGTGCAGTATAGAGAAGAATGACTGTTAGGCAACCAGAAGGAACTATGTAATAAGCTTCAGAAAAACTATTCAGATATTTTTCAATAAATCTCTCAACATTTTGAAATCCTGGTTTCACATTTAAAGAAATTATATCCTCACATTGAACATGAAGAATTCTTGATTCAATTATCACTGGAGAACTTCTCCCTTCTTAAGATAAGTACTTGATTAATGTAGTAAGATAAGCAATGTGCTTATCTTTTCAGTTGTAGACTTTTAATTCTTTCCTTTATGTAACTCAATCCAGTTATACATCAACGCTCATTATATTATAAGAAGTTTTGTGTAAAGAACTGGGGGTACAACAGTGATTATTATTGTTGCATTATCTTTAGAGGTTACACACACACACACACACACACACACACACACACACACACACACACACACACACATGCGCACGCACGCACACACACACACACACACACACACACACACACACACACACACACACACACAATCTCTCTCTCTCAGTTGTCAGCTTGTAACATTTATAAATAGTAATTCTCTCTCTCTCTCTCTCAATTGTCAGCTTGTAACATTAATAAATAGTAATTCTCTCTCTCTCTCTCTCTCTCAGTTATCAGCTTGTAACATTTATAAATAGTAATCTCTCTCTCTCTCTCTCTCTCTCTCTCTCTCTCTCTCTCTCTCTCGGTTGTCAGCTTGTAACATTTATAAATAGTAATTCTCTCTCTCTCTCTCTCTGTTGTCAGCTTGTAACTTTCATAAAAAGTCATTTTTAATCACAAATTTCCAGCCTAAAGTTGCGTTGTTAGTTTGACAATTGAGATAAAATTCTGATTAGTAATGGGGTTAGATAAAAGAGATAAAAATGTTTGATGAAATAACTCTCTAATCAGATCAGAGGACAGTTGGGATTGATAAGATCAAGTAACACAGAAACTTACTGCCCTTGTTAGTTTCACATCTGCTGTTTGCAAGTGAGATCTTGGTGTTTGAATCTCAGTAGCATTTTCAAGTTATGTATATATTGTGTGCGAATGAGTTAGGACCTTAACTGTTATATTGTGTGTTTTGAAGGATACTCGATATATATTGAAGTAACAATAATTAAAGAAAAAAGAAAACAAAGATATAAAACTAGCATTACAATGAAATTATACTTGTGAAATACATAATATTTAGGTTGAGAATGAAGTGTTTTGCTCAGAACTCCAAAGATATTGCATAATATTGTATAGTGTTGAAGAAAAGCTCAGTTTATCACTTTACTGGTCTAATGTTATTATCCAAATCATTAATGCAAGAAAATATACTTGCACCTTTTAGTTTTCTGAAAAGAAAACTATTGTGCCAGCTTTGTCTGTCGGTCCGCAACTTTTTCTGTCTGCACTTCTTCTGTCTGCCCTCAGATCTTAAAAACTACTGAGGCTAGAGGGCTGCAAATTGGATATTGATCATTCCCCCTCCCTTCATCAATCATACTAAATTGCAGCCCTCTAGCCTCAGTATTTTTTTATTCTATTTAAGGTCAAAGTTAACCATAATTGTGCATTTGGGAGTACCATAGGTACCAACAACATAGGCCAACACTGGTCCATGGCTGAGTTTAATGGGCCACGGCTAAGATTTTTATGGACCGTGGCTGAGGCCACGACCAGACAGAAAACTCAATTGTGCTGAAGTTTGTTTACTTGTTTATTTCATCCCCATTTTCTTAACTACTGGAAGATTAGAGAAGTGGTATCATATATGTATCATAAAACCATGCAAGCATTTTTATAAGACTTGGTAAACACTTGATCAATGTGTAGTTCATTGTTTATGTTGTATGTGTGCAAGTGCCATCCTCAACTTGCAGACATTAAGCTTACTGAATTTTGAATGTCTGTCTTTTTATCTTTCCTCATGGATATGAAAGGTCAGTGTGTATAATTTGAATCTAAGATAAGTCAGTATTCTTGTGCTTGGGAAATTCGCAATTAACATAGATATAAAGGGCTACAAGATTTACTTAGAATATGAAATAAATTAAATGCCTTTTATTTTAGAAATGTGCAATAAATGTATCATTCTTAAAAAGCTTCAGTATTTGACTTGATATATAAGAGCCCAACAAGAATGGATTTCATATCAACCTGTGTGTTATATAAAGATTAATTTATACTGCTCCAACCTTTGGTATATTTATGACTGGAGATTTAGACTTTTGTTCACATAAAATAGTAAACAAGAGATTTAGCAAAAGCTGCGGTATGACCTTGTGAACAGAGCCACTTTCATATAGAACTGAGTAAATAGGTAAAAAGTGAAATTGTCTTGGAAGTAATTAAATTAATTGTTTTTAACTCACTGAGATGCTGACCAAATCTGCATTCATATTATCACACAAGATTGAATAAGACTGAGAACAAACTCCTGAAGAGGGCTGAGATGGCAATAGGTGCATTAGTACTAGTAAAAGCAGTTTCCGGTTACTGGTGGACTTGGTTAATGGTGATCTGGTTTTCTGGTGCATGTCTAGCGCATAATGCAACAGGTTCTGGTTATTGGCACCATAAGGCACCAATAATAGAGTTATGGAGCCATAATATACCTAACAGAAGTGTCATTAACCATTAATCTGTTTCAGCTTCTTCATTTCTTGTATCTTTCCAACCTGATTCAACTTCTGAAATACTGCATTTAGCTGCATTAATCCTTGGATGTGACAGAATTCCAGTACTACGTCTCCCTTCTGATAATATTCATCCGATTCTTTCTCCCAAGATATATTTTCTTACTACAACATCCTCCAGACTAACTTTGTCAATTCCAGTGCAGCCATTTATGCTGTCCCTTATTGTAGTACCATTCCTTTTGATCAAGAGTGAATTTCCCATGCCCTTTCCTAATTCTGTATTCTGTATTTTAGGTCTTGAATATTGAATCCCTTACAGTAACATGATTTCCAGTATTACCATCCAATTTCATGATGTCATCTAGTTAAGTTTTCATGAAGCTTGAATTTCATGAGTCTTAGAATCATAAAATAGAATGTGCAACTTTATAACTTTTGTTTTTTTTTATCAACCCCTTTTACAGCCTAAATATCTAATTAACAATGGCAAAGAACCAGTTATTTTACTTTTCCAACTTTTCAGGTTCATATACACATTTTTGAAAAAGGAGGCAATGCAACTACAGTTTCTAGAGTAGCAACAAATTTACAACTAAATAGACAAGAAAGAGCAAGTGATATCGAAACTTCCAAGCCAAATGACTGGAAAGATGAGCTTAAAGATATACAGGTATGCTGTAGTAGCAAACTTTTTGGTAATACTGTACTTTTATTTTGGACGAAGTATATATGCCAGCTCATAAAGTATTTATAACTTGCTTTGATTAGTGTGATTGTTAGAATGAAGTACATCAAATGCTGTGTGAATATGTTGCAATATTTTCCACATTTTACAGAATTTTTAAACACTCAGTATTAAATATTTTGTAGTCTGCACGAGTAGAGCAAGAGGTCGCTCGTTTCCAAAAGACAATTGATGAAACACAACGTCGCTGGGAAGCCAACTATGCCCGTCATGCTCCAAGAGGTCCCAGTAATATTCAGTCAGACAGCTCTGCAGAAGTCCTTCACAATCCTCGCCAATGTATGTTGCTCCTAAAGTTGTATTATTTTCTTTCTTAATGAAACTTCATTTATATCTTGTTAAACATAAAAACCTTATATACTTTGTCAATCTCAGTCATTGAAAATGAATTAGTGAGACATTTAAAATATTTTGTGATGCAAGTTTAGATAAGTGATATCTTTTATGTATTTGACAGCTGTGTATTTAGTTCCACCTCGACATGATCTCTGGAGAACAGTAAGTGTAGATACAATTAGTACTCCTCCACAAGAAAAAGTCCTTCTGGAACCTCTCCAGAGACATACTAGTGTTGATAATCTTCGTCTGACAAAGGTTTCCAACCTGAGGAATTTGGGATCAGCTGACCAGCGCCAAACAAGTAGTGTGAACACTGTGAGTAGTATCAGCAGTATTAATCTAAACAGTATCAAGGTGTCTAGGTACCAACATAACCCACAACACAGACAGTCAGTGGAAAGTATGAGTGGATATAGTGATGGAGAAAGCCATGGTGACGGAAATGAGACAGATGTGTCGACTCGCACTCAAGATGAGATTCCTATCTTACCTTCAGTTAAAAAGTTAGCTTCAAAATTTGACTTGGCTAGCCAGGAAAGAGTCAATGACCTCGACAAGCACGAGACAGATGTGAGTGTGACATGAATTTCTACTTTCTACAGATGTGTAAATTAAGCATCATATTGTTGCAGTATAATTTTCAAAATATTTTAAACATTTTTATCGAATCAGTGCTTCAATGGCTATTTTTCTTCCTTACAGGGTACTCTTACTTTTTATGGCAAGAAGAACATCTTTCTCAGTGATAAGTCTCCTACAGATCAACCCTACAGCCGTAACTTCACCAACAATTTAAATAAAAGAACTGAGAAACCTTATACCATCAAGGAGGTAAGGCCTTTGCCAAATAAATCATCAGCAAGTAGTAGTCACATCAGCCCTTCATCAGACAATGACCTACAAAACAGTGATCCCGACGATTCAGAATTTGATGACCAAACAACCATAGCTAGCGTTAGTCTTCCTCCTACTCCATACTCACTGGATGGTAGATTGAGCATAAGTACTTCCAGTCTTTTAGACAATGACTCCTGTTTCTCACCAGACTATAGGGACTCATATAGATCATTACCAACTGAAACTAACACAAAAACTATTTTTGGAGTTACTCTTCGTAGAGTAACCCCTGGTATTAATAGCAGTAGAGGAAGTAGAAGCTATGGTTCAATTTCCAGCATTTCCTCTGATGAAGCTTTCAGATGGCCAGCAAACAGACCGATGATGCGCAGGTTCTCAAGCAACAGTAGCTTCACTGACTATGAGAAAGGTACTTCTCATGGCTATACAGATAGTGATTCAGATACCCATAATGCACTAAGGCAAGTTACAATTATCAAGGTTCACGACAAACGTAGACCAGAGTATCAAAGTTTAACAAATTTATCAAAGGAAGAATTCTCAGGATTTAGGAATCAAAGAAACTTCAGAAGTACACTTGACCTTAGATCAGATGTACAAGCAACACGAAGTGTGGCAGAACAAAAAGTATTCATCAACAATTTTTCAACAAGAAACTCTGGGAAGAGCATGCCAGATTTATCTATACCCCCTTCTTCAGCATTTGCCCCTAAAGGAAAGAGGAGATCTATGCATGAGTTTTTGAAAAGTTATCGGAGGCAGATGTCATTACATGAAATAAACAGGATTGATGAAAAAGTTGAGGATGAATTCAGTACCCAAAAGACAGGTAACTTTACTGGTCAACATAGAAATGATAATATAGTAGTGACAAAGTCTCCACTTAAGAAGGCAGTGAGTAACATTGAACTTAATTCAAATGCAAGAGCCAATTCCCTAAGTTCTCTCAGCTCTGTCAATCCCTCATCTGAAAAGGAAAGTAAAAGTAAGAGAGGTAAATTAAATGAGGTTGTAACTGAAAGTGCAAATTGTTCAGTTGTTGACAAGATCAGTTTAGACAAAGATTCAAAATTAGAAACAAGTAGTTGGAGTGACGATTTTGATGAAAATGAATCCCAAATTTTGCTATCTAACTTGGATGAATCAAACATAGAAACAGCAAGAACTGTTGATGGAGGGGTTTGCCAAGACCATGCTGTTGTGCAACCAAAACAATCAAAACGTATTTTAAACATGAGTAAATCCATGCCCTCAATATTTGATGATTCTTCTGCTAAAGAACAACCCAAAGCTAGAGTGACAAAAAAAACAAGTATGTCTGATTTTTTGAAACTTTATTCCAATATCACTTCCTTATCAGAAAAGAGTGCTTTTAGTAAACAGAGTAGTACAGTTCAAAAAAATAAAGAAAACAAGACTGTTATAACTATATCTAATTCTGTCGAACCTCAACTACATACTAAACATGTATTAAATGAACCTGAGGTGTCTACCAATGAACCACAATTCCACTTGCAACCAACACATGAGTTGATGCAACCCAAAGTGAATAAAAATTATAATGAAGTTATTTTGGAACCTAAGCCAGACAAAGTAACAGAACCTCTTAAGTTTAATATGGGAAATGACCATCAAACAATAATAACACTTTCAGGAGACACATCAGTCAATGAGAGTGAGGAGAGTTTATTCCATGCAAGTATTGTGTATGTTGGAGATGATCCAGATATAGTAGTTAATGCAACTTCTGAAAAAGGAAATACTCAAAGTAACTCAAAACTCATATTTGTAAAAGATAGTCTCAATGAACTGGGAGATACAGTTGACAATAAACCCCCATTCCGTGGTGACAGCATGAATGTCAAAGGTAGTGGCAGCCATGTAACTGTTATTTCTGTTGAAGAACCAATAGTGCCAAGCTCTCCAATTTCACCAGTGTCTGATGTCACAGGCTCATTATCTGAAAATATTCCAGGTGATAGTGATGAAGAATTTGATCCAATTCTTCTTACCAGGAGGATTGTTGCCAGCTCTCGTCTAGGTAGTAGCAACAAACCTTACAGGAAGAAGAAAGTCAACATATTAAATGCTTCTGTGCCTGTTAATTCACCATTTTCTCCTGTCAGTAAGGGAAAGTTGGGTGTCTCAGAAATGAAGAATCATCCTGTAGGTGAACATTTCACTTCTGTTTCCTTAAATGAAAATATTTCTCCAAAGAATTTAGGGTCCCAAGAATTTAATGATGAAGGTGTAGACCTCACACTCAGCGATGCTGACCTGCCACCATCAGCTAGTGAATCAAAATCTACAAGTAGTCTCGACAACATCGACAAGGAGGGCAGTGAAACAATGGTACTGTGTCATTGAGATGAACGTGCATGGCTGTGGATCTTAAAGGTTCAGAACTGAGGTATTCACTTGAACTTTTCTTCCAGTGTGTGGTGTTGCTTCTTATTTCAAGGTTCTATTGGCTGTGCAGAATCTTAATCGAGAAAATCTTGCAAGCATGAAAGGATTTCAAGACAATACTGTAGTAACACTTTGTTGGCAGTAAACCCCCAAACAGATTTCTAAGTATTTTAGAATACTAATTGAATTTCTCCCCATTTTGAAACAATTATCACAGAGGCATCATAAACTTGGAAAGTATTAGAATATCTAGGGAGAAACAGTTAACAAACTTACTTTGTTTGCTGTAAATGGTTTTATTTTTCTCCATCAATGGATGTTATATAAATATGTTACACTTTCACTTAAATCTTACACTTCTGCCAACAATAGTGATGAAAAGTGGTTTGTCTGCTCTGTGCTCAGGTAACTGATTTGTTGGGGAATTAAGTAGGTGCTGTACAGACAGAAAACATCTTCAGGACTGATTATACTACTTCCTGTTGTGATCACTGGGTGTACTGTTTCTACTTTAGCATTTATCTTTGACTTGAAAGAGGTTAATGTATGGTATGCCAAATATGGTGAAGCTGACTTTTTTCATTTGTTTGTGGTGACCACTTATTTGTACAAGACTTGTTTCCAGGGCTAATTATTTTCTTGATCAGCCTGGTTATTTTTTTTTATTCTTGCAATTACCCACTTACTGTCTAAAAATTCAATGGCTGCTGTTGACTTGTGTCTTGGCAAGGTAAAACTTGTGCAGATGCATTTTTATGACATTTCTTATAACAGTTGTTCTCAGTGTAAGTTGTTATATTGTGAAAAATATGTTATTAATAACTAAGAGTTATTAACAACAGAGTAAGGTAAGTAAAGTACATGTATATACATACTGTGTCTCTGTAAGGAAATTATCTTCATGACCAACAGTTCTTTTCTATACTTGTGGGTACTACCCAACATTGGATGTACAGTGGTTTAATTTCATGCCTATGCCATGTTTGAACTTTGGCTTGTCTCTTTCTTGTTCTGGATGTCTTGATTATGACCGGGGAATAAGACTTGTCGACATGATTAATGTGGTGTAATTTTTTTTCTTTTTGCAGATATATTTATACATTTATGCATTATTTATTTTATGAAAATAGGTTGTAATTTTATTTTATATTTTTCATATTACGTTACTGTCTTAGGTAGTCTTGTAACTTTCATTTATGTGCCTTTGGGGGGGATAGGTTACATGGTATTGTCTTCCTCATTACTTCATGTGTTATGGTTATGAAGACACCCCGCAGCTGAAATCAGCTGTAGTAATTGAAAGAGAAAAATAATGACGACAAAAGAACTCCCACACTAGGTGATGACAATTTTGCCTCTAGCCAAACATGGCTTCATTAGTATTCTAGGTTTTTATTCATCTGATTTTTAAAATTCTGATGCTACAATATTGTCTCTTTTTCAATGCAAATAAGTTTTTTTAGTCCCACTTTTGCAGCTATCTTTTTCTTGTTAAAAAATTACCTCTTACCAACTTTTCAGTGCAAGCAAACCTCTACATAATTTGACCCTCTTCAGATTTTCTAATTTACCTCCCAGCCTTTTTTTGCTTACACTCCTTCTTCAACTTCTTCATTAAGGTCTCCTAATTTGTCAGTTTCCTGTTTATTTCTACAGTGTTATTTCACTGTAATGATAAAACTGTCCCAACTATCATCACTTCACAAGTTGTTTAACTAACTTGATACAGACTGTTCATGGAAAATGAGTTCTAATTGTGCTAGGGTATATTTCCCATTTGATGTGTAAACCTTTATAGTACTACCTGCTTCTGTTCATGTTTGGAGAACTCTCCAGTTTTCACATTTGAGTTGCCTCTGCTCTGGTTTTATATTTTCCTCTTAAATAAAAAAAATAAATAATAAGCAGTCCCACCAGTAACACAACTCACTCTTCTCCAGTGTTAAACATGTCCACTTCTTGCAGGTAGCATTTCAGCCCCTGTTCTCTTAAGTGGCAACCTTTTCCCTCCTCTTAATTAGAGGACTTACATGTCAAGCAGCGTACTGTACTCTGACAAAGTAGTGAGACAATTTTAAATTTACATGTGGCTGAAATTTTTTTTGAATGTCCTGATTATACAACTATAATCACTACAAATTAAAGTAAGGCAATTTTATTTTCATGCAGCTTATATTCATTAATAATGGGAGATGGTGCAAGAAGAAATTTACTTTGGATATGTAAAATGTACAGATAATTGTAAGTCCTATAATTTATTGCAACACTGTTTTTAAAAAACTGTATATACATACAGTAGTTTGTAATACTCCAGTGGCATATAGTACCAAGTATTTAACACTTCTCCATAATTATAAACATTTATTGACCATATGCGTATTGCAGGTACACAGCCTGACTGCCCGCAGTGTTCCACGTCAGTTCCGAGAAGGTTTACGGAATCCTCAACGGATCACGACACATAATGTTATACAAAAGCCTCAATCAAACCCTAGTTCCTGTTCTCCTCGACGAGATGCTCCATCACCTGAGCATCTTGGAATTCCTTGGGGTCCTGCAGCAATTCCTGTTCGTCCAACACAAGTTCCTGGTGACACAAGTGATGATTCTTCAGCTCCCTCTGGGTCTCCTCGACGTGTTCCTCGCAAAAGGAGTGGAGGGCGTCGTGATCATCCTGGGTGGCACACTCGCCCAGAGTGTGGTGTTCTCTCAGATCCTGCTATGCATGTAGCCACTGACAGTGTGTGCTAAGTTTTTTGACACCAATTCAGTTTGGTAGAGATCTTGGCAGTTTATATACTCATGCAGGTCAGAGGAACAATGTGATACAGATGCCTTAATGTAATGTTAACAACTAGCAAAATATTATCCGTGGTCTGTGATTTACAGGATATTTTAACACAGCAAGAGACTGCTTTATAAGAAAAATACTATATGAACAAACCCAGTGTCATTTATCAATGTGTACTTTCAGTGTACCCTGTGTTTCCAGTGAAATCAATTCCCAATGAACAGCAGAACGTGGCATTAAAGTGGGAGATGGATTTCTAAAATAGATGAGTGATTCATCTCTAATCCTGAAGAGGAGATTGATACACTGGTAAAGGAATAATCTGATAAAAGCAGCCTGCTGTTCATATTCCCAATCCTTGTAAAAAGCTAAATTAATATCCACTTCTATGTACTTTCCTGTAAATATGGTGATACTTGCTTTGAAATCTGGCTTCTTGTAGGGTATGGAATAGCAAAGCTTCACAAATATAACTGGAGAAACGTAAGATACAGTATCTGAAATGTAATAAACAAAGCATTTCATTTATTTAACATAAAAGATATTTCAGATGAAACTTACTATAGGGAACAAGTTGTGTAGTTGGCCTCAGTTTTATAAAATCTTCTAACAGGTTTCAGATGATATTTCTATTTAATTTAAATGATCTTTGAGAGTATTAATTTAAATGTCAGACAGCACAAGGTATAATAAGATATAAATTTGAATACCAAAGCACTGTAATAAATAAATTAAGCCTTATAACAGGCCTGAAATGGATGAACTATCATTTACTAATAAAATTTGTTCTTTAGATTTTGTCTATGTGAAAGCTTAGGACAGGCCAATATCCAGTATACAGGTAATATGATCAAAATGCAAAGGACTTTAAAATTATTATAATTCTTCTAAGCATCTTGCTCTAACTGAAATCTACATGTTTTACATGTTCTCTGAGGGTAGAAATTTTTTTAAACATGCATTAATATAGAGTCCTGATTATTAGTGATTTACATTAACCACACGTACATATAAGAATAGAAATATTTCTTGTATTTTCTCTCCATACAATTGATACTGGGGTTATCAGGGCGAGTTATTCAATGATTTTGTAGTGCTTTACAGTGATGGTGCCTTTGATAATCATGAAAAATAAACTGAACTGCCTTAATGGTGACTTACTGGCAATATAAGAAAAATTTCAAGTAGAAAATATGAAATTATATTTTAATATGATTTTCACATTAAATATAGTAACTGCTAAAACTGATTAAAGATTAGAAATTTGATAAATTCAGATGAAGCATAACTGTAACTTGACGGTAAATCTAATTTAGTTTTTAAAACAAGTTATGACATTAACTCAAAAATATTGACATTTAAGGGAAATGCTTGAATAGTGTATTTTTATCACCTCTTGATACATTCATCAGTTTCAATTCTCCAACAAAAGTGCATTTAGTTTCAAAAGTAGATTTTATGCTTTTAAAAAAATAGCATTCATTACATGTATTTTTTCTACATTACTAGAGATAAAAGGATTTTTCATTTTTATATACACATCTTTTAAACCATTTTCACTGTCCGACATAGAATGTTTTATTACTTTTCTAAAGAAAAATGTAAATAAGCATCAAGTTAGCATTACAGGTGCAATTTTTAAATCGTGGATAGTTGTTTTCTATGATGCCTGTATCATTCATTTTTAGAAATCAAAATTACATTCTAAGATATACCATAAACATTTTCTGCTAAATACTAGTATGTAACTAATTTTTTCTAGGCAAAGCCTAACAGAAGGGTAAATGTTTGACAGGATGAGAATAATGATGAGCTGAAGCTCCAAGAGCTACTATACAAAAAATTAAATTCATTTCTACATGTTTTAAAAATATTAATGAACATCTAAATACTATGGACTCACTTGTTTGAGATTGTCTATTGTCCTCCCTGTGCAATTTTCTATAGTTTGTATCTAGTGCCATATTCTTGAAAACTATGTATACCTTTACTCTAATAAAATGTACAGCCTTTTTCCATTTGTTAGTTATCATCAGTATCAAATTCTAAAGCAATTTTAACATTTATATAATTTACGTCCAGCCTTGATTTACAGAAGTAATTCAGACAAAGGCTCATTCACTTACGTTGTTTTTATAAATCAGGACTATACTTAAAGGTCCCTTTGATGGTATTATGCACACTGATGAAGCATTAACTTAGTTGAACACCATTTTGTTGGCCAGTTTACACTGTTACTATACTTTGTTAACAATAGTTTCCTCCACCAATGGGTTTTGCTGGGGAATCTCCTGAGGTTTAAAACTGATTTTGTACTAGTCTGGCAAATCATACAGTATGTACTGGGGATTTGCAGTTGTAAGATTATACTACTATATCATTAAAACTAAACATTGTGTAACAGTTAAAATTCAACTAAGGTTCAGAAAGGGATTCTACAACAAACCTGTTATTACAAACCTGACACACTAGTACTTTAACTTTCATGCACGACATATAGTTTCAAGCTTAATTATTTGTTTACAGTACCATAATACATTATAGATACACAATTTACAAATGTCAAGCTTAAAAGGCCCATAAAAACACTACAAGAATTTAAAATTTCATAGAGCACTGTTAAATTGCAGTGAAATAAACATTCAGTGTACGTACATGTATGCATATATACATCACTGGACTGTACTAATTATACTTTGTAACTACATACAGTTGAATAATAACTTAAGAAAAATCAAGCAGTGCTGCACTGTGAACACAAACTAAAAATACATCCTAAATGTTTGTGCATTTGCCTGCTGACTTTTTCATTGTAATATAGTAGCTACTTTCTCATTACAAAGTAATCCTCTATCTCTTTCTCTCACAATATACAACAGGTTCATTAAAAATAAACTACATAAAAGTTAAATAAACACTACCGAAATCTTAATAAACAAACTTGTGCAATGCCATAATCAGAATTTTATGGACCAGAAAGTTCAGAGGCCAGACAGATTGCTATGAGACTTTTAACACTTTTTGCCAAGACTACACTGGGCAAACTGATTTTCTTGAGAGCTCACAAACAGCTTTTGTATAGCACTTGGTCTAGGCTGCAAAGGACAGCTTTACCTCCCATTCACGTCAATTTAATTTTAAACTAAATAATGCTCAGGGTTTTCCTTATAATCTAGTCCTACTTGCATATATATATTTGTATAATCTAATGGTTAAAACCATAAGTTGTTAAATTCAGAGATCAATTCCTCAAAAGTTCAATACCCTACCTTTTAAATGCACAAATGTCCGCCAAAATGAAAACTGATTTAATCCTAAACTGCTGCTGCTGATAATACCTGTAAACTCTACTCAATTTAAAATGTGGTCTCTCCAAAACATTTGTGTTTCTGCTTTTGCATATAACAATGCAAATCACTCCATCCATAATAAATAATAATAATGATGATGTAAGTATATATACTATTTCAATACATGATGTAAGTCAATACGTATACTATTTCAATAACTATCATAAAAGAGCCTCTTATCCTAATGGTATAAGCTGGTAATTTAAATTCACGAGATGAATAACCTGAAGAGATTAGAAGCCAAGCTCCATAGAAATAAAACACTACATACTGATTAAAGATCTTTAGTAAATTCATTATGACAAAAACAGCAAAAAGAAACTTAAGTGTACAATATATTGACAATCAGAATATGCAATAAACTTTAGAGCAGTTTTTACTTATAAAAGATCTATTTATACGATGATTTGCAATATGTAGCTTCCAAGGAACAAGAACTTACACAAAACTATGAGGTACACCTTTTGCAACAAAACGTTGTGGCTTATTTTCATCATAAGAAAACAATATATAAACCATAAGTCATCTGTATGACTATGATGTGGTAGTCTCATATTCCTTGGAATTTGTAAGCCCTGGGAAATGACCCAACACAATGGTTACTAAAAAGGCATTTCGACTAAAAATGAAATTTTCATTATTAAAATGAAGTTTTATTGTATACTTACCGAACAATTATAGAGCCGTGATTTCCACGAGCGGCAGGATACTAAATTCAAATTTAGCGCGTCGGCGTCGCCAACACTGGTGGTGATGACGTCATCTCCCTCCACTCGCGGGAGAACCAGGTACAACTGCCCAGGTGAATCCAATTCTTTCTGCCCGTCCGTCCACCTAAGGGGAGGAGGGTGGGTATAATCATAATTGTTCGGTAAGTATACAATAAAACTTCATTTTAATAATGAAAATTTCATTTTTATTGTAGTGTCTTACCGAACAATTATAGAGCTGATTACACATTTATGGGAAGGTGGGATTCAGTGGACCACTAGTATTTTTAAATGGTTACATTTATTGCAATACCAGTAAACACTCAAGGTGTCTGTTGTACCTTACCTGTAAGAGAGCTACAGCAGACTGTTACTGCCTCTGGTCGGTGCTCTTCTTACTATTGTAGAGGAATTGGAATTTGCCCAAAGTTAGCCTCTACAGGAGTGGAATCCTTCCGTAGTTCAAGCGAGTCAAGGCTGACTGACGGAGGATAGTAACAACAAAGATTGCCCTTGCCCTGGGCTAAGACCAGAAATTCAATCATACAAAACATTTGTCACCAACACCAGATTTAAAAACATATATACCCAACCATTGTAAAATCTGACCTAACAGACTGGTGAGTATCCCAGGTACTCAGTACCCCCAGCTTCCCTTGAACTCGACAACCTATTCAAGGTGAAAAGTTAGCATAGAGGTGACGACCCCTGTGCCGTTTCTCCCAACACCATGCCAGAAACCGCCACCGGACCTAACGTTTTACAATTCTCGAAAACCGTTTCTATCTCTTTGAGATAATGACTCGCAAAAACCGAATTCGATCTCCAGAACGTCCTCTGAAGAATCGAAGCTAAAGATAAATTCTTTCTGAATGCTAAAGAAGTTGCCACTGCTCTAACCTCGTGAGCTTTAACTCTCAGAAAACGGAAAGATGTCGTTCTCGGACTGCGAGTGAGCTTCCCTGATAAGCTCTCTAATAAAGAACGATATAGCATTCTTAGAAAGAGGACGAGAGGGATTTTGAACCGAGGTCCAGAGCTTAGAAGATTGTCCTCTGATACCCTTAGTGGCAAACAGATACTGCTTAATAGCCCTGACTGGACATAAGAGCCTTTCTTCCTCCTCATGTCCAACCAAATCAGATAAGTTCCTTACCACAAAATTCCTCGGCCAAGGATTAGAAGGATTCTCATTTTTGGCTAGAAAGGTCAAAGATACCGAAAATACAGCATTGCCTTGAGAGAAACCGACTCTTTTGTCTATAGCGTGCAATTCGCTGACACGCTTAGCAGAAGCTAGTGCAATAAGAAAGAGTGCCTTCTTAGTCAAGTTCCTGAGTGAAGCCGACTTCAAAGGCTCAAACGCAAACGGTGGCCCATGAGGAACTTAAGCACCACATCTAAGTTCCAAGCCACTGTATCTTGCGGGAGCTTAGTGGTTTCGAAAGACCTAATGAGGTCCGACAGATCTGAATTGGAGGAAATATCCAAACCTCGATGTCGAAAAACCGAAGAGAGCATGGCTCTATATCCTCTGATCGTCGAAGGAGCCAGTTTCTTAGAGCTCCTAAGAAATAGAAGAAAATCTGCTATTTCTGTTAAAGAGGTCGCAGAAGTAGAGACTTTAGCACTTCTACACCACTCTCTGAAGATTCTCCACTTCCCTTGATAGAGTTTGTTAGAAGACTCTCTCCTACAACGAGCGATAGCTTCTGCAGCTCTTCTTGAAAATCCTTTCGCTCTGACAAGATTCCGGACAGTCTGAACCTGTCAGAGCTAGAGCGGACAAGTTTTGGTGGAACCTCTTGAAGTGAGGTTGTTTGAGAAGCCACTTCTCTGGAGGAAGAGTCTGGGGAAGTCTACTAACAACTGGAGAAGGTCCGGGAACCACTCTTTCCTGGGCCAAAAGGGAGCGATTAACGTTAGCGTTACATTGCTGTGCGACATGAACTTGTTCAGCACCTCTCTTATTAGACCGAACGGAGGGAATGCATAAGCTTCCAGACCCGACCAATCCAACAGCATTGCGTCCACCGACCAAGCTAGAGGATCTGGGACTGGAGAACAAAAGAGAGGAAGACGGTTGTTCCTCGATGTCGCGAACAGGTCTTATTGACGGTCGTCCCCAAAGGCGCCAAGTTTCTGACAAATCTTGTTGTCCAAAGTCCACTCCAGAGGTAACACTTGCTGTTGACGACTTAACTCGTCCGCCAGGACGTTCATCTTTCCCGAAACAACAAATCTCGGGACTAGCTGAACTTCGCTTCGTTTGACCACAGGAGGAGATCCTTGGCTACTTCGTACAGAGAGAAAGACTGAGTCCCCCCCTGTTTCCGCACGTACGAGAGAGCCGTGGAGTTGTCGGAATGCACTGCCACTACTCGGCCTTCTACTAAGCTCCGAAACTGTCTGAGCCCTAAGAAAATTGCTAACAGTTCCTTTACATTTATGTGGAACTTCTTCTCCTTCTCCGACCAAGCTCCTGAAGTCCGTTGATTTCCCAGTAGGGCTCCCAACCTGTGTCCGATGCGTCGGAAAAGAACTGTAGGTTCGGGAGGATGGGTCGTAAATCTAACCCTTCTTCCAACCTTGCTCGAGAGAGCCACCACCTTAGGTCCTCTTTTATTTGATCTGTGACAGGAAAGGTAATCGAGTCTGGTTGTGTCTTCCTGCACCAAGAGGCTCTCAGGAAAAACTGCAGAGGTCTCATGTGCAGTCTTCCCAACGTCACAAATTTCTCCACTGACGTCAATTTGCCCAGGAGCCTCATCCACTGAATTGGCAGAACTTACCTTTTTGTCCAAGAACTCCTGAACTGTCTCCAGACAGCCTTGAACCCTCTTCGGGGACAGAAAAGCCCGAAAAACTTGAGCATTCAGAATCATCCCCAAATAAAGGATGCTCTGAGATGGAACCAACTGGGACTTCTGTTTGTTGACCAGAATTCCTAACTTTCTGGCAAGATCCAGAGTTTGTTCCAAGGTCCTTCATGCACCGACTCTCTGATTCCGACCGGAGAAGCCAATCGTCCAGATAGAGGGAGATTCTTACTCCTAATATGTGTAGCCAGCTTCCTATCGGGGATAGAACCCTGGTGAAAACTTGAGGAGCGGTCGCTAGTCCGAAGCAAAGCGCCCGAAACTGAAACACCCCTTGCCTTCGAACATGAACCTCAGGTACTTCCGAGATTCGCGATGTATCGGAATGTGAAAATAAGCGTCTTGCATGTCCAGAGAGACCATCCAATCCCCCTGTCTGATGGACTCCAGAACCGACCGAGTGGTCTCCATATGAAATTTTGTTTTCTGGACATGCAAGTTCAGGGCGCTCACATCCAAAACCGGCCTCCAGCCCCCTGATGACTTGGGAACTACAAAAAGGCGATTGTAAAGCCTGGAGGAAAATCCCCTTCTATCTGTTCTATCGCTTCTTTGAGCAACAAGCGCTTCCACTTCTGCGGCTAGCGCCAGAAATTTGTCTGAGCCCGGAGAGTATGCCTGGAATGGAATTGGCACAGGTGAGAGCGAGGGAGGTGAAACGAGAGGAATACGATAGCCGAACTTGAGTACTTGCACTACCCAGGCTTCTGCTCCTCTGTTTTCCCATTCCTCCCAAAACAGAGCCAGCCTGGCTCCCACTGGTGCATGAAGAACCGAGCTTTCATTTGGAAGGTTTGTTAACCTTGGCCGAGGCCTTAGACTGAGGTCGCAAATTCGATTTCGGCCGAAAGAAGCGCTTGGGTTTTCTCCCTCGAAAAGGCGCTTGGGCCAGAGGAGAAACCGAAGGAACAGTCTCCACAGGAGCTTTAGGTCTCTTAGTAGACTGTGCCAGTAAATCCGAAGTAGATTTCTTATCTAGCGCAGACGAAATTGACAACACTACATCGTCTGGAAAGAGGTTATCTTTCACAAAAGGAGCAAACAAGAGAGCAGACTTCTGTTGGGACGTAACCCTTTTAGAAGCAAAGGAGCACCAAAGTTGCCTTTTCTTAAGGGTACCAAAGGCGATGAGCGAAGCTAACTCATCACATCCATCCCTAATGGATTTGTCCCGCACAGGACAGAACACCAATCCAATCCTCCGCTAACTCTGGGAAAGAGAAGGACAGTCTTCGATCTTGGCCGCTAAAGCGCCAATAGTCCAATCAAGGAAGCTAAAGACTTCCAAAAGTTTAAATTGATTCTTTACAACGTGGTCCAACTCAGGCGCTGTAAAGAAAAACTTTCGCTGCGGCGAAAGCAGATCTTCTAGAGGAGTCTATTAAACTGGAGAAGTCTCCCTGGGAGGAGGCAGAAACTCCCAGAGAAGGAGCTTCCCCAGTTACATAAAACCTATACCTCTTACGAAGCAACTTAGAGGGAGGGTAAGCAAAAAGAGCCTTCCCTAAGTCTCTTTTCATAGACATCCATTTCTCCGTCTCTTTCAACGAATGTCTAACCGCTTTAGATAGAACAAGTTTTGGGAGGAGAGGGTCTGAAGTTTCCTCCTCATCAAAAAAGTCGAAGTTGGGGAGCGCGGAGCCGCTTTCTCAAAATAATCTGGATAAGATACCAGAAGAAATCTAAGGAGACGTGAATAACACGAGAGGTGATGTGAATCCTCCTCCTCTACTTCTTCTTCATTCTCCGATACCGCCGAAGAAGTAGACGGCACTACAACCGGATCTGAAGGTTTCGAACCACCCTTGGACTCATTCATCCAGTTGGTTAACATCTCTAACTGCTTGCGCAAAGGCGCCAGAGACGAATCAAAAACAGTTAACGTAGGCTTGGAAGAGCCTAAATGTTCAGCAGGAGGCGGAAAAAAACTACTTGCGCCTCGCTCGGAGCCGCCGAAATTCGAGGCGAAACAGGCGCATCAGGCGTAACAGACGCGAAAAAGCGCCTAAAGAAACACCCTTAGAACTGCTAGCTACAGCGCTAAAACCACAATCTCTACTAGTAGATGGAGCCGAAAAAGGCACAGATTGAGGCGACAAACGAGCCCGCTAACGTCCGCGGCGCAACCCTACTCTCAGGCTCCTTATACCGCTTGACTGGAGGAGGCGAAGAATCGGCGCCTGAACGCCTCTTTAAGGGACGCGAAACGGGCGAATCTCGCCAAGAGCGCCGCGCGACCGGAGACGAATCGCTTGAATCATTCGAAAGGCGTCTGACCGCAACACCTTTCCAACGCTTAACCGAGCCCTGTTGAGGCGCAACAGGCTCAACAAGAGAGGCGCCTGTCTGTGGGCAAATCCCGATCGACTCCCTTGGACTTCCGGTATGTCTCTTCTCCCCGGTGCGGGGGAGCTGGACAGTGACCTTTGTCTAGGAGACGTGTCAGGACAGACAGACGCACCCTCAACTACACTCTTACCTGAGGTCGCTTTCTCCAAAAACGTCTTAACTGAATTACCAAGTTGCAAAACCGTATTCGCTAGTACCGACCGAAAATTCTGATCTAACCTCGATTCCAGACTGGCAATGGTTGTCGGAAGAAACTACACGGGAAGCCGGAGAAGTGGGATTAGTAGGAGGAATAGGAGGTGTAGTTAAAGGAGACATAACAATTTGAGGAGAAACAGAAGGAACAGATGCATCGCAAGACGAAGCAGAGCTAAGTCTACTTTCCCTAAGCGCTGCTTTTCTAATTCTGTCTTTAGCTAATTTCTCCGAGTATGAACTAAAAAACTTCCATTGAGAATCAGTCCAATCACTCACACTCGTTACATGTTCGATCTGCTGAACAAACCTGTCCCCTACACTTAACACATTTAGTGTGAGATCATATTCTAACTTGGATAATCTAGTTTTACATCCTGAGATGCAAAACCTAACTCCCGACGGACTAGAATCCGACATGGCAACGCCTAAATAAAAAGCAAAATAACAACAACGCCAAAAAAGAGTACTTCACCAATTCCGAAGATCAATTCCACCAGAAAAAAAGCGAAGCAAAGTCATCCAACCGCACCGACCACCGATGTTCACCGGACGCCGGCAGGAAAAGAATTGGATTCACCTGGGCAGTTGTACCTGGTTCTCCCGCGAGTGGAGGGAGATGACGTCATCACCACCAGTGTTGGCGACGCCGACGCGCTAAATTTGAATTTAGTATCCTGCCGCTCGTGGAAATCACGGCTCTATAATTGTTCGGTAAGACACTACAATAAAACTGGGCTGTCACAAAGTACCTTCAAATGAAATGTGAGTGACTAGCCACATACATATTGCTCAGATTTCTGAACTGAATGATGTTAACACAAAAATGCAGAATAAATACTATTTTAATCATGCATAAATATGCTAGAGCTACTACTTCTACTATACTTCACATATACTCTACCTATATATTGCTGATTCCTGATCTCTCAGCCTGCTCTAAAGTACTTTTCAAGTGTTCATCAAATAATTCACATCTAATTGGCATTTCCAAGGAGTAAAATGGGTTTTTGAGGGCATAGTCAGTGTACAGCTCATAGACTCGGTGAAGTAATGCATCTACGCTGCCCTGCTTTTGGTCGCTGATCAACATAAATTTAACACCTGTAATGTAAGAAATACTATTAAACAAATGATATTCAATAACAAAGCAAAAAGGCAGAATTAGGAAAATAAATGTTATTTGCTACAGTGTATTTTTACTATACTATCTGCAAAATCAGAAAAAATGACACATGGTATAACTGAAACTTCTAAAATGACAAATTTTCTAAGACAATTTGTATTTTTCATAGCTACAAACCTTCGGTCTTAACAATAGGATAATTTCTAGCGCCTAGCTGGATCCAGTTAAAAAACAGATGAAAGCAAGGAATCTTGTGATATCTGGCAACGCATGCATGCGAAGATCAGGTAAAGAATGGTCAAAGACCATTCACCTACGACAACGCGTCAGTCTTTTCTTAAACCGCCTGGGCAAGAGTCGTGTTAACCTCTCTTGGCCTTTACCCAGTTCATTGCCCGTTTCGCTTGTGTTTAGTGCGTGTGTGTGTGTGTGTGTGTGTTTGTTACTAAAATGTGACTTCCAATTTCACAATTTCATAAGTGCAGTTCCTTTAGAAATAAGGAGTACAACACAAGGGGACTGCAAATTTCCCACATATTGCAACTCCCATCATGAATTTGTTTATAATACAATATGTGAATATTACAAATGCTAATTTTATATCTTGTGTATGATGCGACCCCCTTAAAATTAGCTTCAAAATTAAGTCTTCAAAAGTCGTATGATAAGCAAGTATATATGGTAAATTAGCTTAGTATTGCATTTTAAACTGCCTCATGTTCCATGTAATTCTGTATCTATGCAGTTGCAGGCTTTATTCAGTATAAAGAATGAAAATATAAATAATCAAAACTAAATTATGCTTTGTACAAGCAATAATTTAATGTAAGGAACAGTATCAAGAATGCCTACTTTACATGTAAATTGTCAATAAAATCTGTTCATATGCAGTATTTTCTCAGCTAGCTTTCCTTCTTCATCTTCAATACTTCAGAGGCTATCTGAGGAATGATACAGCGTGCATGATAGTTAATTATGACTGATACATTCCTTATGAAGCAATTACATACTACTGTGGAATCCAGTTAATAAAAAGTATATAACTGTTGAATACATATGAGAGCTTTACCAGTGTAAAAACAAACTTTACTCTGGTTTGTCTTAGAGTGAGAAAAATATGCATCCTTCTAACAACTTACCTGTAAGTGTCTGAAAACAGTTCATTCTGAAAATATCAGCTTCAAGTACTTCTATTCCAGAGCTTCTTTGCTCAGGACTCAATTGACAAGCCAATGCATAGAGAGGATAAAACATCGAAGCCTGCAAAACACACCATATTATGAGTATTTCTTGCTGTAATTATGCAGACTTGAAAATAAGCTTATCATAATAATTCTACCATTAATATCTTAAAATTAGATGCAAACTGCATGCTAACATTGCAACTTTATATCATCTAACCATTAAGGTTCCATTATACACTTATCAACTACTCAAAGTCACCAGCAGCAAACCTGTCATAAGTAAATAAATACACAAATAAATATATAAACACCATATATATTTCCCAGCATCGAAGTTGCTTCAACCTCAAAGGCCCACCCAATTTCTGACTAGCAAAATTTGGAAAAAAAATAATAAGAAGGTGGTAACTCATTGAGTTGAATTGAAGATTTTTTTGGGGGGGAGGTTGGTGGACTGTGCACACTGGACTGTCAAATACACTAAAGAAGCATGCTCAAGCTGGTACAGCAAATTAACCATTGTAGTTTTTTCTATTCATTTAAAAAAAATATTGCATGTTTCTTATATTCACTGACTTTAATATTTAATACTAAACTCATTTCAAGTTCAACATATCCGTCAACTTGAAAGATCAGCCCTGATGCATACCTTAACTTGCAAACTGAACTGAGGTGAATGTGCCAAAGCTTTGGGAAAAAAGTACCTCCCAGAACACTCAGGTCTCCGTGTGGATAAGCATCCATGGTCTAGAGGTATTTGTAAACCACAATGTTTGAACCTTTAGTACATAAACCTAAAAAACACATTCCTTCTAAATGAAAAACATGCTAACCTCAAGTGGAATCATATTCTAGTGGCTGAAAGACCACAGCTCTCTTTGTCTCCTCATTCACTGCCAAAACTCTGACAACTTCCTCCCAACACCCAGCTGCTCTGCAGGTTGTTATGCTTGCCCTGCCAGTGGAAGCAGGAAGAAAAGCAGATCTTTCCCACTGCCAAGTCAGGGCTATGAGACCATACCTCAGGAGGACAAAATATTTTAGAAAAAGACTGCCAAGATTGTTTTTAGACAGCTGTATTAAGGGCTGAAGAAAGTAAGAGCACTATTTCTTTTTGGTAGAGAAAGGGGATTTGGGGTATATATAGGAACACTCCTAAGGCCAAGGCATCCGCATTTAAGTTAGGGATCATGAGATTTGGGTATCTTAAGAACCTTACCATTCAAGATGAACATGGGAGTAGGGACCATTCTAAATTTGTCTTCATGGAAATCTCCTACTGACTTTTATTAAGTTGAATCTAAATTTTTACTCCTTGTCTCCTCTGAGTACGTTTGGCTATGCTTCAGAAAAAGGAGTGCATACAACCTATTCATAAAGGGAAGACAAAAAAGTGAAAACCTTGGCCTCACTACCCAGTCCAACTACACGATTCCTTGTTAATCTCAAGAACTCAACAGTTGACCTTAAACAACCCAATTCCAAAATTAATTATCCACCAGAGTACTGCCATCTTAAATAGATATTCAGGCTCATGTATACAGATGAATTTTATATTAAAATAAATTCAAATTTATTGCAAAAACAAATAAAATGATATTTCTGGGCTCAGCTCGTGTCGCTGCGCGAAATATCCTTTAATCTATTATTTCTAGGGTAAATGTACTAACACATACCAGAGAATAAATAAAATAAAGAAAAAGGTCAGTATAACTGACTCGCACCCTCCGAAAAGGGTGTCGGTATGAACACTAGGCGAGTGAGACCACTACCACGAGCCAAATGCCAATAGAAATCTCCCACTACAAAAACCCTCCAAGAGGAGAGCCGACCCACAGAGTGAGCAGCTCGTACTACTACTACTCCATCCCATGCTGCCGACTGCTGCGCCTCTAGTGGACATCCTTTTTCAGTTAGCGCACACGAGTCACACGTGCTATTTTTCTCTCTGTGTTTTTTGTGCCCTTTCGTTGGATTTATCTATAATGGAGCGTGCAGCTATCGCAGCAGCTAAGTAAGTACTCAGTAATTATGGTTAGTTGGTTTTTTCTGGCCCTGAGACAGTATTTGCCATTTTTTAGGTATAAATACGTACTCTGGGTCGGAAGCATGGCAGCATTGTTCTGCCTCATGGTGGGTTCGTTCCTGGTCTCCCATACCTAGAACATCCCCTTATCTATGTACGCTCTATATTATTTATCCGTTTTACTTAGGGTACTGTCAGGTTTGTCATGCATGCATGTCTTTTACCTTATGTAGGCTTCTTCTTTCCAGACCCTAGTCCCGGCTCTTAGTATCGGCCTCTGACTAGCTTTTGAGTGGTAGACTTTCCTTCGGGTTAGTCGTACACTCCTGGATTTTTTCTCCTACTATATTGTTTTCTTTCTTTTAATTTTATTTATTTGTACCATGTTTTTTGTATGGTTAGGTTAGTTAGGCGTCTGGCTTAGCCTAGGTCCTGGCTCATTGAGCCTATACTACCGCTCATCAGTTCGGTTGCTTCCCTATAGCATCTCTCTGATCAGTTGGTTTGGCCCAGTGGGCCTTTATGCTCCTGCTTTTCAGTTCAGTTGCTTCCCGATAGCATCTCTCTGATCAGTTGGTTTGTCCTAGGCTTAGTTGTTTTGTTTTGGTCTTACCGCCTCGTGGTCACTACGCGATCACGAAGTCAGCCAGACGCCTGCCCAGTCACCTTCCCCCCCCACCCGCTCTTTCCATAGAGTCGGGGGAGGGTGGGTCGGTCTGCCCATGCTCGCTCCACATACCCGAGCCTGCTTCCCTCTCTCCCCCCAGGCGGAGGGGCCAGGGAGACGGGACAGACCCAGACTGGACTCGACCTCTCCGGCTTCTCGGTCCGGCCGGGTGGTAATGTGGTGGGGGTACTGGCCTTTCCCCCCATCCGTTGCTTCCTTGTCGCTCCGTGTTCGCTCGAGCCTGTATGTCTTCTCGCTCTTTCCCACCTTACTAGGGCTCCTTTCATGATCGGAGTCCTGGCATCCAGCGGAAAGATGTTAGTCCACCCAGTAGAGTGGACCGGAACATACAGTGGGTCCCTGCTAACCTTACCGTATTGCCGAGTTACTACACTCCGCTACGCACTGGACTTGGTCCGGTTCGTTTGAGTTTTAGGTTTAAGTGTTATTAGATTAACTATAAGTTTATCTTAAGTACCTTAAACCTTCCCCCCCCCCTCCCTACGGGTCTTACCGGATCTCTCCGGGATTATAGCCTATTCAGGCGAAGCAGGGGGGGGTTATGCCCAAATTTTTTCCGAGCTCCGGCACGCAACGGAGTTCTTCTGTCCTTTAGCCTGTAAGTGATGTTCTTTAAGATACTCATGTGTCTTCCCACTTACAGACCACCAACTGTGAGCATCCGGGATGCGCCGCCACACTTCAGGACCCATGTGGACACGAAGTTTGCCGGTCCATGCTCCATGCGCGACTCTGCACGGGGACATCCAGGTCTGGTACCATGAGACGTGTACCATATGTTACGATCTGGTGAGCCAGCTTTAGAAGGGGTAAGTATTCCATCTCCCGGTAGCTGCTCCGCTTCTGTTTTAGTGCTTAAGTTTTCATCATTCACTTTAACTTAAGGCATCTAAGTTTAAGTTATACTTTAAGTTTTAGTTTTAAGTGATTCTTAAATCTAATCTACGCCCTCTCTTCCAGGCGCCGGCAGTGAGGGATACCGCACTGGCAACCCTGCGGGCCTGGGTCGGCGGTTTTGGGAAGAACGCCGCCAAGGGTATGCCCTACATCTTAGAGAAGCGGTTGGCGCTGTTAATCTTCCCCGGAGGCAAGGCGACAGGATACGTCGACCAGTAGAGGCGGCCCCGACTATCGCCTTCATCCAACAACAGCTGGCTGCCTCATTAACTGACCCAAGACCAGGATATCTCCACGGATGTCGCGACTTTAGATATTAATGTGGAACCTATGGTAGGTGTAGACGACCTGTTGGTCGAGTAGGTATAGTGGACACCCAAGGGTCACCCTTGGGCGTAACTGTTTCTTCTACTCCTGCAACCTCTCCATCCTTCCAAGGCTTTACAGGTGATGAATTGTATACTCCTCCTGACGCTTCGGTTAGACCTAAGGTCAAGGGTCAAGCAGTGAAATCCTTGTCTAAGACGTCGTCGTCGTCTAAGAAGACGGCTTCGGCGTCATCCTCCTCGCGTAAGTCTCCGGCTGGTAATCCCGGAGCAGACAGGTCTAAAGCTTCTAGCTCCGGCTCTAAGTCCTCGAGGAGTAAATCCTCCAGAGAGAGATCTCGCCCTCCGGCAGAGTCACCAGTTCCGCTACCCTTGGTTCCGATTCAGAGCCACCCCTCCACCTCCGCAGCAGCTCCGGCCTTGGACTCCAATGCTGGCCTGTTGCAACAGGTGGGCGACCTGGTTGGGTCCCTAAAGAGTAGCATGGAACAAATGATCTCTCGTTTGTCGGATAGGATTACTTCCCAGGACTCCATTATAGCCGGACTGAGAGAAGCCCCTCTAGCCTCTCCTCCACTTTCCAATACGAGTGGAACTCAGCTTCCTCCGTATGACTCGCTACCTCCGTTCTCGATGAACAATCCATGGAGAGTAGCGTCATACGCCCCCTTCCAGGACGGTCTCATTTCAATACCGGAATTTGGAACTCGAAGGATAGAGGACTTCGAGTTCTACCCGGAAGACCTCCAGCCTCCGTTCATAGGCTACGCAAGGCTTACAGCTTCAGCCATGGTTCGGGATGATAGGGTACCAAAGGAGACAGTCCCTCTATTCACGAGACAGGCTCAGAGAGAATGGCTCAGGTGTTTAGAGGACATGGATTGTTCTAATACCAAGATACAACCTTTTAAGAGTCCCTTTACCATTTTCACAATGGATGAGAGGTTACCCCGCTCCGTTCCTGACAAAGATCGCGAGGTCTACCATCCCAGCGGCCCAGAAGGGGGAACCCATGCCTCAATTGAAGGAAGCAGATCCCACATCTCCGTTGCTCCCCTCAGCCGGAGAATTGTGGGAAGACTTGCCGAACACCTTCTCAGCTGGCAAACTCAAACCTGACTGTGCTATGGAGCAGTTTGGTGAAAAGCTACCCAGGCTCCCAGATAGCCTTATTCAGACTGAATTTGACGCGAAATCGCGATTAGCCAGGTCATTAACTCTATGGCTATGTCCGAGGTAGCAACCATAGCCTATGGCTCAGAACCCCGCTTTTTTAAACTCATGACCAAAGCCCTGACTCAAACGGTACAGTCGGATATGTTTTGAGTTTGCCACTGCTAGAACGAATTGTAGGAAGCATGTCCTACAAGAGGCAACCATTCGACCATGAGCCGAATAGGTTACTCTCGTCTAGCATCTGGGGAGCAGATCTCTTCCCAGAAGCTATGGTGAAGGAAGTCCAGTCAGAGGCTACGAGGCTGAACCAGAGCCTTAAGGACCGTTGGGGCCTTACGGCTAAGAGGAGGCGACCTAACACCTAAAGGTAAGGGACAGAGGAAACCTAGGCGTTTCCATCCTTACCAGAAAAAGCAGCCACGCTTTCCTCAGCAAGTTCCAGCGGTGCCCTTAGTGCAAACAGCCCAACCTTCCACTTCTAAGGCTCAATCACAACCAATTTATGTGATATCCCCTCAGCCTCAGCCCTCCACCTCTACGCCATCTCTCCAGCTTACATCAAGCCTTCGAGAGTCAAGCTTCACAGAAGTATGACCGCTCGGTAAGGGAGGCAGAGGTAAGCGTTCCTTTCGTGGGAGAGGGTCGGGAGGCCCCTTTAATAGGGGAAAGCACTTCAGAGGAGGTCGAGGCGGTTACCAGAACCAATGAAGAACTTCAGGTAGGAGGGAGGCTGTTTCACTTTCGCCACCGGTGGAACTTCAGCGAATGGGCTCAGAGCATAGTGTCAAAAGGCCTGGTTGGAGCTGGTTGACGAAACCCACCTCCATCCAGACCTTTCCGTCAACTTCCTTCCAAGGAATTGACAGAGTACGCAGAGGACCTCCTTCAGAAAGGAGCTATAGCGAGAGTCAAGAGATTAAAATTTCAAGGTCGCTTGTTCAGCGTGCCCAAAGAAAGGCTCACAAAAAAGAAGGGTAATCTTAGACTTGTCCCGCTTAAACTTAGCCATCCGCTGCGACAAGTTCAAGATGCTCACGATCTCGCAGGTGCGGACCTTACTTCCCCGTGGGGCCGTCACCACCTCTATCGATCTTACAGACGCCTACTATCATATCCCTATTGCAAGACACTTCCGTCCATATCTGGGTTTCAAGATAGGAGACCAGACATTCTCCTTCAAGGTAGTTCCCTTCGGACCCAACGTGGCACCCAGGGTGTTCACGAAACTAGCGGAAGTGGTAGTGCAACAACTCAGGTCACAAGGGATTATGGTAGTAGCGTATCTCGACGATTGGTTGATCTGGGCTTCAACAGTCGAGGAATGCAACAGAGCTACACTGAAAGTGATTCAGTTCCTGGAAAATCTAGGCTTCAAAGATAAACAGGACCAAGTCAAGACTCACTCCAGAGTCAAACTTTCAGTGGCTGGGCATTCAATGGAATCTATCCTCCCATACTCTGTCGATTCCATCAACCAAAAGGAAAGAAATAGCGAAGTCAGTCAAGCAATTTCTAAGTCACAAACTGGCGTCAAGGAGAGCTCAGGAGAGGATCCTGGGTTCTCTCCAGTTTTGCATCAGTGACGAACGTCTAATGAAAGCCAAACTGAAAGACCTAACCAGAATCTGGCGCTCACGAGCAAATGTCAGGTCCAGGGACAAACTATCCTCAGTCTCTCTGATTCTAAAGAATCGACTTCGGCCGTGGGCGAAAGTCAAGAATTTGTCAGTGTCAGTACCCCTTCAGTTCCCTCCACCAGGGATCACCATCCACACAGACGCGTCCTTAAGCGGTTGGGGAGGGTATTCCCAGGTCAAAAGGTTCAAGGAACTTGGTCACCTCAGTTCAGTCAGTTCCATATAAACGTACTGGAGGCAATGGCAGTGTTCTTGACTCTAAAAAGGTTACGCCCACCAAAGTACTCCACATAAAGCTAGTTCTGGACAGCGCAGTGGTAGTACATTGTATAAACAGGGGAGGCTCCAAGTCACGTCATCTAAATCATGTCATGGTAGCCATTCCTTCTCCCTGGCAGACAAGTTCAGTTGGCATCTCTCCTCCACTCACATAGCTGGAGTGAGAAACGTCATAGCAGACGCGTTATCCCGATCAGTGCCCCTAGAGTCGGAATGGTCACTGGACAACAGTTCGTTCCAATGGATCCTTCAAAGAGTTCCAGGGCTACAAGTGGATCTCTTCGCATCTCAAGCGAATCACAAACTGCCGTGTTATGTAGCCCCCACCTGGACCCTCTGGCCTATGCCACGGATGCCCTGGCTCTAGACTGGAAACAACCTGGAAGAAGATTTATGTCTTTCCTCCAGTGAATCTTCTCATGAAAGTTTTAAACAAACTCAGAACATTCAAGGGTCAAGTGGCTCTAGTAGCCCCAGACTGGCCGAAGAGCAATTGGTATCCCCTAATTCTGGAGCTGGGCCTTCGTCCTCTTCGGATCCCCAATCCCAGGCTCTCCCAGTCAGTACAAACGAAGACTGTGTTCGCTTCCTCAGGGATTCTCAAAACCTAACTTTATGGACTTCATGAAGTTTGCGGCAAAAAGAGATGCGAATATTGACCCTCAGAATATTCTCTTCTTGGAATCCGATAAAAGGGATTCAACTTTGAGACAGTATGATGCTGCTGTCAAAAGTTAGCAATCTTCCTGAGAGAATCAGATTAGAATCATGACAGTTAATTCGGCTATATCCTTTTTCAGATCCTTATTTGAAAAAGGTTTAGCAGCTAGCACGATTACGACAAACAAGTCAGCCTTGAAAAAGATATTTCAATTTGGGTTCAACATAGACTTGACGGATTCCTACTTCTCGTCTATTCCTAAGGCATGTGCTAGACTTAGACCTTCTGTAAGGCCTACGTCAGTTTCATGGTTCTTAAACGATGTTCTAAAACTGGCTTCAGAAACCGATAATGACACATGCTCGTTATAATGCTCTTAAGAAAAAACCCTATTTTTATTAAGCTTAGCTTCAGGAGCAAGAATTTCAGAACTGTCGGCTTTATCCAGAGATCCGGACCATATTCAATTCCTTCCCACAGGGGAGGTCCTACTTTCTCCGGAACGTAGCTTTTTAGCAAAGAATGAAGATCCTTTGATGAGGTGGGAACCTTGGAAGGTACTACCCCTTCCACAAGATGTATCTTTGCCCAGTTACAACCTTACGAGCCTTTCTGTCCAGGACCTCCTCATCTTCATCGGGTCCCCTCCCCTCTTTAAGAGGGAAAAAGGTGGAACTTTATCCATTAAAGGCATCAGGCAACAAATCCTGTACTTTATTAAGCAAGCCAATCCTGACTCTTTCCCGAAAGCACATGATGTCAGGGCAGTAGCCACCTCAATTAATTTAAGTTTCCAACACATGAACTTCGATGAGTTGAAAAAGTATACCGGATGGAAATCGCCGACAGTGTTCAAACGTCATTACCTTAAGTCCTTGGAAGCTCTGAAATTTTCAGCAGTAGCAGCGGGTAACATAGTTTCCCCTGACTCTAGTTAATTTGTAGTAGAAGATTCAGTCCTCCTTTCTAACTGCCTCACCCAACAGTTCGTCTATTTCCTGCCGTGTTCATTTACATTCACCTTGTGTCTTAGCTGCTTTTATGATGATGTAGTGGGTGCCCCTTATTTTTTTGCTAGGGACACTCTACAGATGATTATAGATATTGATCTCATGGATGTTACCCCCTTATTTTTATACTAGGGGATACATCTTATTTATAATGGTTACGGGTTTTGTATATTAAGTCATATACATTCCTTATATATTATCATTGTTGATTAATTTGTTCATTTGATTATCTTAATTGCTATTATATTTGATACATGCCTTACACAGTTACCATTTTTGTTACATGTAAAACCATTTTTACCTCTGTACATATGTAAATTACCTTATGATAAAGAAACATGATTAGAATTAACCCCTTCTTTACCGGGTGGGTGAGCAGAATGTAAACATTGTGTTCGCTGCCGAACTGAATCTCTCGGTAGTGACTCGAGTTTGGAGGGGTGCCCATCGTAAAAATATTTGCCAAAAATACACTAATCAAGACAGGCTAATGAAATTATCAGGTATTATTAGCACTATAATAATGCATATTCTCTGTTAGGTTTTATCATCCTACAGGGAAAATAAATGATTTTATGAAAAAAAATGTGAAACTCAAGTGTCCCCTTGTACAAGGGACACCTGGTGGTCGATGAGAAAACTACGGTCTTGAATAGAAATTCGGTCTTACAGAATGTTGGTATATTGCACCTGGAACATGCACATAAAGTATTATCAAAATAGAACAGTAAATAAGCACGTAATAACAAAAAAAAAGAGCAAAAACTAAAGCGAAAGCCCCGCCAATAAATATGGAAATCGCAAATTTTATAGTATATCTTTCAAAAATTGGGCGATGTCATTTTCTACGTTTTCTAAGATTAGTTTCATCACAGAAAACAACTTTAGGGGCATTAGGGGTATCTAAACTAATTTTTCAAGTTTCTTGTCCTCAGAAAAATCGCTTTTTTGCTTTTTCTCTGGTTTGGTTTTTTATATATAAAGTTACTATAAGGCTTTATTTCTACCTTCATTTATCTGGTGTTCATATCTTTTATTTGTAAAATGTAATAAGTGAATAAATAAATAAATACAGTAAATGATGATACAACTGGTTTTTTACTTGGGTAGAAGTTATTACATGTTTACGCTTGTCTGGTTTTGAGATTTTTTATTGAGACGCAGTTCATCTGTCACCTACACGACTATAAGCAGTAATAATACTATTTTTTGGGGTTCATCATACGTCTGGCATCGTGTCATACTGTTTATTTTGCTCCAAACTCTTCAAACCGAAATTACAGAATGATTGGAAGTCCCTATCTGAAAAGAGGAGTTTTGGTGGTACTATGCGTACCACCTTTATGCACCCGGTGCGGTATAGTAGACTTCAATGGTGGTACCCAGGTACCTCCAAACAAACTTTCGGTAATGAAGAGGTTAAGTGTAATTTTAAGCATATTTCTAATTTTGAATCACTGTGTATTTGTATCTTTTTAGCAATTATATTCTTTTTTATATTTATTTTCTCTTTTATTTGAGACCTATTCTGATTTATTTTATTACTTTTGTTTACAATCTTGTGCTATTTCTCTGGTACGATTTCGCGCAGCGACACGAGCTGAGCCAGAAAAGGGATTTTGACGTAAGGAAAAATCTATTTCTGGGCGATTGGCTCGTGTCGCCAGCGAAATCCCACCCTACCCATCCTTCGCCCAAGATTGTCTGCTAACTTCAGGATGGCCACTAGAGGCGCAGCAGTCGGCAGCATGGGATGGAGTAGTAGTAGTACGAGCTGCTCACTCTGTGGGTCGGCTCTCCTCTTGGAGGGTTTTTGTAGTGGGAGATTTCTATTGGCATTTGGCTCGTGGTAGTGGTCTCACTCGCCTAGTGTTCATACCGACACCCTTTTGGAGGGTGGGGAGCGAGTCAGTTATACTGACCTTTTCTTTTATTTTATTTTTTATTTTCTCTGGTATGTGTTAGTACATTTACCCTAGAAATAATAGATTAAAGGATATTTCGCTGGCGACACGAGCCAATCGCCCAGAAATAGATTTTTCCTTACGTCAAAATCCCTTTGTTATGATACAATAAAGTTTGTTCATACTTACCTGGCAGATATATATATAGCTGTATTTTCTGAAGTCCGACAGAAATTCAAAACTTCCGGCACACACAGTGGTCGGCAGGTGGGGTTAGTACCCATTCCCGCCGCTGGGAGGCGGGTATCAGGAACCATTCCCATTTTCTATTCATAATTTTTATTTCCACTGTCCCCTGAGGGAGGTGGGTGGGTACTTAATTATATATATCTGCCAGGTAAGTATGAACAAACTTTATTGTATCATAACAATATCATTTTGTTCATGAAACTTACCTGTCAGATATATATATAGCTGAATCCCACCGTTGGAGGTGGGAAGGGACAGAATAGAAGGATTTTGGGAAACAAATGCATGCAGATGATTTACATCTTGGTTCCACCTGTTAGCATTGCTGGCTTCGTGGTTATGCCACGTAAGTCTGCTTGTGCTACTAGAGTTGCCAGCGAGGGTAGAGACCTATATAGCTGGTGCACATCCAGATGATCTGTCAACAGGGGCGAGACCACGACGTGACTAGACCATATTGACCCATACCATGAGGGCTAAGAAGTAAAATAAATATATATATAAAAATATATATCACCACCTGACCCACCTAGCCAAAGTTAAGGTGTGTTAACTAAGGCTTAAGAGTTAAGAAGTCACCGTTGTCGGCGACTAAACTACTAAATTAAGAGCTCTTCCTAACCATTTTCTACAGGATAGGATGAGGTACTACTTGCCCCCAAGATTGTGTCTGCAGACACGTATGGCCCTAGCGAGCAGCAGATCTCATATGCCATCTTCACATCTCGCAGGGAGTGTGAATTGAACACAGAGTTGCTTCGCTAAAACATGGTACTCAGGATGTTGCTGAGTGCCATGCTCTGTTGAAATGCTTCCGAGGCCGCGCCCTCACCTCGTGAGCATTCAAATCAAAAGATTTCAAATCTTTGTGCCAACACAATGAAGGAGCTTTTTTGAAAGAACTCCTTAACAATAAAGCCAGGGTGTTCTTCGATATGGGCAAGTCTGGTCTTTTTCGGAACACTGCAGATTGTCCGTACGACTTCGACTTTCTTGAGTTTTATGTAGATAAAACTTGAGAGACCTGACAGGGCACAGGACTCTCTCTGGCTCCTGCCCAATAACTTGTGCCATCCTTGATTCCAAGCTCCTGGCCCAAGAACAAGACGGGTTTCCATTCTTAGGCCACAACGGAAGGCTTAGAGAACGCACCGCCTTGTGTTCTCTAATGCCAAAACTTCTGACGATGGCTGAAAACCTCACTAACCCTCTTTGTCGTATCTAGGGTGGTTAGAAAAGGCCTTCCTGATCACGTGCAAGAAGTTAACAGGTAGGAGATGTTCGAATGCTTTGACATCAAGAACTTCAGACTATGTCTAAGTTCAATATTGAAAGCTTCGATCTGGACATGCACAGTCAGTCAGTCTGTACTAAAGTCAGGTGACCAACCAGTTGACCAGTCAGACGAATCAAGGACAGCAAGGCTGTACCCTGAAGACCATAAGGCACTATTCTTCGCTGAAGGATGAGTGTCTGGACTGCCTGGGCGATTCAAGCTAAGCAACCTTGGGGTATGAACGCAACCCAACGTCGTTAGCGAATCAACTCCTGAGCCACTCCTGACTCGAGCTTCTGGTGCCAGGAGAAAGGAGCGAGGAGCAAAAAGGCGATTCAGTCCCGAAGGACGAATGCCTGACAGTCCAACCTGGTCTCATGTTAAACGATCATCGGGGGTGTGTAAACGCAACCGACTTCGTCAACAAGAAACTCAGGGCTACTATGTGTCTCCTGATCTCGCACGAGTGTCTGACTCCGAGAAAACAGGTGAGACAAAAGTAGATGGTGAGCGAGTTTCGAGATTCCACAGAACTCAAAGATCGTGAAGGGCTTTGTTGTTTGACAGAAGCAAATCTCTGAGCCCAAAGGCCGTCAACAACATATTTGCGTATTCTTTAATAGTTGTGACTGCCAGCTTATCCCATTCTTCAAACGGAAAGGGAAGACGGCAATCTTATGCTGTCAACATCTCGATAGTCTGAACGTAGTCAGACTCAGAGCGGAGAGGTTATAGGTACCTTTCGTGTTAAAGTAGACCGACTCTCTCGGAAAAGGTCCTTGGAAGGACGTGACCTCTGTGAATCTAGGATCTTGAAGGCCAACATGGGGCGATTAGCATCATTGTCGCTCCTGTGATGGTATAAATCATCTTATTACATTTCCTAAGTGTTTGAAAAAGGGGAAAGAGACTAAACATCCATCCCTGTTCAATATCATAGCGAAGAGATGTATGAAAGGACGTCCCTAAAGTCTCCATAACTCTCAACATACTTCTAAAGAAAGATTCCACTCGAAAGTCAGTAGTTGCTGCCGTCGATCGAGACGATTCGTACGGACTTTTGCAATCCTGTAACGAACCTCTAGAGGATCGTTACATTCTACGCCTGTTTTGTTCTTATAATAGGCTCTTTCTCGTAAACCCGAACAGGGACCGAGAGAAGATACTTACTAAGATATGAGAGAGCTGTGGAAGATCAGAGTTGATATGGACCACTGGTTCCAAAAACTCGTTTCCAGGACTGGAGGGACGACAGAATTGCTTCCACTTCTTTCAGATTATGATCCAGGACATCTGAAACCCTCTCCAGATGTCCGGCACCTTCTTTCTATCACCTCAAGTGATACTTAACGCACCGAGAGATTTTCAGAATCATTCCTAGATCTTTAATAAAATTTCAGTTTCCCGGTAGGTAAAAAACTGTAGAGGTCTGAATTGCAGTCTATTCAGGGAAACAAACTTCTTTTTAGGAGGGAAATGGTCCCCAGCAAGCTCATCCATTCCCTCGCACAGTATGTTTACTTCCTAAAAAGGCTGCGCTTTGCCTAAGCAGGAGAGCATATAATAGTGAAATGTTGCGGTAGACTCGTAGTCCTATACCGTGCGGTAACGAGCACCGAAAGGAGTAAGAGATATCTCTTGAGAACATAGTAAGGCAAAACGAATGCAATGTTTATTCATTCATGTAAGAAATCCCCTCAATCTTAGGCTAAAGTCCGTGATTGTATGGGCAGAGAGTACAGTTAGTCAGTCAATCCCGCAGGAGAGAGAGAGACGTAACTGCCAGCACAGAGATACGGTTAGTCAGTCAATCCCGCAGGAGAGAGACGTCACGTAACCTACAGCGCATGACAGCGAACGAGCTGGTACTGCCTCGTTTGGACTGGCGGAGAGGACAGTAACAGCAGCAGCTTACGATCGTCGTCTCTTAACTTTATGCCTGGGTTGCCAGCTACCCCACCCTATTCTACGAAGAAATAGGTCCGTAATTTTTAGCATAAAGAGACTTTCAAGCTGGTATATTTAAGCGAAACAGAAAACGCTAAATATATAGATGCGTTTGTGTCGTCATAAACACTACCATACAACGGTAAAAGATAAATCGGAAACTCCTGGAAGGCTGCAGGGAGTAACGATTAAATGTCCTTTAAAATAATAGACAATAGACCTCTCGGTTGCCATCCGAAGAGGTAACTACAGCAAGCGTATATGACTTGAACCAACCAGTAGTAAAATAACGCAAGGCAAAATATGATATTATATTGCAATAAAGTTTTTTCATATTTACCTGGCAGACATATATACTATAGCTGAATTCGGAAATACAGCTACATACATATCTGACAGGCAAGTTTCATAAACAAAAACTCAAGAGAATTGAAGCGGACCGCTCAGCTTCTTATGTTATTGGACATAAGCGTTCATTGACGTAGTCTACAAGTCTATTTCTTGTACGAGTCTGCGAATGATGAATGAGAGCTCTTCCGAATCTTGTCAATAAGAGCTTATCCGCTTACGCAATATAAAGTTAATGAGAAGTTTGTCAATGAGAACTAACCCATTTACGGGACAAAGAGATATTTTGTCAATGAGGGGATACCCACTTACTTGACAAAACGATAGTATATTGTTCAATGGGGGAAAGGGGGAAAGTTCACTGAATTGACAAAACGTAATCCAGGAAGTCGAGCATTTTATTTTCGATTCCGTCTCAAACGAGGAAGGGCAAGAATCCTGTTAAGAGACCGGCTTACAACAGTAGAACGACGATGTTCAATTCGGCAGCGTAGTCCCGACTAGGAACTAACAAAAATCTATCATCGAAAAGCCCTTTCAGATGGGGCTAAAAAAAGCTTGCAAAATTATCCTGGGAAGAGGAAGAAACTCTCCAACCAGCTTCCTCTCCCGTATCAAAATTTATTGGCAGTATGGCAAAGGAAGTCCTGTCTTGCGCTTTCCTGAAGAGCGTCCTTTTGATGAGTGCCTTTGTCAAGAATCCTACTGAACGTTGCCGAGAGTCCTGACGTGCAGGACGTCGAGCTTTTACATAACCCATAGCTGCCTTACCGCAAAGTCTTGACTGCAGTAGAGCAAAAGAGATCTTTCCTTGAGCTTTCCCTAATCCATCCAATCCTGGACTTTACGAAAAGCAATATTACTGACAGAGACCTCTATAATTCACGAAACCCGTGGTCTTGCTGGGTTTTCGAAAACGAAGTGCCTTTTCACTTTAAGCTTCCTCCGAAGCACTGCTTACTTCACATTCTTCGCAGGCGATGTAGAAGGGATCACCGAAGTTAGGTAAAAAATCTTTAGGCCCAAATCAGCTTGAAGACTTCAACAGAAACGTTCAGCCAGGTGACACACCTGGCGTGCGCTGGCGCGCGCGCTCGGCGTCCACTGGCTAGCAGCGAGCACGCTCGGCGTCCACTGGCGAGCAGCAAGCACTCTCGGCGTCCACTGGCGCGCGCCGCTCGCGCTCGGTATCCACTGGCGTGCGCTCGGCCTCGGACGTCTACTGGTGCGCGCTTGGCGTGCACTCCCGCGGCGCGCCTGGCGTCCATCCGAACGTCCCGTCTAAGCCGAGCGTCAAAAAAAAGAAAAAAAAAAAAACGTGCAGAAAAGCGTCACGCTCCTGACAGGCGTCAATGCAAGCGAAACTGCCTTCAGGGAAGAGCATTAGACATTTCGGAGAGAAAACCAAAAGACTGCACGAAGCAGTCTCAGGTGAAGGGTTGATCGTGTGAGAATACGCGGGGCGATGGGAAACGCCTTTCTTAGTTCTCACAGCAAACAAAAGCTAGGACGTCCGCGCTCAAAAGCGTCCTGCTAATATGACTTGCTTTCCCTTTTCTCGGTGGAAAGACGTACACGAGTTCAGGCGACGTTCGCCTTCCTTACTTCTCACTGCAACGCATGATGAGAGAGAGAAGAGGACGTGAAACGTCCTCTTCTATAAAGCTTCTATTTAGAGGGCGCGAGTCCTTCCGAAAGCTCCAAACCCTGCGCAGGGAGGACGCTTCGGAGGACGAGAAGCAATCCTTCAGGATTCGTGCACGCACTTTGGCAGCCTGGGAGTAACTTCAGGTCTACCGAAGGCACGTCAGATCGGTGGGAGTTCCTCGTAACCCTCCTTCGGCTTTCGACATGCTCTCTCCCTGTTCCTGGGAGTCAAGCAGAGGTCCCGGCCTAGAGGCGAAATAAGGCCGATCTGACGCACCCTCCACTACACAAGGGGCACTGTCACTGCACTTAGCCACTTCACTTTTGCTCTCCAAAGCCAGCACTTTCGATTCTAAGTTACGAATCGATAGAGTATCAGAGAAAGGTCAATACCCTCTACAGAAACTGTTTTAGGGCCCGAAGGCAACATTACAGGGTTAGGAGTAACAACTACAGAAGTAGCACTCTTCACCACAATGATAGGAGAGCGAGCACCTTAGATTCCAAGATACAGATGGAATCTATAACGTAAAGGGCATTACCTCACGAGACATATTTCTGGGCTCAGCTCGTGTCGCTGCGCGAAATATCCTTTAATCTATTATTTCTAGGGTAAATGTACTAACACATACCAGAGAATAAATAAATAAAGAAAAAGGTCAGTATAACGACTCGCTCACCCTCCCAGAGAGTGTCGGTATGGAACACTATGGCGAGTGAGACCACTACCACGAGCCAAATGCCAATAGAATTCTCCCACTACAAAATCCCCCCAAGAGGAGAGCCGACCCACAGAGTGGCAGCACCTACTACGACTCTCCATCCCATGCTGCCGACTGCTGCGCCTCTGGTGGCCATCCTTTTCAGTTAGTGCACACGATACACACGTGCCATTTTCTTCTCTGTGTTTTTGTGCCCTTTCCTTTGGATTTTATTACCATGGAGCGTGCAGCCATCGCAGCAGCTAAGTTAAGTACTCAGTGTTTATTGCTATTTGGTTTTTTCCGGCCCTGAGCACGTATTTGCCGTTTTTTAGGTATAAATACGGTCTCTAGGTCGGAAGCATGGCAGCATGGTTCTGCCTCGTGGTGGGTCCGTTCTGGGTCGCCCATACCCAGAACTTCCCCTGGCTTTTGTACGCTCTATTTTTATTATCCGCTTTGTTTAGGGTAGGTCTACACGGTTTTGTCATGCATGCATGTCTTTTACCTTATGTAGGCTCTTCCATCCAGACCCTAAGCCACGGCTCTTAGTATCGGCCTCGGCTAGCTTTGAGTGGTAGACTTGCCTTCGGGTTAGTCGTACACTCCTGGATTTTTTCTCCTACTATTTTGTTTTCTTTCTTTCATTTTATTATTCATTTGTATATTTATGTGATATTGTTAGGTTAGTTAGGCGTCTGGCTCGCTTAGCCTAGGTCATGGCCCATTGGGCCTTTATGTTACCGCTTTTCAGCTCGGTTGCTTCCCGATAGCATCTCTCTGATGCAGTTGGTTATGTTCTAGGCTTAGTTGTTGTTTCTTATCGCCCCGTGGTCACTATGTGATACGAGGCAGCCAGACGCCTGTCCAGTCACCTTTCCCCCCTCCCGCTCTTCCATAGGGTCGGGGGGGGTGGCTAGGCTGCCCCATGCTCGCTCCGCTTACCCGAGCCTGCCTCCCTCTCTCCCCCAGGCGGAGGGGGTAGAGGGACGGGACAGACCCAGACTGGACTCGACCTCTCCGGCTTCTCGGTCCGGTCGGATGGTAAGGTGGGGGGGACTGGCCTTTCCCCCCCTCCGTTACTACTCCGTCGCTCCGTTACTAGCCCGAGTCTGTATGCCCCTTGCTCTTTCCCCACCTTACTAGGGCTCCTTTACACCGGAGACCTGGCATCCAGCGGAAAGGTGCTAGTCTACCCCACGGGGTGGACCGGAACATACAGTCGGTCCCTTCTAACCTCTCCGTTTCACTGAGTTATACACTCCGCCACGCACTGGACTTAGTCCGGTACGTTCGAGCTTTTAGGTTTAAGATCTATTATGTTAAACTATTAAGTTTATCTTAAGTACCTTAAACCATTCCCCCTCCCTTCATGTTTCACCGGATACCTCCGGGGTTTATAGCCTATTCAGGCGATTAAGGGAGGGGCTATGCCCAAATTTTTTCCGAGCTCCGGCATGCAACGGAGTTCTTCTGTCCTTTAGCCTGTAAGTGATATTCTTTAAGATACTCATGTGTCTTTCCACTTACAGACCACCAACTGTGAGCATCCGGGGATGCGCCGCCACACTTCAGGACCCATGTGGACACGAAGTTTGCCGGTCCCATGCTCCATGCGCGACTCCGCACGGGGACATCCAGGTCTGGTACCATGAGACGTGTACCATATGTTACGATCTGGTGAGCCAGCTTTTGGACGGGGTAAGTATTCCATCTCCGGTAGCTGGTCCTCATCTGTATAGTGCTTAAGTTTTACATCAATCACTCTAACTTAAGGTAAATTCAAGGGGCCTTATAGCCCCTATAATTTTAAGTTATGATTTAAGTTAGCTTTAGTTTTAAGTTTATTCTTAAATCTAATCAATACCCTCTCTTCCAGGCGCCGGCCGTGAGGGATACCGCACTGGCAACCCTGCGGGCCTGGGTCGGCGGTTTCGGGAAGAACGCCGCCAAGGGTATGCCCTACATCCTGGAGAAAAGGTTGGCGGTACTAATCTTCCCCGGAGGCAAGGCGACAGGATACGTCGACCCAGTAGAGGCGGCCCCGACTATCGCCTTCATCCAGCAACAGCTGGCTGCCTCATTGACTGACCAAGGCCAGGAACATCTCCCTCGGAAGTCGCGACGTTGGATATTAATGTAGAACCTATGGTAGGTGTAGACGACCTGTTGGTCGAGGTAGGTAAGGTGGACACCCAAGGGATACCCTTGGGTGCAACTGTTTTCTTCTACTCCTGCAACCTCTCCATCCTTCCAAGGCTTTACGGGTGACGAATTATATACTCCTCCTGACGCTTCAGTTAGACCCAAGGTCAAGGGTCAAGCAGTGAAATCCTTGACAAAGACGTCGTCGTCGTCTAAGAGACAGGCTTCGGCGTCATCCTCCTCTCGTAAGTCTCCGGCTAGGAATCCCGGAGCAGAGAGATCTAAAGCTTCTGGTCCGGCTCTAAGTCCTCGAGGAGTAAATCCTCCAGAGAGAGATCTCACACTCCGGCAGAGTCGTCAGTTCCGCTACCCTTGGTTCCAATTCAGAGCCCACCCCTCCACCTCCGCAGCAGCTCCGGCTTTGGACTCCAATGCTGGTCTGTTACAACAGGTGGGCGACCCTGGTTGGGTCTCTGAAAAGTAGCATGGAACAAATGATCTCTCGGTTGTCGGATAGGATTACCTCTCAAGACAGCATTATAGCCGGACTGAGCCAAGCTCCTCTAGCCTCTCCTCCACCTTTCAATACAGGTGGAGCCCAGCTTCCCCCGTATGACTCTCTACCTCCGTTCTCAAGAACAACCCTTGGAGAGTAGCGTCATACGCCCCCTTCCAAGACGGACTCATTTCTATCCCGGAATGTGGAACTCGGAGGATCGAGGACTTCGAGTTCTACCCGGAAGACCTTCAGCCTCCGTTCATCGGCTACGCAAGGCTCACCGCCTCAGCCATGACTCGGTGATGATAAAGTACCAAAGGAGGACAGTCCTCTATTCACGTGACCAGGCTCAGAGAGAATGGCTCAGGTGTCTAGAGGACATGGATTGTTCCAATACGAAAATCCAACCTTTCAAGAGTCCGTTTACGATCTTTACGATGGATGAGAGTACCCCGCTCCCTTCCTGACAAAGATCGCGACGTCTACCATTCCAGCGGCCCAGAAGGGGGACCCCATGCCTCAACTGAAGGAAGCAGATCCTACATCTCCGTTACTTCCTTCAGCCGGAGAATTGTGGGAAGACTTACCTAACACCTTCTCAGCTGGCAAACTCAAACCGGACTGTGCTATGGAGCAGTTTGGTGAAAAGTTACCTAGGCTTCCAGATAGCCTTATTCAGGCTGAATTTGACGCCAAATCGCGGTTAGCCAGATCCATTAATTCCATGGCTATGACCGAGGTGGCTACCATAGCCTATGGTTCAGAACCGCTCTTCAAGCTTATGACCAAATCCCTGACTCAAACGGTACAGTCAGATATGTTTGAGTTTGCCACTGCTAGGACGAATTGTAGGAAGCATGTCCTACAAGAAGCAACTATTCGGCACGAGCCGAATAGGTTACTTGCGTCGAGCATCTGGGGAGCAGACCTCTTCCCAGAAGCGATGGTGAAGGAGGTTCAGTCAGAGGCTACGAGGTTGAACCAGAGCCTTAAGGACCGTTGGGGTCTTACGGCCAAGAGGCGGCAAGATCTAGCAGCTAGAGGTAAGGGTCAAAGGAAACCCAAGACGTTTCCAGCCCTACCAGAAAAAGCAGCCACGCTTTTCTCAGCAAGTTCCGGCTGTTCCCTTAGTGCAAACAGCCCAACCTTCCACTTCAAAGGCTCAATCACAGCCGATTTATGTTATCTCCCCTCAGCCTCAGCCCTCCACCTCTTACGCCCTCTCTCCAGCTTACAATCAATCCTTCGAGAGTCAAGCTTCACAGAAGTATGACCGCTCGGGTAAGGGAGGCAGAGGTAAGCGATCCTTTCGTGGGAGAGGATCGGGAGGTCCCTTTAATAGGGGAAAACATTTCAGAGGAGGCCGAGGAGGCTACCAGAACCAATGAGGAATTTCAGGTAGGAGGGAGGCTGTTTCACTTTCGCCACCGGTGGAACTTCAGCAAGTGGGCTCACAGCATTGTGTCAAAAGGCCTGGGTTGGAGCTGGTTAACGAACCCACCCCCATCCAGACCTTTCCGCCCCAACTTCCTTCCAAGGAACTGACGGAGTATGCGGAGGATCTCCTTCAGAAAGGAGCTATAGCGAGAGTCAAAAGGTTAAAATTTCAAGGACGCTTGTTCAGCGTGCCAAAGAAAGGCTCACAAAAAAAGGAGGGTAATCTTAGACTTGTCCCGCTTAAACTTAGCCATTCGCTGCGACAAGTTCAAGATGCTCACGATCTCGCAGGTACGGACCTTACTTCCCCGTGGGGCCGTCACCACCTCTATCGATCTTACAGACGCTTACTATCATATCCCTATTGCAAGACACTTCCGTCCGTATCTGGGCTTCAAGATAGGAGACCAGACATTCTCCTTCAAGGTAGTCCCTTTCGGGCTCAACGTAGCACCCAGGGTGTTTACGAAGCTGGCGGAAGTAGTAGTTCAACAACTCAGATCGCAAGGGATTATGGTAGTAGCGTATCTCGACGATTGGTTGATCTGGGCTTCAACAGTCGAGGAATGCAACAGAGCAACACTGAAAGTGATTCAGTTCCTGGAATATCTAGGCTTCAAGATAAACAGGACCAAGTCAAGACTCACTCCAGAGTCAAACTTTCAGTGGCTAGGCATTCAATGGAATCTATCCTCCCATACTCTGTCGATTCCATCATCCAAGAGGAAGGAAATAGCGAAGTCAGTCAAGCAATTTCTGAGTCACAAACTGGCGTCAAGAAGATCTCAGGAAAGGATCCTGGGTTCTCTCCAGTTTGCATCAGTGACGAACATCCTAATGAAAGCCAAACTGAAAGACCTAACCAGAATCTGGCGCTCACGAGCAAAGTCAGGTCCAGGGACAAATTGTCCTCAGTCCCTCTGATTCTAAAGAATCGACTTCGGCCGTGGGCGAAAGTCAAGAACCTGTCGGTGTCAGTGCCCCTTCAGTTTCCTCCACCAGGGATCACTATCCACACAGACGCTTCATTAAGCGGTTGGGGAGGATATTCCCAGTTCAAGAAGGTCAAGGAACGTGTCACCTCAGTTCCGTCAGTTCCATATAAACGTACTGGAGGCAATGGCAGTGTTCTTGACTCTAAAAAGGTTACGTCCGCCAAAGTACTCCCACATAAAGCTAGTCCTGGACAGCGCAGTGGTAGTACATTGTGTAAACAGAGGAGGCTCCAAGTCACCGTGCACTCTAAAACTCATCGTCATGGTAGCCATCTTCTCCCTGGCGGACAAGTTCAGTTGGCATCTCTCCTCCACTCATATAGCTGGAGTGAGAAACGTCATAGCAGATGCTCTATCCCGATCAGTACCTCTAGAGTCGGAATGGTCACTGGACAACAGTTCGTTCCAATGGATTCTTCAGAGAGTTCCAGGTCTACAGGTGGATCTCTTCGCATCTCAAGCGAACCACAAACTCCCGTGTTACGTAGCCCCCAACCTGGACCCTCTGGCCTATGCCACGGACGCCCTGGCTCTAGACTGGAACAACTGGGAGAAGATTTATGTCTTTCCTCCAGTGAATCTTCTCATGAAAGTGTTAAACAAACTCAGGACATTCAAGGGTCAAGTGGCTCTAGTAGCCCCAGACTGGCCGAAGAGCAATTGGTACCCTCTCATTCTGGAACTGGGTCTTCGCCCTCTTCGGATCCCCAATCCCAAGCTCTCCCAGTCAGTACAAACGAAGACTGTGTTCGCTTCCTCAGGGATTCTCAAAACCCTAACTTTATGGATTTCATGAAGTTTGCAGCGAAAAGGGATGCGAATATTGACCCTCAGAATATTCTCTTCTTGAATCCGATAAAAGGGATTCAACTTTGAGACAGTATGATGCTGCTGTCAAAAAGTTAGCAACCTTCCTGAAAGAATCAGATAGTTAAGATCATGACAATCAATTCAGCTATATCCTTTTTCAGATCCTTATTTGAAAAAGGCTTAGCAGCTAGCACAATTACGACAAACAAGTCAGCCTTGAAAAAGATTTTTCAATTTGGGTTCAACATAGACTTGACAGATTCCTACTTCTCGTCTATTCCCAAGGCGTGTGCTAGACTTAGACCTTCTGTAAGGCCTACGTCAGTATCATGGTTCTTAAACGATGTTCTAAAGCTGGCTTCAGAAACCAATAATGACACATGCTCGTTTATAATGCTCTTAAGAAAAACCCTATTTTTATTAAGCTTGGCCTCAGGAGCTAGAATTTCAGAACTGTCGGCTTTATCCAGAGATCCGGATCATATTCAGTTCCTTCCCACAGGGGAAGTGCTACTTTCTCCGGAATGTAGCTTTATAGCTAAGAATGAAGATCCTTTGATGAGGTGGGAACCATGGAAGGTACTACCCCTTCCACAAGATGTATCTCTTTGCCCAGTTTCAGCCTTACGAGCCTTTCTATCTAGGACCTCCTCATCCTCATCGGGTCCTCTCTTTAAGAGAGAAAAAGGAGGTACTTTATCTATTAAAGGCATCAGGCAACAAATCCTGTACTTCATTAAACAAGCCAATCCTGACTCTTTCCCAAAAGCACATGATGTCAGGGCAGTAGCCACCTCAATTAACTATTTCCAACATATGAACTTCGATGAGTTGAAAAAGTATACGGGATGGAAATCGCAGAAACAGTGATCAAACGTCATTACTTAAAGTCCTTGGAAGCTCTGAAATTTTCAGCAGTTGCAGCGGGGAACATAGTTTCCCTGACTCTGACTAATCCTTAGTAGAAGATCCAGTCCTCCTTTCTACCTGCCTCACCCAACAGTTCGTCTATTCCTGCCTTGTTCATTTACGGTCACCTTGTGTCTTAGCTGCTTTTATGATGATATAGTGGGTGTCCCTTATTTTTTTGCTAGGGACACTCACATTTGATGATGATTATTGATCTCGTGGATGTCATCTCCTTATTTTTATGCTAGGAGATACATCTGATTATAATGGTTACGGGTTTTGTATATTAAGTCATATACATTCCTTTATATTTTATTATTGTTGAGTTTGTTTTATTCAACTTTTATGTTAATTGCTTTAAAATATTTTGATACATAGCTTTACACAGATACCATTTTTGTACATATATGATATTTTTCTCCTGTATATATGTATATTACCTTAAGTTAAGAAATATTATTAGTATTAAGTATAAATTAAGTAATATTTCTATTTTGTATCACTGTGTATATGTAATTTTATTAGCAATTATATTGATTTATTTTTATTTTATCTTTTATTTGAGACCTCTTTGTATTTTGTTGAATTTCTTTACAATCTTGTGCTATTTCTCTGGTACGATTTCGCGCAGCGACACGAGCTGAGCCCAGAAAAGGGATTTTGACGTAAGGAAAAATCTATTTCTGGGCGATTGGCTCGTGTCGCCAGCGAAATCCCGCCCTACCCATCCCATCGCCAAGATTGTCTGCTAACTTCAGGATGGCCACCAGAGGCGCAGCAGTCGGCAGCATGGGATGGAGTAGTAGTAGTAGGTGCTGCCCACTCTGTGGGTCGGCTCTCCTCTTGGGGGGATTTTGTAGTGGGAGAATTCTATTGGCATTTGGCTCGTGGTAGTGGTCTCACTCGCCATAGTGTTCATACCGACACTCTCTGGGAGGGTGAGCGAGTCAGTTATACTGACCTTTTTCTTTATTTATTTATTCTCTGGTATGTGTTAGTACATTTACCCTAGAAATAATAGATTAAAGGATATTTCGCTGGCGACACGAGCCAATCGCCCAGAAATAGATTTTTCCTTACGTCAAAATCCCTTTTATAGCCCGTAGGCCATACTACAGGGTTAGGCAAAATAAAGTCTACAGGTAGGTTAGCCTACCCTGACTTTGTTTACTGATTAATTGCGTACATACGAATCATACGTCTTCCTTACGGAATTAGACAAAGTCTCACACTCCTTACATGACAAATCTCAACAAAGAAGCAAGACACATAGCCCTCGTGCATATCGAGTGCGGAACTACCGAAGCTTTCGGTAGCCACACCCTATCTTAGCAGACAACACCCTCTGAAACTAGCCTAACTAGATTCAGATATACAAAAATGAATCATATTCAAAACAATTTAAGATAGCGTATGCCTAGCCACAAATCCAAGTCAATAAATCAAAAGACAATTAGGATATTTAGCGGCCATGAAGTTTCCAAAATCCTAAGACGGAGGTACTGAAAACAGGTATTTCCAGCACCGGCGACAGAAAAATTATGAATAGAAAATGGGAATGGTTCCTGATACCCGCCTCCCAGCGGCGGGAATGGGTACTAACCACCTGGCCGACCACTGTGTGTGCCGGAAGTTTTTGAATTTCTGTCGGACTTCAGAAAATACAGCTATATATATATCTGACAGGTAAGTTTCATGAACAAATCTATTTTTTAAAATAAACTTATCAGTTTACACAGAGGCCCTCTTCCAGACTTTCTGGTCTTATGGCAAGTTCAATTAACATGAGGAGATGACTAAAATTTTGATAGTGCTGGGGTTCCCAGATGTGTGGCCAATTGGGAAATGCTGGTCTTGTTCATTAGCTGAAGCTGAATGGTTTATGAATGCAGAGTGAGGGGCCATCTTGAATATGACGGCTAGGCCATATAAACTTTTCTAGCCTAAACTGGCTATGAGATAATTCTTGATATTAGCTGGTCTGCTTCATTGGGGGGCCATAAGGGTAACTCGTTTGAGGACTCATTGCAGCTACAAAAAATAGTATTCCTCCATCAAAAACTTATAACAATGTTTCTTCCATCAAAACCTATTACACCAATGTAAATGTAATGAACATGCAATACATTATGGTAATCATTAAATTTTTTTACATTCATCCATTGGTAGTTTACCTTTATATACAATTAACTTACCTGAAAAATTTTTTCATTTGTTGTTAGCTTTGGTCTAGCAAATTTCAAGCTGATGGGGTAATTATTTTCATCCTCAAGCACTTTTAAGGCATGACGCCCATCATCCATCTGAGTCCCCGTCACTTTAAGGCCATTAACAGCAACCAATGTATGGCCAACTGAAAAGAAATGAGATATACAAACTTTATTTCTGAGAAGGATGTTTAAACTGTAAGCTTTAAAAAATAAGCTAATAGACACTCTAGTACAACTGAAAACAGTGAATACTATAAATCAGTTTACTAATATTGCATCAATATCCACAGCTATTACTCTTGGACAAACAAAAGGATATTTCATCACAAACGACCATTTGGGTATTCTATAGTGAACAGAAGAAAAGTTACAATGGCAGCCATTCCATTCCTATCATGAGTACATATATCTATTTAGTAAGACCAAATAGTCCTCTCTAAACTCACAAGAATCATCTATATTTAAACAGTGGAAAGTAACATTTAAAAAATATTGAACAACTATGTAGCAAAAGACCAAAAGGAACAGATAAAAAGTAAATGGCAAAAAGCAATAGAGCCAGGGTCAAATGAACACAGCAGAAAACCTTTGCAACCATTTACAGTGTGCCAATAGAGACACTGCAAGTGATTTTCCCCTACAGGAGAGCAAAGGCCAAACAAGTTTTCTGGTTTTTGTATAGCAAATGCTTGTTTCACACAGCCCTATTAATCGTATGCAGTATTCCCTTATTCTCAAGATCATAGAAATTTAGTGTTCCTGGGACTCATAACATTCAAAGATTCAGAAGATATCACTTGGCATGCTCTCTTCTGGCTACTGATGCTAACTCCACTCCCTGCTTACTTTTCCACAGAACTCGACAGTCAACATCGACATCTCTCAAGATTTTCCTCTTTGCTGCTGTGTTTACTAAACATGATATTGTTATGATACAATAAAGTTTTATGCATACTTACCTGGCAGGTATATATATAGCTTATCCTCTTGTCGCACTGGCAGAATTTCAAAACTCGCGGCAACCGCTAGTACACAGGTAGTTCAGGTAATGGCCACCCCGTTCCCGTGGCACTGGTGCTCGGAACCATTCCCGTTTTCCTCAGATTTTCTCTGAACCCTGTCTCCTGAGGGGAGGAGGGTGGGAATTTCATTATATATACCTGCCAGGTAAGTATGCATAAAACTTTATTGTATCATAACAATATCATTTTTTATGCATGACACTTACCTGGCAGGTATATATATAGCTGATTGATACATTTGGAGGTGGGTCATAGACAGCAACATCGTCATAATTTAAAAATTAACTAATTTTTAAAATTACTATTAGGTTCCTTACCTGCTAAGGTAGCTGACTTCGTAGGTCCTGCCTCTTAGCCTGCTAAACCTTAGTAGCTCTCAACTAGGATGTGACCTGTTTGTTGAGAAAGCTAATAACAAGGGTCTGACAACTGGACATGACCAATTTGCTGACAGAGAACCCTAGCCCTCATTTACCACAGGCATTCATGCTAGGAAAGTTAATCACCCGAACAACACAAACACTATAACAAAACTCTACACCAAAAAACTGAGCAGGTAATAACCTTCTCAGACAACCATAAAAACACTATAACCTAATTAAAATAATAGCCTAGCATGTTAGTAGGTTAAGGGGTGGAAAACTCTTTGCCCAGTACTGTACCTGAGGATACGTACGGCCTAACGTTTGACAATTATCAAAGTTGTCTTCACGTCTCTTAGGTAATGCGAGGCAAATACCGAATTTGTCCTCCAAAACGTAGAATCTATAATGTCCTTGAGGGCTAAATTTTTTCTGAATGCCAAGGACGTAGCTACCGCTCTCACCTCATGAGCTTTAACTTTAAGCAATCCGAAGCATTCTTCCTGGCAAAGCAAATGCGCTTCCTTAATGACTTCTCTTAAGAAAAAAGCCATAGCATTCTTAGACATAGGTCTAGTAGGATCTTGACAGAACACCAGAGAGAACCTGAAGTCCCTCTAATGCTTCTTGTTCTTTCTACGTAATAACGTAAAGCTCTTACTGGCAAAGAACCCTTTCCCTGTTCTTGACCTACTAGATCAGCCAAGTCCTGAAATCTCAAATGACCTTGGCCACGGATGCGAAGGATTCTCATTCTTGGCTAAGAATTCCTCTTGAAACGAACAAACTGCTTTGTTGTGCTTCCATCCTACTTGTTTGTTAATAGCTTGCAGCCTTAGGGGCGCTAATCCTTTTAGCTGTAGCTAAGGCTACCAAGAAAATAGTTTTCTTCGTTAGCTCTCGCAAAGAAGCACTGTCCATAGATTCAAAACCTATCTGTTTCTAAGAATTTGAGAACGACATCCAAATTCCAAGAAGGAGCTCTGCAAAGTCATTCCTTCTTTGTATTAAAAGATCTGAGAAGATCTCTAAGATCTGCGTTCATTGGACAGATCTAAACCTCTGTGCCTAAACACGCAGACAACATACATTTATAACCTTTTATTGGTTTGATTCTTCAGATACAGAAGGAAATCTGCAATTTGTGTCACAGAGGTACTGGATGAAGAAATCTTCCGATTCTTACACCATTTGCGGAGTTCTCCCACTTCGACTGGTACACTTTGATAGTTGAAGGTCTTCGTGCTCTCGCAACTGCCTTCGCTGCTTCTCTAGAAAACCCCCTCGCTCTGACAAGTCTTTCGATAGTCTGAACGCAGTCAGACCCAGAGCGAGGGTGTTCTTGTGGAACCTGTCGAAGTGGGGTTGTTTGAGAAGATCTACTCTCGTGGGTAGACTTCTCGGAGAATCCACTGTCCATTCCAGTACCTCTGTGAACCACGTTTGGGCCGGCCAGTATGGAGCTATTAGAGTCAGCCTTGTTCCTTGACTTTCTCTGAATTTCTTCATTACCCTTCCTAAAATTTTGAACGGGGGAAATGCGTACGCGTCTAGCCCCGTCCAATCTAGTAGGAAGGCATCTACTGCGACTGCAAGAGGGTCCGGGACTGGAGAACAGTAGTTCGGTAACCTCTTCGTCGTTGCGGTAGCGAAAAGATCCACCACTGGCCTGCCCCAAAGCTTCCACAGCCTCTGGCATACTTGATGATGCAATATCCACTCCGTGGAAAGCACTTGTCCCTCCCTGCTCAACAGGTCCGCTCTGACATTCTTCTCCCCTTGAATGAACCTGGTGAGCAGGGTGACGTTTTCTCTCTCCGACCACAGAAGAATCTCCTTTCGTCCTAAGTTGCAAAGAGGGAAAAACGAGGTGGGTCCCTCCTTGTTTTTCGTATGTATGCCAGAGCTGTGGTATTGTCCGCGTTGATCTGCACCACTTTGCCGCTGATCCACGGTCTGAACGCTTTCAGAGCCAAGAAGATCGCCATCAGTTCCTTCCTGTTTATGTGCCAAGCTTTCTCTTCTTCGTTCCAAAGGTCTGACTCCTCTCGAGGGCCCAGCGTCGCTCCCCAGCCTGCGTCTGACGCGTCGGAAAATAATATCAGGTCTGGGTTCCTCTGCTGGAGTGACGTACCCTCTGCTAACCTTCCCGGGGCTAGCCACCACTTTAGTTCCTCCTTTATCTTCAAAGGAATTGGAAACAGGAAGAATCTGGTTGCGATCTTCTTGGCCAGACTTCGTTCAGAAAGAACTGTAAGGGGCCTCATGTGAAGTCTCCCTAGGGAAATGAACCGTTCTAACGAAGAGAGTGTCCCCAGCAGGCTCATCCACTCTCTCGCCGAACATTGGTCTTTCGATAGGAATTCTTGCACTTTCCGAAGGCACATGGTCTGCCTTTCTGGTGACGGAAAAGCCCGAAAAGTCACTGAGGATATCAGAATCCCCAAATAAAATAGCTCCTGTGTGGGGCTCAGATGTGACTTTGGTTTTCAGGTTCACCATCAGACCCAGCTGCTTTGTTAAATCCAATGTGAGGTACCGTGTCCTCCAGACATTGCTGCTTTGATTGTGCTCTTATGAGCCAATCGTCCAAGTAGAGAGAGACTCTGACTCCTAACAAATGAAGCCACTTCGCCACGTTCGTCATCATCCTTGTAAAGATTTGAGGGGCCGTGCAAAGCCCGAAGCAAAGGGCTCTGAATTGATATATCTTGTCCTGGATCACGAATCTCAAATATTTCCTGGACCTTGGATGAATCGGAATATGGAAATATGCATCCTGAAGGTCCAGCGTTACCATCCAGTCCCCTGGTCGTACCGCTGCCAGTACTGAATCGTTCGTCTCCATCGTAAACTTGGTCTTTTCTACGAACAAGTTTAGCTGACTTACATCCAGTACTGGCCTCCAACCTCCTGATGACTTCGGTACCAGAAAAAGACGGTTGTAAAAACCTGGGGATTCTAACATACTGACAACTTGATGCCAAAGAGCCTCTCTCTTCTCTAAATCGATGTAATGAGCCCCTAGGGCTCTCGGAGCTGTAGCGAGAGGTGGTTTCTTTAGGAAGGGATCTAGTAGCCTTCCTTCGCTACCCTTACAGACCAAGGATCCGCTCCTTTGTTTTGCCAGACTTCCCAGAAGTCTAAAAGTCTGGCCCCAACACACGTCTGGAGGACTTCTAAATCATTGTTTGGTTGAGGTTTTCGAACCTCTTTTGGCTGGAACTCTTTTCCCTCTAAAGGCTGGTCGGGAAAAAGTCCTACCCCGAAAGGGCTGCTGTGCTGTCCTTGTTTCCTTCGGTGTCTTCTTCACTACCTTAGTGGGTAAATACTTCCTTACTGAAGACGTTAGCAGATCCTGCGTAGCCTTCTGTGTAAGGGAAAGTGCGATATCCTTAATGATATCCTGTGGAAAAAGTTGTCCTGAAAATGGGGAGAACATCAACTCCGACTTTTGCGCGTTCGAGACTCCTTTCGCAGCGAACGAGCACAAAAGATACCTCTTCTTTAGAACGCCTGCTGTAACAGTGAAGCAAGTTCTTTAGCTCCATCCCTTAAGGCTTTATCCATACAGGACATGATACTTCTAGGCAAATCCGAGTCTGAAGAATCTCCCATCTCTGCAGTCCGAGCCAATGCACCCAACGACCAATCAAGAAAAATGATATTGTTAAACTACAATAAAGTTTTGTACATACTTACCTGGCAGATATATACTTAGCTATAGTCTCCGACGTTCCCGACAGAATTTGCCAAATCTCACGGCACACGCGACAGGTAGGTCAGGTGGTCTACCTTACCCGCCGCTGGGTGGCGGATGTACGAACCACTCCCGTAAGCTTGTCAGATTTTTCTCTTCCACCTGTCTCCTGAGGGGAGGCTGGGTGGGCCATTAATCGTATATATCTGCCAGGTAAGTATGTACAAAACTTTATTAGTTGAGTTTAACAATATCATTTTTTGTACATGAACTTCCCTGACAGAGTATATACTTAGCTGATTGGCACCCTTGGTGGAGGGTAAGAGACAGCTCAATAATACAGGTAAGACGGGAAACAACTAATGTTGTAGGATATAAAAACCTTGGTTCTCACCTTTTCAGGATGAAGACTTCATAGATACTATCTCTGAGTCTGCATTGCCTGGAGAGCTACATCTAGGACGTGACCTGATGCTGAAAGACTCTCGGATCTACCACTGGGATATGTGATCCCCTATTGTGGTAGAATCCAAGTCGGATGCTGTTAGAGGGACCTTGTCCGCTTACCTAACAGATCCTTACCACTACCTCTGCAAGGAGCCAAAACCCACCAGACCACCTAACCAAAATACAAAGGGTTAATATTACGACAAAAAGAGGTGCCTCCTGCAACCTCTTTCAGACAACCAAAAACAACAATATAAAATATAGGGTAACATATAAAAAATTTACACAGGATAAGTTTCAGCTCCCTGCCCCAGCACCGAATCCGCCGATACGAAAGGACCCAAGGCGAAGCATTTATCATATGTGATTTTTACATCACGTAGGTAGTGGTTTGCGAAAACCGATTAGGCATCTCCAAAAAGTCGCCTCCATCAAGTCCGCACAGACATATTTTTTCTGAATGCAAGCGAAGTTGCGATGGCTCTCACCTCGTGAGCTTTCACTTTCAGTAGTCTAAAATGATCTCCTTTACAGGGCAACATGTGCCTCTGTAATAAGGCTTCTCAGAAAAAAGGAAAGAGCATTCTTCGACATGGGCCGAGTGGGGTCCTTTTACGGAGCACCAAAGCACATCTTGATTAGCCTTAAGTTGTTCCTTCCTCTTAAGGAAATACTTCATAATTCTCATAGGGCAAAGAGTTCTTTCAGGCTCTTCCCCTACTAGAAAAGATAAAACTACGAACTTCAAAGCTCCTGGGCCAAGGGCGTGATGGGTTTTTCATTCTTTGCCAGGAAACTTGGAAGAAATGAACACACCATAGAATCTTCCTTAAACCCTACATTGCCCTCAATAGCTTGGAGCTCACTCACTCTTAGCTGTAGCTAGGGCCCAAAAGGAAGATAGCCTTCTTCGTCAAAAATCCTTGAAAGAGGCTAAGCCAGGAGGTTCGAATCTAGACGATCCAAGGAATTGTAGGACTACGTCTAGATTCCAGTTCGGTACTACATGAGGACGCTTAATGGTTTCAAATGATCTTAATAAGATCATGCAGGTCCTTATCATCGGATATATTTAAGCCTCTATGCCGAAATACCGCCGCCAACATACTGCGGTATCCCTTAATAGTTGACACAACCAGATGACATTCTTCTTTGAGGAAAATAAGGAAATCCGCAATTTGGGTCACAGAGGTACTGGAAGAGGAAATGTTCTTCCTCTTGCACCAACGTCTGAAGACATCCCACTTTGACTGGTATACACGCAAGGTGGAAGGTCTCCTCGCTCTTGCGATTGCTTTAGCAGCTGTTGCTGAAAAGCCTTTCGCTCTGACCAAACTTTGGACAGTCTGAAACCAGTCAGACTGAGAGCGAGGAGATTTTTGTGGTACTGTGCGAAGTGGGGTTGTCTGAGTAGATCGCGTCCTTAGCGGGAGCGATCTTGGAAGGTCCACCAACCATTCCAGTACCTCTGTGAACCATTCTTGGGCTGGCCAAAAGGGAGCGATTAAGGTCATTCTCGTTGAATCGGACTCTACGAACTTCTTGATGGTTAGCCCCAGGAGGATCTGAAGGGGGGAAACGCGTAGACGTCGAGTCCGTTCCAGTCTAGAAGAAGAGCATCTATTGCTACTGCCTCTGGATCTGATATCGGAGAGCAGTAAGGATCCAGCCTCTTGTTCTTTGACGTGGGCAAAAGAGGTCTAGTGTGGCCTGCCCCATAACTTCCACAGGCTCTGGCATACATCCAGATGAAGGGTCCACTCTGTGGGAAGGACCTGATCTTTCCTGCTGAGGAGATCTGCTCTTACATTCTTTCTCCCTGCACGAACCTGGTGAGAAGCTTGATCCTCCTTTCTTCTGCCCACAAAAGAAAAGGTCTCTTGCTGTCTCGTACAGCGGAGAAGGAATGCGTTCCCCCCCTGTTTCTGATGTATGCCAGATAGCTGTAGTGTTGTCTGCGTTGAGCTGCACTACCGATCTTCTGACTTTGGGCTCGAAAGCCTTCAGAGCCAACAACACAGCCATCAACTCCTTTCTGTTGATGTGCCAGGCTACCTGGTCCCCCACCCAGGTACCTGACACTTCGCTGGTTCCCAGAGTTGCACCCCACCCCATGTCCGAACGCGTCGGAGAACAACACCAGGTTGGGGGTCTGTGATTGAAGAGACAGTCCCTTCGCAAAGAGGTTGGGATCTGTCCACCATAAGAGATGTTCTTGATGTCCTGGGATAACGACAGGGAGGGAGAACGTCAAATCCTGAGAACGACGACTCCAATTCCGATGAAGAAAGAAATTGGAGGTGGTCTCAGGTGCAACCTTCCTAGGGAAACGAATTGCTACCAGAGAGGAGAGCGTCCCCAGCAGACTCATCCACTCCCTCACTGTGCATACTTCTTCCCTAAGAAGGTTGTTACTCTCTCGAATCCTCGGGCTATCCTTTCCTGCGAGGGAAAAAGCCCGAAAACTCAGAGAGTTCATCTGTATCCCGAGATACACACACTCTTGCTCGGGAATTAGTGATGACTTCTTGAAATTGACGAGAAGTCCCAAAGCCTTCGTCAATTCTAAAGTTACTTGTAAGTCCTTCAAACAACGATCTTCTGAATTGGCCTTATTAGCAATCGTCGAGGTACATGGATATCCTCACCCCTTTCAAATGAAGCCATTGAGCCACCATTCCTCAAAATCCCCGTGAACACTTGACGGGGCCGTCGAGAGGCCGAAACACAGAGCCCTGAACTGAAAAAATTTTCCCCCCCCATCATGAATCTGAGAAACTTCCTCGAGGAAGGATGGATCGGTACGTGGAAGTAAGCGTCCTGTAAATCCAAGGAAACCATCCAGTCCCCTGGACGAAGTGCTGCCAGCACTGATGAAGGCGTTTCCATCGTGAACTTCTTCTTTTCTACGAAGAAGTTCAGGGCGCTTACATCCAACACCGGTCTCCATCCCCCTGAGGACTTCGGAACTAGGAAAAGGCGGTTGTAGAAGCCCGAAGAATGATGGTCTGTCACTAGTTCGATAGCCCCCTTCTCCAGCATCTGACTTAACTGCTAGATGGAGAGCTGATTCATGATGGGTCTCTGTACCTGGCCGTCAGTTCCCTTGGGATGGCCGTCAAGGGAGGTCTTTCGACGAAAGGGATGAGGTAACCTCTCCTCAAATAGAAAGGGTCCAAGGATCCGCCCCCTTTTTGGGCCCAGACTTCTGCAAACTCTAAGAGTCTGGCGCCCACCGTTGATTGAAGGACTTGCAAGTTATTTGGGGGCCTTTAACAGACTTGGCGAAAGTCTTACCCCTTCTTGAAGGTCTACGACCTCTAAACGTAGAGTTTCTGATGAAGATGCCCCTCGAAAGGGTTCTCGAACACTTGCCTTTTCCTTCTTAGCCTTAGTAGGGAAGGAAGGGCGAGGTTTTCTTGCCGACTGTGCCAAAAGGTCCTGGGTGGCTTTGGCCGAAAGTGACCTCGAAATGTCCTGCACTCGATGTTTCGGGAACAACTGAGTAGACAGAGGAGCAAACAGCAAAGAAGACCTATGAGCATGGGAGACCGGACTTCGTTAAGAAGGAACAATAAACCGACCTCTTCTTCACGATCCCGGCCCCGATAAAGGGAGGCGATTTCACTCGCTCCGTCTCTTACCGACTTGTTCCATACAAGACAAAACACACATAAGATCTTCTGGCGAAATTGACTCTGGCACTTCAATTTTCTTGGCTATAGGACTCCCAACGACCAATCAAGGAAGTTAAATACTTCTAGCACTCTAAAACATACCTTGAGCAAATGATCCAATTCATTCATTGCCCAAGTCGTCTTAGCAGAGTTAAGGGCAGTTCTCCTTGTCGAATCTACCAGTGCCGAAAAATCCGAATCAGCGAAGACGGTAGACCCAATCCTAAGGGCTCTACTGTTCGTACCAGAAACCAGCGCGTCCTGATAACTTCGAAGGAGGAAAAGCGAACATCGTTTTCCCCGCTTCTTCTTTGGAAGCCATCCAGGAACCAAAACTCCTCAGTGCCTTCTTCATAGAAAGAGTTGGCTTCATCCTCACACAAGAAGAACTCTTCGCTGTCTTCGCCGTTGAAAAAAGTGAGTGAGGAGAAGGAGGAGCCGTAGGCGTAAGGGAATCCCCAAAAACTTGTAAAAGTAGCTCTGTAAGCTTCTTGTAAGAAGAGACAGCAGCAGAAGTGTTCGGTTCCTCATCCGAACCTTCTAGGACGTCTTCTCGAGGACGAGCGCGGAAGATCCTTATGTGACGAAGGGATCCTAGCGGAGTTGAGCGAGAGGTTGGGAGAACGCCCTCTCTTAGAAGAGTTCACATCCACTGGAGAACGATGAGAAGATCTGGGAAGTCTACGATGAGATCCCTCTTCGAGGTATACGGAATCTCAGCCGAAGGGGAGGTAGGGCTCCTACTCCGAGAATCCTCGGAAACATCCACAGGTCGCTTACGAGGAGGCGAGCGCCCCATACTATACTCTATGCGCCTATCCTGAGGCGAGCGGCTGCCAGGAGAAGAGCGCCTATCGAGAGCAGAGCTTTGCTTTTGCGGCTCTCCATACCTGTCCAGTTGCGTACGATCAACGGAAGTCCAGACTGGAAGGCGAAATTGCGCCTACTAGGAGAAGGCTGCTTGCGAGACTCCTGGACGTCTAACAAGAGGGTAACATTCAGGAGAAGGGCGCTTCAAAACTAACGAGCGCCTACTTGGAGAAGGGCGCTTCCGGGATTCCTGGTGCCTACCAAGAGACAAACGACGGTCAGGAGAAGTGCGCCTAGAAGGCGGGAGAGCGCCTACACGGAGAAGGGCGCTTGAAAGACTCTTGTTGTCTGCCCCTAGGAGAATAATCAGGAGTATGACGCCTTTAAAAGAGGCGAGCGCCTACTAGGAGATCTATGTGCAGTAGGCTCTTGGCGCCTACCTTGCGGGGAGCGGCTAACAAGTAGGCCGTCTATCATGCACACGACCTCTACCAGAACTCTAGATGCCTGTCAGGAGAGAGGTCACGATCCGACACTCGAGGAGAGTGAACATCTGGAAGAAGAACGGGGGCTTTGCCTACTTGTATAAGGGCGCCTTCTAGAATCTTGAGGCTGTGAGGAGAAGTTTTCAGCCCGCGGGGAGTTGAAGAAAAATCGCGTGATGAGCAGGTGCAGTGCGCTTACCGGAAGCGGGAATCCAATCTGGAGAAAAAAACTTCTTTCTCCATAGAGCGTCCTACCGATGTTGGCGTCTTGAAATCGAAAGAGAGCCAGGCGAGCGAGGGCGCTCACAGCGAGCGAGGGCGCTCACTCGAGCGAGGGCGCTCACGCGAGCCCCCACCTTCATACGAAACCTCCCATATGAAGGAGAACGATCCTCTGAAGAGCGGCGCCTAGATCTCTTGATCGGAAGAGAAACGTCCTTCTTCCTACGTGATGTAACTGCTAGAGAGTCTGCTAGCGCCGTGATCTGAGCTTGAAGTCCCGCGAGTACTCTCGTAGGAGAATCTTCTTGTTCTTCCTCGGAAGCAGGCGCCGAGCGCGGAGCGCGAGAAGAAGAACGATCACAGGGTTTCTTGGGTTTCTTCGCCTCCACCGACGGATTCTTCCGGGGAAAACCTCCGGACTAGAAGCCAAAGGACTGCAGGGAGCCTTCCAAGCCCTCTTCAACGGGCGCGACGCATCCGGGGAGTTCCAACCTCTCTTCGGAGAGGGAGACGACGAAGAGGAGAAGCATTGGCGTAGGAGCTCCTTCTTGTAGCGATCCGAGGCAGCCTGGGAGCGTACTTCAGGATCTGCCGAGGGGACGCCTGACCGGTGGGGGCTCTCCCTAGCCCTCCTGCGGCTTTCGACTTTCCTACTCCACTGGAACTGGAGTCTGGAAGAGGTCTAGGCTAGAGGCACTAAGGAGCCGGTCAGACGCACCTCCACAACACTGGGGACACTGCACTGATCACTAACACTCTCCTTACCTTCCAACTGACGAATCTTCTGATCCATAGAACGATTCTTGGCTTTCAGAGCTGCCGCCTCCGAAGGCGAATCTTCGGCTTCGGTGCGGGGAGCCGGGGCTGCCACTTGGGAAGAAGGTTCTAATTCTACGTTAGTACTATTAGGATCCACATCCAACTCACTCATTCTAGATCTGCTAGAACTTCTAGAGGGAAGCCTTACGCACTCTATCACGTTCCAACTTCCTAACATAAGAAGAGAGAGCCGTTATATTCTTCTTCATTCAATCCCTTACATTCATTACAAGGGTTAGCAAAAGCACATTCATTCCCCCTGCATTTCCTGCAAAGAAACCGTTTGTGGGGGTCTACCGAAGCTTTCGGCCAACCTCACCTTACATCCTTCATTCACGCAAACCCTAAACAAAACCGAAGTTTTAACTACCGATTCTAGATCAGACATCGTTAAAGAAAAATCAAACTCAAAATCAAACCGGTCCACAATCAGCGTATGCCAAGCCAAGCCAAACAAAGCGAATACGTCACCAAAAGAAGTCCAAATTAACTCCAGGCAAGCGAGAATCGAAAAACTATCGAGAGGAACCGACAACAGTTTGTTATCGTTCCCGCGACAGAGAAAAATCTGACAAGCTTACGGGAGTGGTTCGTACATCCGCCACCCAGCGGCGGGTAAGGTAGACCACCTGACCTACCTGTCGCGTGTGCCGCGAGATTTGAAAATTCTGTCGGGAACGTCGGAGACTATAGCTAAGTATATATCTGTCAGGGAAGTTCATGTACAAAATTAAAAACTTCAAAAGTCCAATATATACCCTTGAGTAAATGGTCGAACTCTGAAGAAGTCCACCACACTTTGGCTGCGTGTAAGGCATGCCTACGGGAAGCTGTCCACTATATTAGAAAAGTCTCCCTGGGAGGAGGCAGGAAACGCCAGGCCAAGACTTTCCCCCGTAGCATACCAAACACCAGACTTCGAAGCCAATTTGGCCGGTGGGGAAAGCAAAAGAAGTCTTCCCCGACTCTCTCTTCTCCTTCAACCACTCATTAACACGTTGAAGGGCTTTCTTCGCTGAAATCGACAAGGTCATTTTCAAAATGAAGATTTCTTGGGTGTTTTCGTCTTCGAAAATTGAGATAAAGGAGATGGCAGGGCTGAAGGTTGAAAATCTCCTTCAAACAATGAAAGGAGGCACTCGGTTAGCTTCTTGTAGTCCGAGGAAGGAGCTTCCACATTCTTGTCCTCTTCCGAAAACTCAACGAAGTCTTCCTCCTGAGAAGAAATATCTTGAAATCCAAGATCCTGATGACTCTCCATAGCGGGATCCTTATCCACCGTTTGCCTGGAGAGCGAATGCGGAACTGCGTCCTTGTATAACCCCTCTCTTCCTTGTCGGAAAGATGTATCCACATGCTGCCGCCTGCGTCCTGTGTCCTCCGTAACGTTTGCGTCCACCATGCGTCCATCACTCTTCCTCTTGCGTCCTGCGTCCTGCTGTGTCGGAGATACGTCCTTCTATAGGCAACTGTACGTCCTGTGTCCTCTTGGACGACTTTAACCGGGAGAGACCAGTCCTTACGTCTAGCCGAAGGTTGTTCGGGCTTTTCCCATGATTTAACAATCACTGCTAATTTCTCCTGCATGTCTCGCAGAACTTCCTTAGTCTACCGCTTCCTTACGAGACTCCTGAGGCGGAGGAGAACGAGGACGCACTGGGCTAAAACGGAGAGGAGAGCGATCCTGACGTCTACGTAGCGGAGTTTATCTTATAGGGGAAACACCGCTTATCGCACGGTTAGTCACCTCTAAAGGACCCGAAATCCTCTTCCTCTTGATAGGGATTGCTTCTTCATCCTCCGATGAAAAAATCTCAGGGCTACTCCAACCTTCTTGTTCAAAAACCCTTTCATCCTGTGATGAGGTCAGCACGTATGACCTCTTGAGAGGACGCGATACTTCAACAAAACGCCTACTCCTTCCTGAAGTCGAACTATCCGACGAAAAAACGCACTTCCCAGTATCGCCTTTCCTATGGCGTACTGCTGCAGCCTCGGACGCCACAGGACTGCTGAAGGGATGCCTGATCGAGAGTAAACCCCTCTCGCCTCCCTTCGACTGTGACATGCCTTCTCCCTTGGGTCTGGGAGCTTGACAGAGGTTCTAGGTCTAGGAGCACGAGAGGGACGATCAGACGCCCCCTCCACAACACTGTCATTAAACACTTCCACTTTGTCCGTTAACCGTTTAATCTGATCTCCCATGGACGCAAGGGCAGCGAACACTTTCACAATTTGTGGATCAGTAGTATCCTCAGATACAGCAACGGGCGCAGGAGAAACCTGAGGGGAAGGTGCTACATCACATGGGAATGAGCTGGAGAAGACACAAGGACACACGGCAAAGATTCATTCATAGGTTTTACTCGAAGAACCATATCTCTCACTTCTAAGAAACTGACCTTCTCACCCGATCTTTTCTAGTTCTCTCTTTCATACTTTACAAGAGCCTTCCACTCTTCTCATTCAGGCACTCACATTCATTGCACCTATTATCCCACGTACATACACTCTCTCGACACTTCTTACATACAGTATGGGGATCTACCGATGATTTCGGCAGTCTCACCTTACACCTTCTTTCACACAAACTCTAAACATACTCCTGAATCAGACATACTAATGCAAGATCAATTGCGATTGCCAAGCTAACTTCGTGAATACGATACCAATATCCAAAAAGTCAGTCAACGAGCAGGAAATTCTATCAGAGAACCAACAACGATGTTGCCGGTTCGGCTGGCAGAGAAAATCTGAGGAAAACGGGAATGGTTCCGAGCACCAGCGCCACGGGAACGGGGTGGCCATACCTGAACTACCAGTGTACTAGCGGTTGCCGCGAGTTTTGAAAATTCTGCCAGTGCGACCAAAATGAATTGTTTCCATTATTAAAATGAAGTTTTTATTGTATACTTACCGAACAATTATAGAGCCGTGATTTCCACGAGCGGCAGGATACTAAATTCAAAATTTAGCGCGTCGGCGTCGCCAACACTGGTGGTGATGACGTCATCTCCTCCACTCGCGGGAGAACCAGGTACAACTGCCCAGGTGAATCCAATTCTTTCTGCCCGTCCGTCCACCTAAGGGGAGGAGGGTGGGTATAATCATAATTGTTCGGTAAGTATACAATAAAACTTCATTTTAATAATGAAAATTTCATTTTTATTGTAGTGTCTTACCGAACAATTATAGAGCTGATTACACATTTATGGGAAGGTGGGATTCAGTGGACCACTAGTATTTTTAAATGGTTACATTTATTGCAATACCAGTAAACACTCAAGGTGTCTGTTGTACCTTACCTTGTAAGAGAGCTACAGCAGACTGTTACTGCCTCTGGTCGGTGCTCTTCTTACTATTGTAGAGGAATTGGAATTTGCCCAAAGTTAGCCTCTACAGGAGTGGGAATCCTTCCGTAGTTCAAGCGAGTCAAGGCTGACTGACGGAGGATAGTAACAACAAAGATTGCCCTTGCCCTGGGCTAAGACCAGAAATTCAATCATACAAAACATTTGTCACCAACACCAGATTTAAAAACATATATTACCCAACCATTGTAAAATCTGACCTAACAGACTGGTGAGTATCCCAGGTACTCAGTACCCCAAGCTTCCCTTGAACTCGACAACCTATTCAAGGTGAAAAGTTAGCATAGAGGTGACGACCCCTGTGCCGTTTCTCCCAACACCATGCCAGAAACCGCCACCGGACCTAACGTTTTACAATTCTCGAAAAACCGTTTTCTATCTCTTTGAGATAATGACTCGCAAAAACCGAATTCGATCTCCAGAACGTGCTCTGAAGAATCGAAGCTAAAGATAAATTCTTTCTGAATGCTAAAGAAGTTGCCACTGCTCTAACCTCGTGAGCTTTTAACAATCTCAGAACGGAAAGATTGTCGTTCTCGGACTGCGAGTGAGCTTCCCTGATAAGCTCTCTAATAAAGAACGATATAGCATTCTTAGAAAGAGGACGAGAGGGATTTTGAACCGAGTTCCAGAGCTTAGAAGATTGTCCTCTGATACCCTTAGTGGCAAACACCGATACTGCTTAATTAGCCCTGACCTGGACATAAGAGCCTTCTTCCTCCTCATGTCCAACCCAAATCAGATAAGTTCCTTACCACAAAAACTCCTCGGCCAAGGATTAGAAGGATTCTCATTTTTGGCTAGAAAGGTCAAAGATACCGAAAATACAGCATTGCCTTGAGAGAAACCGACTCTTTTGTCTATAGCGTGCAATTCGCTGACACGCTTAGCAGAAGCTAGTGCAATAAGAAAGAGTGCCTTCTTAGTCAAGTTCCTGAGTGAAGCCGACTTCAAAGGCTCAAACGGTGGCCCCATGAGGAACTTAAGCACCACATCTAAGTTCCAAGCCACTGTATCTTGCGGGAGCTTAGTGGTTTCGAAAGACCTAATGAGGTCCGACAGATCTGAATTGGAGGAAATATCCAAACCTCGATGTCGAAAAACCGAAGAGAGCATGGCTCTATATCCTCTGATCGTCGAAGGAGCCAGTTTCTTAGAATTCTAAGAAATAGAAGAAAATCTGCTATTTCTGTTAAAGAGGTCGCAGAAGTAGAGACTTTAGCACTTCTACACCACTCTCTGAAGATTCTCCACTTCCCTTGATAGAGTTTGTTAGAAGACTCTCTCCTACAACGAGCGATAGCTTCTGCAGCTCTTCTTGAAAATCCTTTCGCTCTGACAAGAAATCCGGACAGTCTGAACCCTGTCAGAGCTAGAGCGGACAAGTTTTGGTGGAACCTCTTGAAGTGAGGTTGTTTGAGAAGCCACTTCTCTGGAGGAAGAAGTCTAGGGAAGTCTACTAACAACTGGAGAAGGTCCGGGAACCACCTCTTTCCTGGGCCAAAAGGGAGCGATTAACGTTAGCGTTACATTGCTGTGCGACATGAAACTTGTTCAGCACCTCTCTTATTAGACGACAACGGAGGGAATGCATAAGCTTCCAGACCCGACCAATCCAACAGCATTGCGTCCACCGACCAAGCTAGAGGATCTGGGACTGGAGAACAAAAGAGAGGAAGACGGTTGTTCCTCGATGTCGCGAACAGGTCTATTAACGGTCGTCCCCAAAGGCGCCAAAGTTTCTGACAAATCTTGTTGTCCAAAGTCCACTCCAGAGGTAACACTTGCTGTTGACGACTTAACTCGTCCGCCAGGACGTTCATCTTTCCCGGAACAAATCTCGGGACTAGCTGAACCTTCGCTTCGTTTGACCACAGGAGGAGATCCTTGGCTACTTCGTACAGAGAGAAAGACTGAGTCCCCCCCCCCCCTGTTTCCGCACGTACGAGAGAGCCGTGGAGTTGTCGGAATGCACTGCCACTACTCGGCCTTCTACTAAGCTCCGAAACTGTCTGAGCCCTAAGAAAAATTGCTAACAGTTCCTTTACATTTATGTGGAACTTCTTCTCCTTCTCCGACCAAGCTCCTGAAGTCCGTTGATTTCCAGTAGGGCTCCCCAACCTGTGTCCGATGCGTCGGAAAAGAACTGTAGGTTCGGGAGGATGGGTCGTAAATCTAACCCTTCTTCCAACCTTGCTCGAGAGAGCCACCACCTTAGGTCCTCTTTTATTTGATCTGTGACAGGAAGGTAATCGAGTCTGGTTGTGTCTTCCTGCACCAAGAGGCTCTCAGGAAAAACTGCAGAGGTCTCATGTGCAGTCTTCCCAACGTCACAAATTTCTCCACTGACGTCAATTTGCCCAGGAGCCTCATCCACTGATTGGCAGAACTTACCTTTTTGTCCAAGAACTCCTGAACTGTCTCCAGACAGCCTTGAACCCTCTTCGGGACAGAAAAGCCCGAAAAACTTGAGCATTCAGAATCATCCCAAATAAAGGATGCTCTGAGATGGAACCAACTGGGACTTCTGTTTGTTGACCAGAATTCCTAACTTTCTGGCAAGATCCAGAGTTGTTCCAAGGTCCTTCATGCACCGACTCTCTGATTCCGACCGGAGAAGCCAATCGTCCAGATAGAGGGAGATTCTTACTCCTAATAATGTGTAGCCAGCTTCCTATCGGGGATATAGAACCCTGGTGAAAACTTGAGGAGCGGTCGCTAGTCCGAAGCAAAGCGCCCGAAATTGAAACACCTTGCCTTCGAACATGAACCTCAGGTACTTCCGAGATTCGCGATGTATCGGAATGTGAAAATAAGCGTCTGCATGTCCAGAGAGACCATCCAATCCCCCTGTCTGATGGACTCCAGAACCGACCGAGTGGTCTCCATATGAAATTTTGTTTTCTGGACATGCAAGTTCAGGGCGCTCACATCCAAAACCGGCCTCCAGCCCCTGATGACTTGGGAACTACAAAAAGGCGATTGTAAAAGCCTGGAGGAAAATCCCCTTCTATCTGTTCTATCGCTTCTTTGAGAACAAGCGCTTCCACTTCTGCGGCTAGCGCCAGAAATTTGTCTGAGCCCGGAGAGTATGCCTGGAATGGAATTGGCACAGGTGAGAGCGAGGGAGGTGAAACGAGAGGAATACTATAGCCGAACTTGAGTACTTTCTTGCACTACCCAGGCTTCTGCTCCTCTGTTTTCCCATTCCTCCCAAAACAGAGCCAGCCTGGCTCCCACTGGTGCATGAAGAACCGAGCTTTCATTTGGAAGGTTTGTTAACCTTGGCCGAGGCCTTAGACTGAGGTCGCAAATTCGATTTCGGCCGAAAGAAGCGCTTGGGTTTTCTTCCCTCGAAAAGGCGCTTGGGCCAGAGGAGAAACCGAAGGAACAGTCTCCACAGGAGCTTTAGGTCTCTTAGTAGACTGTGCCAGTAAATCCGAAGTAGATTTCTTATCTAGCGCAGACGAAATTGACAACACTACATCGTCTGGAAAGAGGTTATCTTTCACAAAAGGAGCAAAACAAGAGAGCAGACTTCTGTTGGGACGTAACCCTTTAGAAGCAAAGGAGCACCAAAGTTGCCTTTTCTTAAGGGTACCAAAGGCGATGAGCGAAGCTAACTCATCACATCCATCCCTAATGGATTTGTCCGCACAGGACAGAACACCAATCCAATCCTCCGCTAACTCCTGGGAAAGAGAAGGACAGTCTTCGATCTTGGCCGCTAAAGCGCCAATAGTTTTAATCAAGGAAGCTAAAGACTTCCAAAAGTTTAAATTGATTCTTTACACGTGGTCCAACTCAGGCGCTGTAAAGAAAACTTTCGCTGCGGCGAAAGCAGATCTTCTAGAGGAGTCGATTAAACTGGAGAAGTCTCCTGGGAGGAGGCAGGAAAAGAAACTCCCAGAGAAGGAGCTTGCCCCAGTTACATAAAACCTATACCTCATTACGAAAGCAACTTAGAGGGAGGGTAAGCAAAAGAGCCTTCCCTAAGTCTCTTTTCATAGACATCCATTTCTCCGTCTCTTTCAACGAATGTCTAACCGCTTTAGATAGAACAAGTTTTGGGAGGAGAGGGTCTGAAGTTTTCCTCCTCATCAAAAAAGTCGAAGTTGGGGAGCGCGGAGCCGCTTTCTCAAAATAAAAATAATTCGGATAAGATACCAGAAGAAATCTAAGGAGACGTGAATAACACGAGAGGTGATGTGAATCCTCCTCCTCTACTTCTTCTTCATTCTCCGATACGCCGAAGAAGTAGACGGAACTACAACCGGATCTGAAGGTTTCGAACCACCCTTGGACTCATTCATCCAGTTGGTTAACATCTCTAACTGCTTGCGCAAAGGCGCCAGAGACGAATCAAAAACAGTTAACGAAGGCTTGGAAGAGCCTAAATGTTCAGCAGGAGGCGGAAAAAAAAACTACTTGCGCCTCGCTCGGAGCCGCCGAACAAATTCGAGGCGAAACAGGCGCATCAGGCGTAACAGACGAAAAAAGCGCCTAAAGAAGAAACACCCTTAGAACTGCTAGCTACAGCGCTAAAACCACAATCTCTACTAGTAGATGGAGCCGAAAAAGGCACAGATTGAAGCGACGAACGAGCCGCTAACGGCCGCGGCGCAACCCTACTCTCAGGCTCCTTATACCGCTTGACTGGAGGAGGCGAAGAATCGGCGCCTGAACGCCTCTTTAAGGGACGCGAAACGGGCGAATCTCGCCAAGAGCGCCGCGCGACCGGAGACGAATCGCTTGAATCATTCGAAAGGCGTCTGACCGCAACACCTTTCCAACGCTTAACCGAGCCCTGTTGAGGCGCAACAGGCTCAACAAGAGAGGCGCCTGTCTGTGGGCAAATCCCGATCGACTCCCTTGGACTTCCGGTATGTCTTCTCCCCCGGTGCGGGGGAGCTGGACAGTGACCTTTGTCTAGGAGACGTGTAAGGACAGACAGACGCACCCTCAACTACACTCTTACCTGAGGCCGAGCTTTCTCCAAAAACGTCTTAACTGAATTACCAAGTTGCAAAACCCTATTCGCTAGTACCGAAAATTTCTGATCTAACCTCGATTCCAGACTGGCATGGTGTCGGAAGAAACTACACGGGAAGCCGGAGAAGTGGGATTAGTAGGAGGAATAGGAGGTGTAGTTAAAGGAGACATAACAATTTGAGGAGAAACAGAAGGAACAGATGCATCGCAAGACGAAGCAGAGCTAAGTCTACTTTCCCTAAGCGCTGCTTTTCTAATTCTGTCTTTAGCTAATTTCTCCTCCCCTACACTTAACACATTTAGTGTGAGAATCATATTCTAACTTGGATAATCTAGTTTTACATCCTGAGATGCAAAACCTAACTCCCGACGGACTAGAATCCGACATGGCAAACGCCTAAATAAAAAGCAAAATAACAACAACGCCAAAAAAGAGTACTTCACCAATTCCGAAGATCAATTCCACCAGAAAAAAAGCGAAGCAAAAGTCATCCAACCGCACCGACCACCGATGTTCACCGGACGCCGGCAGGAAAAGAATTGAATTCACCTGGGCAGTTGTACCTGGTTCTCCCGCGAGTGGAGGGAGATGACGTCATCACCACCAGTGTTGGCGACGCCGACGCGCTAAATTTGAATTTAGTATCCTGCCGCTCGTGGAAATCACGGCTCTATAATTGTTCGGTAAGACACTACAATAAAAAGGATAAGCTATATATATACCTGCCAGGTAAGTGTCATGCATAAAAAATAATTTTTGCTCTTTTCATCCAATTCATTTTCATGTTTAAGTTTTTAATTTTTTTTAATAATGCCTTTCGTGTTAGAAGGGTCACTGCAAGCAGCATTAATTTTTCTCCACATCAGTTTTTTTGGGGGGATGAAAGTGAACTTTTCCAGTTTCATAATGCTTATTGGAATTAGCTTTTGATACCCCAGGGCACTTGAACTTTTTCTTGTTTCATTAGTTTTTATGTTGTATCGTTTCTTGGTCTGTAACACCTAAGTATATCTACCTAATACAAGTCTGTCACAAATTATTGTGTATTTTAAGCTTTTTTTTCACTTTTGTTCAGTGAACAGTGACTTGCTTAAACCACTGTTACTCCTAGTGTTAATGTCATATTTGCCAAGGTCTTTCTATTCTCTATTATTTACTTTCCCCAGCATCTTTCCTCTTGTCATCTGTCAGGAGGTGCATGCATCCCACAATGTTGCTATGACAGCTTGTCAATGAATGATAATCTTTCAGTGCCACACAAGTTGAAAACAGAGTACAGTTAACCAGCTCAACCAAAGGTTCACCAGTATGACAGATCTGTATTCTCTTATTTTGCTTAAGAAAAAAAGTATTTGCCACTATATTAGCTTACACTAAAATAATGACGACTTAAACCAACACTACCTTTGATTCCATCACGCTGACCATATGCAACAACGATATTGCGGTTCTGGACATCAAGTTTCACTTCTAGAGGGTAACTGAAAGTCTTCTCCTGCTCTATGGTTGGGATGTTATGGTCATGATGATATATAAGACCTCCTGACTTACTCAAAATGAAGAGGCTGTATATGGTCATCTTGTCTGCAAAATATAAAGTATTCAAACATACTGAATATTCAAATAATGAGCATAATATATAGGTATAAGAATGATTAGCCATAAAAACAAATTTCAATTTTTTCTACATGGTACATAATTGGTAATTATATGACACATTTTAAATGTAAATTTGTATTTTCCCTACATATACAAACCAGAGCCTTTTATGTAGGAGTACTAATCCTCAACATGAGCTGGAATTAGTCGTTAAAACTGGTAAGAAAGTGCCAGGTTAGGCGTGGTGGGAATTCATAGGGGGTGGACCCCCAATCCAACCTTAGTTGAATAGACCCCTGCACCAAGTTAGATTAGGCTGTGGAAGGTGAGGCTATGATCCATCTGTGCATTTAGCCTTCTTACAACTGTTTGCTTTATAATGTGTTTTATGACTGACTCTAAAGACATGAACCCACACAATTATTCCAGCTGCTAAGTGGTTATCTTGTAGCTTGTGGACTTTGGCCTAAGGCCATTCCTGTTTGCCCAGTTCACTCATTTTTTATTTTCCTAGCCCTGAAAACCACTGGTTTCCAACTGCAGTCCAAATATATATAGGGGATGGTAAGGGGAAAAATTAAAAAGAGCAATTTTACAAAAACAATAACGATTGATTATGACGTATGTTTCATGTAGGGCTAGCACACTTGGTGTTAAAAGTGAAGACTACTACCGCACCCCTCTGGTTGACTATCAATATGTTTACATGCAAAATGGCCAGTGTATTTAGTACCAGACCCTTGGGGATGAACGTAAAAACAAACAAAAGACTAAACATCACAAATACAAACAAAAGGCATAGACATACACAAACACAAAAAAAGGAGGTAAATATTACAGGTGCCAACTTGCGAGAACCAGTCTGTGGTACTGGTCTTTAGTTTTACCTGAAAATTAAGTCTGAACAGCCTTGGGGATATGTCGAGCAATAAATCGTTTAAAAATTTGGAGTCTATGTAAAGGGGAGACTGTCCCACGAGTACATCGTTTTTCTCAATGTAAATTTTTGGTTAATGTGGAAAATGGCGTGTGTAGGGTAAATGACCGAGCAGCGGCATAGCGACCACGTCTCTTGGAACATTGCCACCTCCCGAAAATCCGCTTGAATTATGCCATTATTTCATAATTTAGGAGAAAACGCTTAATTCGAAAGGAGCGAAGAGGTCTTGGTGTGCTGCCTGGATAAGCCACAACTCTTGATTGCTGTTCATGGCAGCGAATTCAAGTCCTTTTTCGGGAAGGTGGTCGCATTCTGGGATCGGTGGCCGCTACTATGTTGACGCTTGGTCATTTACCCTACAAGTGAGATCATTTTAAAAAGTTGACCATTAAGATGAGAAATTCACCACCTTTTGTGAACATTTTTAATTTAACGTAAAATCAGAAACGAAAGACGGCAAATTCCTCATTATCCCGGTAATTTTCTTGGCTTATCCATACGGCATTATTTAGGGTAAATAATCACGGATGATCCATCGTCATCACGCTGGCCGGGTCTTATATTCACTCAATATTTAATTGGTGAAACAAGAATACAATTACAACTTTAAGCATACCATTCAAAAGATTGAAGTTTCGTCAACATAATGTGATATATGAAAGCCCCATACGAACTAAAATAAGCTTGTGATGCTCTTCGTAAAATATGTTTTCAAGGCAGTTTTGAAATCCAATATGGCAGCTATCGTCAGGCTGGCCGGTCTAACCACGGACAATCCACCATCTTTCCCAGCCTTCCCAGCACTCATTTGAACAATGTTAGCATATACATGTAACTTTTATTGATCTTACTCAAGATTGCAGTTGAAATCAGCACAATAAAACAACATTTTGTTGCCTATATTAGTGAAAGTATGAAACTTGTTATTCCCGGGGTCATGGTTTGAACTGAATTCATTTTTACCTTGTAATCGGTGATTTTATCCTTACTGCCATCACAACTGAAACTTCACAGTGTTTACTTGATTGTAATTATACACATTATTGGTCTTAATCCACTCCAAATTGCACTTGAACCACGTTGCTGTTCCTGGTTCCTAAGCACTCACTCCACAAACACAGTTACGAGCAGCAGACGACAGCACTGTTTATGAGGTGCAAAGCTTTATTCCCTTAATTGTTTACTTTACTCATTATTTAGTTTAACTTTACTTTGTTACTTCAAAATGTTTATTTAATTCATGTCTATTATCCCTTTTTTGCAACCAAATTACCCCGAAAAATTACAGATACTATTTCTAAACTAGATACAATCCAATGTTTCTAACCTTGTCATACATCTGGCTGCCGAAAATCATCGCGGAGCAGATGACGGATTAGTGGATTATATATAATTTTTTTCTTTTTTTTCTAGCACTTTTCATTGATTTAAGTCTATATTAGTATTGATTTTTTTTACTAACTATGCCAGAAATAAATGTACCTTGTAATGTTTGCATGCTAAGAATGGCAAAATCATCGTTCCACATTAGTGGAGTTTCACACATATGCCGATGTATTATTATAAACTGTTTCCATGAATTCTAGTTGTCATAGTAATGCAATAATGATAAAATTGCTTTAATATTTCTATATATACACTCACAATACAAAGGCTAATTTCACTAATTTCCACGTTTTGTGTAAGTCTTATACCCAATTTAGAAGGTGAACACATACCAGTTGTCAACAGTGTATAAATATATCAGTCAATAGGCAGGTAACAACCGAGTGAATTGTTAGATATATCCACCAATGTAAACTATTATTAGATAGATAGATAGGTGGAAAAATCATAGAAAATAAGTTTAAACTGAAGCAACCTTCAGAGAGAGAGAAGGGAAGGTGAAGGAAGGAAGAATGACAGGGGTGGCAGTGGAGGGGGGGGAGAGGGTAGGTGCTTTTCACTGCTGTGTTCGTATCCATTACTGGATAGCGGTGTTTTTGTCTCTTGGTACAAGGAGGAGTGTCATTATTCTTACCAATTAGTGATTCACGATACCCTTATAAATTATGGCACTGGGGGTGTAATACACTAAAGCAAAATCTCATTCTGATACAAGTGTTCATTACAGAATATTGCCAAAAAACGTGCTTGTACTGTACCTGAAACCCATAGTAGGTATGCTGCTTAGTTGTCAATCAAGTTTTTTATAATCAAGTATTTTTTACAAGCTAGCTATTGTATAAATTTGTATTTTTCTCAATCAAAACATATGCTCCTCAATGCTAACTTTCCTCTTTTAACGACTTTCTGGTCATTGCAAATTCGGCCCCATTAATTTCTTATGGTGCGAAAACAGACAAGAGGCCCAGGGAGTGAAAGCAATTGCGTCACATTGCGGCGGTAATCCGGCAGTAAAGCATCTTCATATATCCAAAAACTAAATAATAAAGATATATATGCGCATTACGATTATAACAATCACATAAATAGCTTATAATAATCTGCATGAATAACTGGTAAACTGTTCCGCAAGAAAGTTGAGTACGTATAGCAATTCATTTACAATTGGTACGAAAGGCAAGATGTCGTGACGTCATAATACAGGACTTAAAAAAACGTTCTAATTCCGAAAAATAATTACTTAAATTTGAGTCAGGAATCGAGTTATTTTTCAAAAATGAATATATTCAAATTAATCATCATAAATATGTAAAATATTGATGTTTTACTATTTATTTAAATAATTATCTAGTGCACGCTTTGTCGTCGTCTTCTACCAAAACCGTAGTTTCCTTAAAAACGTTGTGGCAAGGGACCGTTTTACGATTGTTGTGATGAAAGTGCCTCAGCGTCTATGGGTACAAGTGGTGTGCGGATTTAGCACAGGAAATGGGAAGTTTTTTAATCGTAAGTAAAAATTTCAAAAGCGTTTTGGTGTTGTGGGCCTGCGTTGGCCACCCTTTTCATTACCCTCTGTTTAAATCTTAAAATACGGCCTTAATATCTAACTTTGGAGAAAATACTTAATTCGAAAGGAGAGTAGAGGTCTTTAGCTCCTTCTCTCACCAACAACAACTCGTGACTGATGACCATCTCCGGTGTCAGGACGCGTTAAAAGTACTTTTTCGGAGGGTGGCCAGCCGTGATAGTCGGTGAGTTGGGCAGTCCAGCGGTGTTTTACCCTATAGGCTACCTATAGCCTAGGCCTATACACTACCTACCTAGCCTATTTTCTTAAATTGCCGTATAAACCACTCAAGAGTCATAAAATACCTGTTAAACCACGTAAACCTCATAAACCACCTGCTAAACCACGTAGGTACTAATAGGTATACCTGGCCTAGGTAGCTTCGTGTCTTGGGTAAGGAGGCGTTGCCCGAGTTCTTAAATTAAGCCAGTTTAGCCAGAGCCTACTTCAGCCATGGTTCCAAAATGAGAGAAAATAAGACAATTTTCATTAATCGAGGTTTATATTTCAATACGGAGCAAGTAAACATAAAATTAGACATAAAAGAAGTTTATACTTACAAAGATGCCAAACGTCAGTAAGTAGTAGTAGTAGTAGTTATGTGTTGAGGCAATGCCTTTGCAACGGCGCCTCTTAATCTTGAGGTTTTTTGTTTTTTGTTTATTTGTTGAGCTCTTTCCTTTTTTTCTCTCTTTTTCCACATCTTTTCTTATTTCGTTGTTACCTGTAAATAGAAATTTTCCAACTATGTCACTTTCCTTCTCTTCATAGGGTTGCTGTAGCCCAATTGCTTTAACACGTTCTTCTCTATAAGTACAACAATATAAGAGGAAATGAAATATGTCTTCTACTGTATTATGGCAAAAAGGACAACAGGTGTTCTCATTCTGGTGCCTTTTTGCTATATTTAAATTAAGAGAGTTGGTTCTGGCTTTGAAGAGAAGTATTGAACCAGTAGAATTATCATAAATTTCTTCATCTTTTTTTTCTCTTTTCCACATTTTATATATATTCACAGTAACTTTATTTTCCAAGTCTTCTTTCCACCTCGCTGTGTCCCAGATTCTGGCTTTGTCCTTTATTTCTGTTTTGGACATTCCTTCCAATTTTCTTAAATTGATTTTAACTTCATGCATGTACTTTTCCACTGTTTTCCACCATTTTCTTTCCTTTTCTTGCATATCTGTAATTATTTTCTTCAGTATCTCTTTCCGTCCATTTAAAGTATTATTTACATAGCTTATCTTTCCACTCATAATTCTACTTTTCATGGAAGATGCTCCTATCTCCCCCCTTAATGTGGCTACTACCGTACTTCTACATGCTCCTAATATTTTCCTATATACCCCATTTTCTATTCTTTGTCATTTTTCTATTTCTGTGTCTGTTAGATTAACCACATTGGTTCCATATAAGACTGATGGTAGAGCTATATTTTTCCAGAATGTTTTACCTATTAGAACTTTGTTGCAGCTTTTTTCTATCACGGAATAGGTTATGTTGGCTAACTTCTGTGCTTTATCCAACATTTCCCTTTTCTGTAGCTTAAACAGATTTCTAGAATCATTTATCTTTATTCCTATCTCTTCTGGTTTATCCTTCATATTGAAAATAATGATGCTGCTTTTCTCTTTATTTATTTCTATCCCACATTTATTTCCTATATCTATTAAAATCTTTATATTTATTCTTGCATCTTCTATATTACTTGCTAAAACTAACCCATCGTTAGTAAAGAAAAGTGTCCCTATCTTTACTAACTCATTTTCGAATCCTGTCCCTTCCTCCTCCATTTTCTTAATTATTAAATACGTCATCAGTTTGAAAAGTGAAGTAGAACCTGTGCAACCTTGCCTAATTCCACTAGTTAATTCCATTTCCTGTTCAACTCCCTCCCTAGGTCTTTATTAGTGTGCTATCCCTTACACCATAATAGTAAGCTACTGCTCCTATGATGTTTGGAATGTATTTTGAACTGTTTCATGACTTCGATCATAACTTCTCGTTTTACTGAGTCAAAGGCTTTACTGGTAATCGATAGCAAATATACTATTAATGGTTGTCTATTCTGTAGCTCTCTTCTACACAATATTGTAGTGTAAGGATATTATCTTCAATCCTACTCCCTCCTGTGAATCCTGCTTGGCATTCGTGATCTTGTTCATTCAGTCTGAGGTGTGCTTCTATTTCGTCTTTTATCAGCATCATGAATCCTTTGTATGATATATTTAATAAAGCTATAGGCCTTAAATCCTTAGCCCTTGGTTTCCTTTTCTTTTCTATCATTTTCGTTCTCGATTTCTTCCAAGATTCAGGCTTTTCTTTGATTTCTAGCTTTTTGTTGTAACATCTAACTAATACTTCTATACAGGTTTTGCTCTTCATTAATGCTTTGTAAAGCTCTGGTTTGATTCCATCTGGGCCTGCAGCTTTTTTAGCTTTGAGCTTACTTAGACAAGCTATGACTTTTTCCTTTGTTATCAGGGGTTCCTGCATTGGAATTATCTTCCTTTTGCATTCCATCAATAGGTCCATGTGTTCTCTTAGTACTTTTGGGAATCTATAGTCTCCAATTCTTATGATATCTACTTCTGCCAATTCATTTTCATATTCCATCCTTTTCTCTTCGTTCCAGATTTCCTTTATTTTATTTTCGTATTTGCTGTATATGGTTCTCCAATAATTCACTAATTCATCCTTTGTTTCAGCCTCATTTAGCTTGCTTCCCTGTTCATTATATAAGTGTATAGTTTCTTTTTTTGCTCTTGGCTTATTTCTTAACTTACCAATATTTTCCCAGAGCTCTTTATTTTTGTTTCTTCTTATTTCTTCTGTTATTTTCTTTTCATAAATTGTTATCTCTTCTCTCATTAATAGCTGCACTTCTTTTTTCTTTTGCATATATTTCTTCTCTAGACTTTCCTTTACGACATTATCCCTCTCATTCCTTTTCTTCCTATTCAGCTCCTTCCTTTCCTTGATACCTTTTCTTATTTCTTCACTGAACCAGGGTTGCTCTTCTACTTTCTCCTCTACTAGCATCTTTCTCCTATATGTTCTCACTAGCTTGTCTTCTGCTACTTCTTTTATTGATAAGTCCATTTCTGTGATTCTGTCAATGTCTTTATCTATTAGGATCTCTTCTAGTTATTTAATAAAGTCATTTAGGTTATCTTCATCTGTTTTGAAGTATTTTACTTCCTCCCATTTACCCTTGTTGAGATTCTTGTTCTGTCCTTTGAATGTTAAGTTAATGGTAACTAGGTTATGGTCTGAGATATCAAATTAATTTATGTCTTCATCAATTACCATCTCCTCAAAATTTTTATATAACTTCTCATTGACTAAAGCAAAATCTATTACACTTTCCATCTGCATCCTCTCCCATGTATAGACTCCAGTGCATCTGTCTTCTGCGTTAAGTAGCCTATCCTCATTCATCCATTCTAATATTATTTCCCCGTTTCTGTCTGTATTCTGGTGGCCTAAGAAACCCATATGGCCATTAAAATCTCCTAAAATCAATAATGATTCTTGGTCGTTTATGTTTTTAATAATGTTTTCGCATTCTAATTTTATTGCTTTATCTCTATTTTTATCCTCCTCTGTATTTCCTACTGATAAGTATAACAACAAAATATGAATAGTATTATTGTATATTTTGCATTTGGCATACAATAAATCTTTGCTAATGGTCTCCACCTTGTTTAACTCTGTGTTATCACTGTTTCTAGACAGCATCATTAACCCTCCTCCTTTTTTGTCTTTCATCTCCCTCATATTTTCTATTTTATTTATACCTTTACTTAATGCTACTTGTCTAGTTTCTGATGAGTTTCAGTTAAACAAAATATCTTATTATCATTGTCTATAACACTTTCTATTTCTGCTAACTTTTGTCTAGTTCCAGTTTCCCGATGGGCGTTAGAATGCCGCCGCCCCCCCCCCCCCCCCCCCCCCCCCCCCCCCTCTCTCTCTCTCTCTCTCTCTCTCTGCGTCTCAAAAAGACGTCAACTTATTTTTTTTATAATGTTTGATTCGTTCAAAGACACACTTTTTCTCTCAAAAGTTTGAGTCTGGCTGTGGGTGTTAGGTGTTAAGTAATTTTTATAGGGATTTTCTTTTTTTCTAGAGCAAATTGTTCAACATAGTCATTTCACGCAATGTAAGAGTCTTTGACAAGTGAATTAGTACCACCTGCATCTATGGGAACTTTCTCCCATAACAATCTTTTGATAATGTTTTTGTGTATTGACATGTTCATATGACGTGTTCCTTACCTACTAAAATAATCAGGACTAGTATTGTCTGTTGGTATGAACCCGGTATGTATACAATTTTGTCAAGTCCAGGGTAAATTCATCCTGTGAAAATTGTGCCAAGGGCTCGTACTCCTCAGAGGCTGGGAACCCTCGAGTCTCTTTGTATAAAAGAGGTAGTTCCGAAGTTAAACAATCAATCTTCTTCCATCCCTCTTTTCTTAGCATGAGTTTACCCATTGGCTTTGACAAGGGTGATACATTCTGGGTTCCGTGTAGACTCTCAATGATTTCAGGTATTCCATTAACGCAAGTAAATACCATGTCTTCTATCTGTGTTTATACGTATCATCTACTATAACACACACACACACACACACACACACACATAACTAAAGGCATCATCACCTACTAGAGGATAACCTCACCTCTTACATGAAAACCAGTTTACTTTTTTCTTATGATTTTATGGGTCACTGCAAACATCGTCACTAGGATCAATAAAGTATTTCCATTACTAGATGAAGACATACATTTTTTTTGACAAAACATCTTCAGTCAGTTAGTAATATAAGTTAATAGGAAGTTCTCGAAAAAGATCAATTACATACATACATACACACGGTCGTTAGTGCTGAAAACAGAATAGTCACCCCAAAGAATTAATAAAGAAAACGTTTTATTACCATAAAAAACAAGAGTTATAGTTTAGGGGTTACAAAGTTTTTTTTTTTGTTCTATGCAATTCATGGTATACCATTTTGTCAACTTTCCTGATTTTATTTTGTATGGTATTTCCGTGCCTTAGTGGAATACCTGAATCCATTGAGAGTCACTGTTGGAAAATTACGGAATTATTTAGGTACCCTTATTTTTTATTTATTAAATTACTCTACATTTTATATATGATAAAAGGATATATACAAAAGAAGGACGGACACTTTGGTTAAAATGTCGTCCTTATATGACCATAAATAAATGTAAATAAACCAAAGTAAATACAATCAGAAGTACTTGAAAAAAAACTATTGATAAACAGTAAAATTGTTGACTTATTCTGGGTGAGAGAGAGAAATATATATGAAACAGCCCTTTAACAGGGCAAAAACTCCACCTCAACATGTAAATTGAAGTAAAGACGATCATGCAGTCTTCCCTGAATCTAGGGATCCACAGTAGAAACCCGTATGGAGATAGTGCCCGTCAGTGCAACGCCCCCCCCCCCCCCACCCCCCCCCCCCCCCCCCCACCCCCCCCCCCCCCCCCCCCCCCCCCCACCCCCCCCCCCCCCCCCCCCCCCCCCCCCCCCCCCCCCCCCCCCCCCCATATGCAGTGCACTACAGGCATTCCTTAAGGTTCCGTGCAGCGTCCCTTCGCCCCCTAGCTGCAACCCTTTTCCATCCTTATGCTTGTACCTCCAGTCATATTCGTTCTTACATATTTCTTTCCACTCAGTCCTATCACTTGTTTCATAGTTCAATTGCGAGGTCATCCTCCTCTTACACCTTTCAACCCTAATTTCTACTCTTTGTTTACACATCAAGACCACAAGATATACTGCCTAGTGCCTACTGGTAGGTAACTCCAAAAAGGATTATCAGTTAAACCATACTTCTAGATTCCAAGGACCTAAAAGTGCAGGAACGTCCTATCCATGGTTCCAATCGGCGCATGTCTTCTTATATACGGTTCAGATTGTGCCATGTTATTCGTGCGTGTGGTTTCAATCGTAGCATTGTAAGTGGGACAAGAAAATAAGCAATGTTCTTCAATAAATTGTTATGAAACTGACAAACCTTTGGTTAAATGCCACTCGTGCTATGAATTTACGGCCAGGTTAAGGTGCTGCCGAATAGGTAATTTTAACCAGAATACGGTACTATACAGCTGCATGCTTTCCTGAATTATACGTTTACGGAACGAGTTACAGACGGGAGAAGTTGCCTTAATACATCCAATATAATGTGAGGCACTGTAAGCCCACGTAGGATCAGCAAAACTGCAAAAATCAAGTTTCCATTCTTCAATCATAGTCAGCCTCAACCTTGAGCATGAAGATTCGTTAATCTTTGACCTAAAACCTACCGCCTACAGGTAAGACCGAGTCATTTTTACTAGTCTTGGCCAAGGCTAGATTTGTTATGTAAACTTCCTATACTATTTATGTCAGTTTTAGAGCACAGGTACCTTTCGTCGGGCTTTGCATAAACCATTAAATTTCAAGATATATGGTAACCTCCAGCATCAAAACAAGAAAGATTGACAATACGTGTTGTCAGTATGTTCGGGTACTGAACTAGAACTCTGTAGGATGGCAGCGGTTTCATTATCTGGGCATGCATATAAGTAATTTAATATTTTTGGGAATAGCTTTGTTAAGAGATAGCACACATGGTGCATAGGAGAGGATATCTAAATATTAAAGAAATCAATATAGCTGCTTTATCAAAATACTTCTAAGAAGCGTAGCCTGGAGGTATGAAATGTGATATTCGCGACTTTGGTCATTTTTCGACGTTGTCATTCTGTCCATATTGTATCCTTTTACCTTGACGGTATAGTAGAGAAAACAGGATGATCGTAATCCAAGCACGTGCCAGGTTATTCATCTAATTCTTAATTATACAGGCATATTCGAGCAAAGTCCACTATAGCTAGATCGAGGTCACGCAATTTCTATTCGAAAAAAAAAATACTCATTAAGTCTGGTATTTACCGGAACGTAATTCCAGTCACGTGACTCACGTCGGTCTGCCACGTTCCAGTGGTTCCCGTCCCAAGCAATTCGAGTCACGTTGGTCTACGACGTTCCAACGGTTCTCGTCCAGCTTTGAGTTTAGAGATCGAGACTTTACTGATTCCCGAACCTTCCTTTGGTGACTTCGACTTTTCTATTTTGCTTTCTCCTCTGTCATTCTTTTATCCTACCTGTCCTCTGTCTCTCCTCCACCTTCCACTTACGGTATACCTTTCTCCTCAACTCTTTTCCAAAAGCTTGGTTAGTCCTCCTCCGTCACCTTTATCCTCTGTGTCCATCCACCGCCATATTGAATAGAGTGGTCCATCCCACCCTTAGCTCTTCTCCCTCTACGACTCCTTCCTCCTCCACAATTTTCGTCCCCTTGTCTACTTCTCATGCTCCATTTACCTCCACCTCTGTTTCTGCTCTAAATTAGGTGTATGCAGATGAAGTTCATGGCTCTCTATCAGAACAACACTCATCGGAGCGTGAAAACGCGTGACCGTTGACATGCCAGACAAAGCTACGGTCCCAAATCACCTCTTACAAAGTATCCTTTCCTTCGGTGACCTCCTCCTCCTCCTTCTTCTCCTCCTCCTACTCCACCTCCACCTCGGGATCAAGGTTTATCGCGGGGTTCATGCCTGGTTGGAGTTACTGTAAGAGAGAGAGAGAGAGAGCGAGATTCTCAATCAGTGCATAACAGATATACAGAAAGAATCTCAGTGTTTAGGTAATGAGCAGTAGAGTAGTGACCACCTAAGCGAGAGAGAGAGAGAGAGAGCGAGAGAGATTCTTAGTTCCAATGGATATTGGTAGTATTTCGAAATGGTAACACCATTTACAATTGTATTTTAGTCTTTTATTGATTCGTTATTTATCCGTTTTGTTTTATTTCGAAACGTTTGGTTACATTTACAGGTTGATAATCATTTGCTATCTTTTTATAACGACCGATGTCACGAAACTGATCAAACTTAGGGTATAATTGGTACAATGAAATCATGTTAAAAAAAGAAAGAAAAAAAAAACAGCTAATATTTCGTAGTTGCACTGATTGTCTCTGGATTTTGCATGGCTGACAGAGAGCTCATTTGTTGTTCAATAATACCAGTTTTTAGTTTTCTGTAAAAAAAAAAAAAAAAACTTGAGATGTATGCCTTCAGATCTTAAAAACTGCTGAGGCTAGAGGGCTGCAAATTGGTATGTTGATCATCCACCCTCCAGTCATCAAACATATCAAAGTGCAGCCCTCTAGCCTCAGGGTTTTTTTTCTCTTATTTACGGTTAGATTTAGCCAATGCTATAAGATAGACCACCACCCGGCCGTGGCTGAGAGTTTCATGGGCCGCGGTTTTCCAGAACTCTTAAAATCTCCAATAAGATCAGAGACAGGTCTGGCGTTTTCTTCGATTTTGAACATAATGCTTTATGCTTTCAAACAATATTATGAACTGAATGATATTAGCGTTTACAATCATTTTAATCGTTAATACCTGTGAAACATCGTTTTTATTTTCACGTTAAATATCATGATTATATAGTTTATGAATATTATATTGAATCTCCGTCAGAAAACGATTTCAAAAATACAGAGAAAAGGTATCAGTAGCCTTGACAATCAGCGCCTCCATCATTTGCGGATAGTAAATTCTGAGGGCCGCTGAATAACTATCAGTTGTGATACCGTAACTATCAATTATGATACCAGTGCCTTTGGAAGAGGCACTGGTGTTATCTCCGCTAGGTTCCGCCAAGTTTGTTCTTGGTTCCTGGTTTCTGGTTCCTAAGCGCTCACTCCACAAACACAGTTGCGGACACTACACTATTTATGAGGTGAAAAGCTTTATTGCCTTAATTGTTTACTTTACACATTATTTAGTTTAACTTTACTTTATGTTACCTCAAACTGTTTATGTTAATCATCTCTATTATCGCTTTTTTTGCATCAAAATTAAACCCGAAAAATTACAGATATTTCTAAATTAGATACAATCCAATATTTCTACTTTACTTTTACGCCAACTCCCTTTCATTTCTTCTTCTTTATAACTCAGACAGAGTCGTGCTACTTAACTTTGACATCCATCGCTTTCCAGATTAAGAACGCTCTTAATTTTGAGAGTTGTCGCGTTGCTGGTTTGCGAGTCTTCTTTTTTTTCTTCTTCTTCTTCGTCTATCGACAATATCTGAACACCTTCCGTCTTGCCCACTTAAGATTCCTCGTGATTCTTCCTTACCACCGCGCTGAAATCTTATCGTATCTCTGACCATTTGCCACTTATTGTCACGCGATGAGACAGTTGCTCGGCCATGCATGACTGGAATCACTCGCGTCGTATGGCTCCCTTGACCCTGAAAAATGGACGGTTAAACAAAGGAAGAAGAAGTGGGGGAGGAGGGGATAGTACGATGGAGGAGGGGGACGATTCAGATACCAGATCATACCTTGATTCCGAGCATCCATTGTTTGAAGACTTGCGCATCATTCAATTAAGGTGGCCTCTTGTTGTTGCTATTTGCAAGGTGTCTTCTGGGATTCTTGGAATGGCAGGAACTTACCTGTGCGGTGAGCCCGAGTAGTTTGTCTGGGTTCTTTGCGTCTATGGAATTCAGTTGGAAGAAGAGCAGAGACGCGTTTTTTTTTTTTTTTTTTTTTTTTTTTTTTTAAATAATTCTCCATGTTCTTTAAGTTGCTTTGTGTTTATCTGCCATTTCAGGAAATCAGTTTGTGTTTGAGGGGTATTTAAAATGAGGTGAACACGCATTCGTTATGGATTAAGAGAAAAGGGACATACTATGTTTGACAGAAGCTTGCATAAAAGTAGAAAGTCCACATACAAGGAAATATAAAGAATTAAAGATGTCAACAAAATACAAATACATGAGTGCTCAAAGAATTAAGAAAAGTAAATTGGGGTGTTTTTTGTATTTTGGAACCTCGTCTGTCGAAATGGAGAGAACAAGAAATGAAATAAAGGGTTGTTGTGAGTAAAACGATGGTTTGATGCTATGGCATGGTTTGGTCAGCTAGAATGAAATGGAAGACATTAAATATTAATTAGGTAAAGTGTTAGAAGGTGAGAGACGAGGACGATCTTGGAAAGTAATCGATATAATTTAGCCGGTACTTGTGTACAGAGAGGATTAGTGCGCCGCTGATGAGTCATCTGTTTAGTAACGTGCTATAGGCTAGTGTTGTTGGTGTATTTCACATGAAGGTTCTTGTTGAATCATCGTCTTTTTTCTTTTTTTCTACAGTCACCCTTACTCTTAAAACAGTTTATTGTAAATAAATATACAGTTAGTCATTGACGGTAGAAAGAAGAGATCGGAACTTATAGCAGATGGGAAAACGAACGGCCCGGCCCGCCGCCCGTCAGTATAGTCCTTGAGCTACAAGATTTAATGAGACCCGTGACCATTAGACGACATCCATACATGTGGAGAGTTTAATTAAGCATCTCGGAAACCTTGAGGACCTGGCGTGAATTGGGTCCAATTAGACTTCGATTCATCCCCTTTTCTGTCATTTTTGGATCTTTTGTCTCATTTGCTCTGCTCCACTGGATTAATAGCTTCCATGTGTAGCGTTAGATGCCTGGCTTGGAATAACTTCACTGCGGAATACCTACCGTTTTTATATTAGAAAGTTCTCCCACTATGTATCAGTCCTTTGGAAGATGTCTTAGATATAAAGATGATACCGGTCAGGATTAACATGCAGTGTAGGTAACCATTATTCCTGTGGTACTTCTTTTACATGTATGAATCGCATAAATACTCATTTTGGTACATGAAAACATTTCAAGGCTAGTATAGTTATAACTGACTAATGTTTATGTAAAAAAGATAGCTAAAAATATTCTTTCTTAAGATATAAAGGCGAATGCAGAAAGGTTAAAAGTAATAGTATACTAATTAGAAAAACGATCAGGTATGACACGAGCAAATTAGGCACACCTCCCAATCTCTCCGCCCACACACACACACACACACGCGCGCGCTACGTACTACATTACAAAATAACGGAAAGGCAGACCCATCACTATTCAAACTCGGTTTCTTGTTTGTGATTTCATTAGTCTCGGAAATTCTGTTTTAGACTGTTTATCTAAAATGGTATGATTTACGAAATGAAAGGTGGTTACGAATACAGGAGGCAGTAGTAGGCCTATAGCCAGTTTGCTACCACTTCGACTTGAAACGGCAAAAATGGATACTATAGTCAAACCAGGAGGTGGTGGCCGCTGAGAGGTGCTCTTATCCGGAATGCATCTTGTCAGTCTAAATATTTATCTGTTTTCTGTGCCCTCACTTTAGAGCAAACGTAGCAGTTCCATGGACTATATAAAAAAAGGCGGTACTACATTGGTTTGTTACTAAGCGTCCCACACTTCGAGATACTAGCACTAAACACCATATGGTAATTGTAAAGTGGAAGGCCTCACGAAGATATTGTTTATTAGTACTATAATATGTCGACCACACAATGTGGAAATAGATGTAGTATTCAATACTTTGATCACCGAGGGGCTATAGTACTAAACACGGCATCCACAGGAGCTTCCACCATGTTTAGTACTAGCACCTCTGAGTAGAAGGTGTGACGCGTAGATAGCAAGCCAAAGCAGCACCCAAAAGGCTTTTGAAAGCAATCCTTTGTGTCCGTATTTAGAGAGCCGACATTACTACAGGTTTATGCTGAATTTTCACAGCAGGACTTATCTGAATTTTCAGTTCAGTACCTTTCACGCACTACTTTCCTGAGCCTACAAGATCAGCAGCAACCGGTAGCATTTACATCAAGAAATTCTGCTTTTACTGAGCTTGTATGCAAAATTTAATGGGTATCATTGAGATCTTGTTCTCAGAATATGAATCCATCATTCGAGAAACAAGCTGGGCGCAACTTCCGACGAAATTCGGCTTAAACAGGCATCCGATCCTCGGCTCAGATGAGAACGATGTGGGATAAACATGGCAATTTATCATGGTATAAAATAATTGCTCTTAATGCAGTGTTCTTCGCTGACGCGAGTAACTTCTTACTTTGTTTAAGATGATTAGTAGTAATTTATGTCATTGAAAACTATTATACTCCATGCTAAAGGACAGACAACCTCTTTTTACTCGTTTCAAGAGCGCCGTTAGATGGAAACACATCATTGAAACTAATAATGGCGCTTTTGTTGTCAGAATGTTCTATCGTCTTTGAACAGTGAACACGGGAAGTTTACCTTTAAATAAAACAGTTTTATTGCCATTACCAGCGGTATTATTAATCATGGATCAATAATATAAGGAGGTTATACAACGTAGATGCTACGGAAGTGTTCAAGTGCCCGGATATTGTGGGAAAAAAGGGAAAGAGTTGTGTGTCCTGACTTCTCGGGTAAAGGTATTTTTTGGACGATGTTTCGTCTCCAGACGTCGTTAAATGTGACGATTTTGAGCCTTTTCTGGTAATACTCGTAGACTCATAATAGGTGAGCCCAGAGGAAAGCAGTAGTAGTAAAGAGAAAGAAAAGGGAATAGGCCTAATAGTAGTAGTGTGAATCCAGAGAAAAAAATCGTAGAAAGTCATCATTACGGTCATAGTATCAGTGACGCAACAGATGACTACTTAGTTGGTGCATCGCTATAACAGTGATAACGATTCAGAATGTGATGATTCATCCCCTTGTGGCACTAAAAAAATAGCAAGTGTTTCACCCTCATCAGTTTTGAAGCCAGTGCCGGCGCCAACTTGTGGAATCATCTACTGATGAGGCTGGACATAGTCTGTCCTGGCAAATCTTTGCTAAGAAGACTGGCACTTTGAAAACTGTTCCACAAAGGTCTGTTCCCCTCTGCAGCTGCGAGAATGAGCGTTCCCAAAGTGAGGGCTTAGGCCATAAGCCCAATATGATAATTCCAGGTCAACAGGGAAATAAATTGTACCGTAGACATTCCGAACTGGCAATGTTTGGAGTCTCACCTGAGCATCAGGGCATTGTTCGAAAGAACCTGGATTGGATGGAAGTCAGCCAGATTTCCAGGCTGTAATGTAAGTAGTTTTAAGGGAGGCGTGCACACAGTTGGTAAACATCGGGTTCCAGTATCATGAAGATTAGCAGACCGTGGTGTAATCTTTTCAACATTGCTGGCCACACCCCCACCCCCTCTTGTTGATAGCTCTTGCCTGTCCATATGAATACAGCTGACTACTCTACAGAAATAAGAAAACAAGACAAGAATGTCTCCTATTTTTGGTGAGTAAAAGTAAACTTTTCCATTATCAATTTTTTTTTTCATTCCATTACTGGCTATTTTTATGCATTAATCACCTGCATCTTTATGGTTAATGTTTAATGATGTTAGTGGACTGTGGGAAAGTATTCATTTATGGATTTTTGTTCTTGTATTAATCACCATTATCTTCATCATTGATCATTATTCACAGGTTTTTTAGGTATTATTATTAACTTACTCCATGGCATTTTATTAATGCTTATTGCTGTTATTTATCATACGTAACAATATTTTTTGAAATTATTAAGGATTTTTGGATATTATTTTGAAAAAGAAAAAAAATTTTGGGAGAGGATTTGGACATTTTTTTTTTCTACTATTACCACACAACATTGTAAAACACCAGGCAACACGAAAACAATATCTTGGGGATTTTATACCAGAAACTTGATAAAACATTTAATGTATAATTAGGAAACTAGAGAAAAAAAGAAAAGAAAAAAAGACATATCTCTGAACCATTTAACTTTTGCATGAAATTAGCTTCATTAAAAAAATCTTAAGGTCATATGATTTGAAAGTCTGATTTAATTAATCAGTATAAAGGAAGAGAGAGAGAGAGAGAGAGAGAGAGAGAGAGAGAGAGAGAGAGAGAGAGAGAGAATCATTGCCCTAATTCGTGATTGGGCTTCTGATGCCTAATCAAGATGCGACGCTCCTGACAAAATAAAAAGTCCTTCATCATTCATGACTTGTTTAAAAAGTGGTATAGTTTAGGTACATTCTTTCTATGATTACTATTGTTGTGGTTTAGTTGGTTAATCTCGGTGAAGAGAAGACATGAATTCGTAAAAATCTGACTCCATGACATCCCGTAGGGGAACAGTGCCGTTGGTGCACCTCATGCGGTGCACTGTAGGGATTACTTAAGGGTCCTTGCAGTGTCCCTTCGGGCCCCTAGCTGCAACCTCTTTCATTCCTTTTGCTGTACCTCCGTTCATATTTTCTTAATTCCATCTTGCTGTCCACCTTCTCCTAACAGGTGATTCATAGCAGCGCTGAGATGTTTTCCTTCTGTTACACCTTTCAAACCTTTTACTGTCAATAACTGTTTCAGTGCTGAGTTACCTCATAGGTCCCAGCGCTTGGCATTTGGCCTAAATCTCATATTCTATTTTATTCTTGACTCCAAAACTCTCAACATTAAAAATTCTTCTTTGTGGAAAGCCGTAAATTTGTATCTAATTACTACAAGTGGATCAGTATTAATTCCGTCGTTTCAGCAGAGCATGAACGCTCAGCAGAAAGCGTACAACCCCGCCAAGCCAGATTGAATATCTTGATAGCGACGAAGCATTTACGCTATCGAAAATCTCGAATCTTTATGTGTGCGTGTTAGGGCAATTCCAGATAGCGCCTGTGTGTTAGCAAACTGTCCCAAGATACGTTATGTGTTAGCAGGGTGTGCCAAGAACTTGTGGACGGAATGTGAAGGAACGTGGCCATTAGATAAACTCATTGCGTCGGATTCTCGAAATTTTGTCCACGTACCTTTTTTATTTTGTTGTCATTTGAGTTTGTGGAAAGTTGTCTCAGAGATAAGATGACTACGGGAACAAATAGTCCATTCTGAGAAGGTCACCTTTTCAGTATTTTAGCCAGTTTTCTTCATATTTTATTAATTTCTTGAAGTGTTGACACACACATGCAGATTTAGGCGAAAATAAAACCTCATGCCTATTTTTCATCGTGATGGGTGTAGTCGCCGTCATTGCACCTCATCCGGTGAACTGTAGGCATTACTGCAGGATCTTTGCAGCGTCTCTTCGGGCCCTGGCTACAACCTCTTTCATTCCTTTTACTGTACTTCCGTTCATATTGTCTTTCTACCATCTGACTTTCCAACCTCTCCTAAGAATTAATTCTTATTGCAACTGCGATGCTTTCCTCCTGTTACACCTTTCAAACCTTTCTACTCTCAAGTTCCCTTTCAACACTGAATGGCCTCATGGGTCCCAGCGCTTGGCCGTTGCTGGCCTAAATTCTATATTTAGTAATTCCTCGACACAATACTTGTAGTGAAGAAGGACGAGCTATGTAACAATGGATAAGACGTTTTATTCATCAAGGTATGCAAGATTCTCTCTCTCTCTCTCTCTCTCTCTCTCTCTCTCTCTCTCGCAGTAGATGACCTTGACCTTGCCCTATTCAGAAAAAGGTATTCCATTTGCGGATGGGCATAGTTATTAATTCTGGTACTTAATTCATAATCATGCGTATCACACATTTAAATCATTGTAGAATCTCATGATTTGCTTGAAATATACATACATACATTACAGACATATATATATATATATATATATATATATATATATATATATATTATAGTATATATATATATATATATATATATATATATATATGATTATATATATAATATATATATATATATATATATATATATATATATATATATATATATATATATATATATATATATATATATATATATTATAAAATTCCATTTGCGTCTTTTTTCTTTATAGAGAGGTTGCTTTTCAAAAAAAAAAAAAGAATAGTGTTACTACCACCTTAATTTTTCCAGTTTTTTCACCTTTTCAACTCCACACATAATACGAAGGGAGTATAGGTATATCTCAGCATATTTTATAGATTTTTCATCAGGTAGAATTCCATCCTTTGAAGGAAAGTAACTCGATAATGCTTAGTTTGTACCAATATCGTCTTACATAGATATTACTCCTCTCTTCAAAACCATTTACTGAAAGATGACAAAAGAGTAAGTAAGACACAGTGCCAAAGAGAAGTTAGGTCCAGACCCACGTGGAATTTGCATTCCAGATTAAGGTCTTTGCTTTCTCTCTCTCTCTCTCTCTCTCTTTCTTGCTTTCTCTCCTCGGTGTCAGCAGCGATCTCTCTCTCTCTCTCTCTCTCTCTCTCTCTCTCTCTCTCTCTCTACGGTGTTAGCGAGATCTCTCTTTCATGACACGATGCCCTGATTATAGTTGGTGTTTTGGACGATCCAAACTGAAGTTGAACTGATAACTAGTCAATGCTTCAGTTTTACAAAATTTAAAGAAAATTTACTGGTATTCGTCGTATAGCACCCAAGATAAGGGGAATATTTCAGCCCTTCTTTTAAAACATATTATTGTCTATTTTTTAAACCTTCCGAGAATTAAATGTTTCGCTTTTTCGCTAAAGACCATCGAGAGATAGAATCTTGCATCTTTAGTAATTTGAGGGCAATTCTTAGATCTCGTTGCAGCTCTAGTCTTTCTCTGCCATTTTTGGGAAATTGTTCCTATTTTGGGGGGAACTGCTGCTGCTATTACCTCGATCATTTCTGAGCAACAGGTTTCTCTCTAAACTGTTCCTTCGGTTAGAAGAATCCCACTCTTCCTCCGCTGTTCCTTTTCTGTGGTTTCTTTTTCTCTTCCCCCTTTTTCGTGGCCAACTTTGCTGTTGTTTGTTTTCGTTTTGTCACTGAAGTTCTTTCATTTCTTGGTGGCTTCAGTTTTTCAGCTACGCAAGTTATAAGTTATATAGGACGACCAGCTGGCTTTTTTTTTTTTTTTTTTTTTTTTTTTTTTTTTTTTACAAGTTGTATTCATTTCGGAGAATTACATTAAGAATGATATTGTGCTTGTGGCTATAAGTTTTTTATGCTTGCACCTTTCAAGTTAAAATGTCTGTTCAATCAAGCTGGCTTCTTTTCCCATATGATTGACTCATTTTGAAGATATTACAACAATTACAATAAGAATTATAATGTGATTTGCCAGCAGGTTTGTTTATTGGTAAGTAACCATACAACCCCGCCCCCCAACTCTCTACCTGCCAAAACAAGCAAAACAAGTAATGTTTCTACAACCTATGGTCTTGTAAATGGGCTTAGATGCTAATGAAAATATAGTTACTACCTTTACTACTTTTATAAGCATCTAAGTACATTTGTGTATCATATGTGCCTCTGCCCAGCGTCGGTCGCTTCAAAGAAAACATTTCTCTATTCTTCGCACGAAATCGACTGCAATTTCTGTATTCTTCTGTTCTAACCTGGATATCGTGGTCAGTCCGCTTGTAAGGCCTCCAATTTTAACCCCCCCAGATACCCTCCATCTTACCCCCACCCCTGACCTCCTCCACTCCATCTCTATCTCTCTCTCTCCTCTCGCTTCTTTCTCCTGCCTCCTGTTCGTTATATTCTTCCTCCATTACCTCTGAGCCTATGGCGCTGGGCGATAATTTCACTTTCTGTCTGGTATGTGTGGGTAGACACACACACACACACACACACACATTCTCTTTCCTGTCTTCTGAGGTTTAAGGCCTCTCTCTGCATGATGATGTGCTCGTCTCCGTGGCTGCTTTCATTTTGGGCTTTTTTTTTTCTTGTCTTTAAAATCTATTTTTGTATCGTAATGAGATGCTGCTTCTCCGCGTCTCCTCTTTGGTGTATGTTTATAAATTTCTCGTAACTTGGGTTCGCATCTCGCTGGTGGATGCAACTTTCTAATACTGGCATAACAGGGTCTCTCTCTCTCTCTCTCTCTCTCTCTCTCTCTCTCTCTCTCTCTCTCATTTCATGTCGTGAATCGCTATTTATTCTATATGATTTAGTTCGTGAAATTATTTTATTTGAATTTACCCTACTTGAACTAAACTAATTTTTGTTCGTTCTTTCGTTCGTCTGTTCATAATTATGTATAGTTTTATCTATACATTCATCTGTGTTAAATATCAAAATTAATAGAAGCACTATATACTAATTTCGTTAGTGAGTCATTTGGCTTTACAGACTTATAGATCAGTACTTAATTACAACACAACCATCTATGGTAAATATTAAAACTGATAAAATCAATAGAAGCGCTATATAATAATTTCGTTAGTGAATCATTTGGCTTTATAGACTTATAGATCAGTACTAAATTACAAGTGTTTTCGTCTTTTATCAAATAGCAATCCATGACAGACGGCATAGCGGAGACGTTTAATAATGGCGTAGCGGAGACGTTTAATAATGGCGGACAGACAAAACCACATTTAATCTTGATTCATTTTGGGTCCAGAACGACACACTCTATACTACTAGGCTTAGAGGTAATATCAAAGGGACCCGACTGTGTTATCAGCTGTTGGAAATGACGAGTCACCGTACTGCGATAACATCTTGCTTTCTTCTCTCTCTCTCTCTCTCTCTCTCTCTGAGGTCTTCGGTCGAGCAAATGTCTTTCGGTCGTCCATTCATTTGAGCGAGTTTTTGTGGCATAAGGTGAAAACTTAGGGCTTAGCGCGAACAGCTGGAGCTTTTTTCTTTTTTTTTTGTTTTGTTTAAACTTTTACTTTATATATAAAACAGGCGGAAGTGTTTTAGCGACAGCGGCGAGTGTGATACATCCTTAGACCATCCACCTGCCTAGGTTTAGTTATTCGGTGTACTTTTCCCTGCTCTGTGCTCCTCACGTGATGAGGAATAAGATGATGCGATTAGTATTGCCTTCGTGATGATGAATACTAATGCGATTAGTATTGCCTCTGTTTTTTTTTAGCTTACTTGGAGAGTAAGCCTACAAATTACTTTGTTGTTGTTGTTCTTGTTGCTCTTGTTGGGGGGTTAGGAAAGGTCCGTGAAAGAGCCTAAAATGGTCTGAAGAAGGTGTTTCGCGTTGAGTTAAGAGAGGATATTTATGATTTATTTATTAGAATGAGAACGTAAAAAATAAGTAATGTGCATGTTAATGAACACAACAATTATTTAAAAAAAAAATATAGCGTATTTACTTAAATTTTTGTTGGTGAAACAACGGGGTATTTGACCGTAGATTTTAGCACACTCCCCGAGTACGCTGCAGGTCGGATCACGCCTTGTTTTTGTTACATATTTAAATATGGTAAGTGTATTGCTAGGTCTTTTTACCTTAGCAAACGGACAATACCCGAAAGCTCATCGCATTTGAGGTGTTTTACATTTGAATTTGATATGGTTATTGTAAGGTCTTTTCAACTTAACAGACCGACAATAACCTAAAGGGGCGTGGTATTAAAAGTGTTAAAAGTTCCTCACGTAACTCTAGTCCGTGTTCGTAGGCTTTTAATTACCGGAAGGCAGTTTTTTGCGTGGAAATGAAATCCTTTTTATGCCTCTGAAATACCAGAACTAGGGGAGTGTTTTAGACCTTGGAACAGAATGCTAATGTATGCATTCACCTTTGTAAATCTCAAACGCTACCAAAGTATATTTGCGTCTTATAACGAAAGGGGTTGCATGCTGCAAAGAACCTTAAGCGGTGCACTGTAGGCATTCCTTAAGTTTCTTTGCAGCGTTCCTTCTTAGCTGCAGACCATATCGTTCCTTTTACTGTACCTCCTTTCATATTCTCTTTCTTCCATCATACTTTCCTTAACCCTCTCCTAACGATTATTTCGTAGTGCAACTGCTTTGAGGTTTTCCTCCTGTTACAGCTTTCAAACCTTTTACTGCCAGTATGTTTCATAGATGAATGACCTCATAGGTTCCAGTGCTTGTTTCATAGTGCAACTGCGAAGTTCTCCTCCTGTTACGCCTTTCAAACCTTTTACTGCCAGTATATATCTGATTCAGCGCTAAAATGACCTCATAGGTCCAAGCGCTTGGCCTCTGGCCTAAATTCTATAATCAATGCTATAATGAAAAAAAAAAAAGAGAAATTTGGACGCGCTCAGACACATCATGAAAAAACGGACTGACTCTTTATCTCTGACAGAGAAGACGAAGAACGTGTGGTTTTAGACAATTAAAACACGGACGGGGAATGTACATACAACCCCATTGCATGATAGCGGTACCTGGATGGAACGCGTCCGGCCGTGTATAAAGTCGTTACGTATCCTTGGAAAATGGATTCAGATATCTGTGGGGTGAGTTTTACCCCTTTAATTATTACGTGCTTCGGCCCATTCTTCCCAAGCACCCTATAGTACGCCCCCCTCCCCCTTTCGGCCTCTTATTTCTTCTTTTTCAACGAAGGTCGCCAAGTAGTACTCCTCACGATTTGGAGAAATAGCCCCTGTATATTTAAATGCCATTTAGAGCATAAAAAAATGAGGAAAAGAAATACGCTGACTTCTAGCCCCGCAGCTAACTGCTGTATTTGGTTATCGTGATGAATCTTGACCATTTTTTCACATTTTTCTCAAGCATAGATTTATTTATTCAGCATAAAAGCGTATGCATTGATATGTATATATAAATACACTTTATTACGCATGCATGCATGCATGTCTATTGTAGTTAGCATGTATGTACGTATATTACGTTACGTATGTAAGTATATTTTTCACATTTTTCTCAAGCATAGATTTATTTATTCAGCATAAAAGCGTATGCATCGATATGTATATATAAATACACTTTATTACGCATGTATGCATGTCTATTGTAGTTAGCATGTATGTACGTATATTACGTTACGTATGTAAGTATATTTTTCACAGGCATACATTTATTTATTCAGCATAAAAGCGTATGCATCAATGTGTATTCATAAATACACTTGTATTACGCATATATGTATGTCTACTGTAGTTAGCATGTATGTACGTATATTTCGTTATGTATGTATGTATATTTGCATATATATATATATATATATATATATATATATATATATATATATATAATATATATATATATATATATATATATAGCGCTGGTGAAAGTGGCAGACCTTATAATCCACGTCGATGTGTTTATAAAGGTGTGTGGCTTCTGAGATGAAAGAGGTCCGATAGATTTCGTATGCCTGCTGGATGCTGTACCCAGTGATAAAGGCGAATACGAAGTGCGTCTATATTCCCCCTTACCAACGGTGTTTGCAAATGGGGTATTTTAGAGTTGTTATTTCGTTTATAGATGGCGTACGCATACGCCTTCGCACGCATTCATATGTATTATTATTGTTGTTAAAAAGAACGGCAGAATTAAGCGACTGGGTTTTAATATATTGTTTTTTTCTATTTTCCTTACAATTCGCTTCCCAGGCTCAGCGATGTTTCTGAGTAACTGGCCAATATTCATATTGGGAATTTTCAAAAAATTGTAAATGCTTAATTCTGCCATTCTTTTTAACAGCATTTGCCTAAAAGAGGGTCTTCTACCAAATTATTATTATTATTATTATTATTATTATTATTATTATTACTATTATTATATTATTATTATTATTATTATTATTATTATTATTATTATTATTGGAAAAAGTTAACCCACAATAGTATGTCTGTTTTGATTTTGTTATTGTGGATTTACTTTCCATTTTTTTTTATAAAACTCATGTGATTATGAGTTTCTTTTAATTATTATTATTATTATATTATTTATTATTATTATTTATTATTATTATTATTATTATTAAAAGATACCCATAGTAGCACGAGTCATCAAATGAAGAAACAAATCCACTGTTATGTAAATGTAAATATATTTAAATTTAAATTTTTAAAGTTTTTGAATTGAAATATATTTACATTTAACATCTGTGGATTATTATTATTATTAATATTATTATTATTATTATTATTATTATATTATTATTTTATTATTATTATTATTTTATTATTATTATTATTATTATTATTTATTTATTTATTTTATTTATTTTTTTTTTTGCTCTTCACAGTCCTCCAATTCGAATGGGTGACTTTATATGTGGGGTCCGGTTGCTCCTGCCTCCTTAGGAGTCCATCACTTTTCTTACTATGTGCGCCGTTTCTAGGATCACACTCTTCTGCTGAGTCCTGGAGCTACTTCGCCTCTGTTTTTCTAGATTCCTTTTTCAGGGATCTTGGGATCGTGCCTAGTCCTATATTATGGGTACGATTTTCCACTGGCATATCCCATATCCTTCTTATTTCTATTTTCAGGTCTTGATACTTATCATTTTTTCCCTTTTCTTTCTCTTCAACTCTGGTGTTCCCATGGTATTCGACATCAATAATGATTATTTCTTCTTGACATCTCATCAAAATTATTATTATTATTATTATTATTATTATTATTATTATTATTATTAATTATTTATTATTATTTATTTTTTTTTTTTTGCTCTATCACAGTCCTCCAATTCGACTGGGTGGTATTTATAGTGTGGGTTTCGGGTTGCATCCTGCCTCCTTAGGAGTCCATCACTCTTTTCTTACTATGTGCGCCGTTTCTCAGGAATCACACTCTTCTGCATCAGTCCTGGAGCTACTTCAGCCTCTGTTTTTCTAGATTCCTTTTCAGGGATCTTGGGATCTGTGCCTAGTGCTCCTAATTATTATGGGTACGATTTCCACTGGCTATCCCATATCCTTCTTATTCTATTTTCCAGATCTTGATACTTTATCCAGATTTTTTCCCCTCCTCTTCTCTTCAACTTCCGGGTGTCACCATGGTATTTTGCGTGACATCAATGATGATACTTTTCTTCTTCTTGCCCTTGTCAATCAACGTCACGACGTCTGGTCTGTTTGCACGTATCACCCTTCCGTTCTGATACCATAAGTCCCAGTAGGATCTTTGCCGTGATGCGTTTTTCCTATCACTCATTCAGGTTGGTGCTTCGTACCACTTAATTCTGCAGGTATTATTATTATTATATTATTATTATTATTATTATTATTATTTGTATTATTATTGTAAAAATACCCATAGTAGCGTGAGTCTTTCTTCAAATAAAGAAACAATCCACTGTTATGTAAATGTAAATATATTTAAATTTAAAGATGATAAAGTTTTGAATTTAATATATTTACATTTACATAAGTGTGGATTTATTATTATTATTATTATTATATTCATTATTATTATTATTATTATTATTATTATTATTATTATTATTATGATTATTATTATTATTATTCAGAAGATGAACCCTATTCACATGGAACAAGCCTGCCAAAGAGACCATTGACTTGAAATTCAGGTTTCCAAAGAATATTATGGTGTTCATTAGGAAGAAGTAACAGAAAGTAATGGAAAATGCAGAAAGAGGAAATCATTTATTAGAAAAACCGATAAAGTAAGAAATGAATAGATAAATAAAGGTGAAAGTAAACGGTTATAATACAAGTGTGGTTTTAGAGGAAGTCAGATAGATGACAGAAAGATTGGAAGGTGAAGGACTGAGTATAGGCGAGGAATAAAATGTTTGAATCGAGTGTTTGTTGTGGAATAGTTATGTAGGACGTTTTACAGATAAAACTTATGATAAAAAAAAAGTAATGTGGATAGTGTTGAAGGTGGCTGAGATAGAAGGTGAAATGATGATAAAATTCTCTGTGAGTGTTGAGAAGTTAATAAGTTTCACCTCTAAAAAGGTTTAAGAATGGTCCAGTCTAGTTTTTTTTATGTTTTTATTTTCATTTCGTCTCTACGTTTCATTCAAGTGGTTATCTGGGATAACCACTTCAGCATCTCTTCGTAGTCACTCCTTGAATGGATTTCCAGATTTCCAGGGAGGGAAACGACGCAATTCCAGAATGGAGGAGCCATTACGATCAGAACTTTCCTTTTCCCATGGAAGGCTAATTAATGGGCGGTCAGCAACCGAGCTGAAAGTGTTTACAATTTTTGACAGGTATTTTTTCCTTTTCTCTCGTGAAAAAGAAAGAGCGAGAGAGGGAGAGAGAGAGAGAGATCTCCGGAGAGATTATTTATTTTCGTAGAATTTTTCTTGCGCCTTTCACTTTCCTCTTTTTTAATTGCTGAGAGTCGTTTTGGGTGAAAAACATTAATGGATCCCGTGTAAGATGACGAGCGAGCGCGCCGTTGAGAAAGTGAGTGTGTGACTGTAACCAAACAGTAGTAGCAGACGAATTGGCCATAGAGAAGGAAAGTACAAAAACTCTCACTCCCTGTCTCGTAGGATTTCGTTGGGATGCTCACACAACACACACACACACACACACACACACACACACACACACACAGAGTCTCTAATGTCTTCACGTGTATCCACAATCATGACTCCAAAATCATGTATGTATTCCTCTCCCTTACTCATCTCCCCTCGCATGTCAGCTTAATCGTATCCATTTATAAATATCTAATGCTCCTGAGCCGGCCGGCGGCTCGCTCTCTCTCTCTCTCTCTCCTCTCTCTCTCTCGGGACTTTCTCCTTTGTCAATGACCACAATTCGAGGGTGGACTGGCAGAAGTGAGGTGGGAATATTAGAAAGGAAATGATTAAATCGAGTTTCTTGTTTCCAATGTTTTTGAGTCTCGTGTCTTTTTTCTCACTGTGATCTCACAGACTTTGTCGAGACTGTTTCCCTTATTATTATTAATAATTATATATTGCCTCTTCCAAGAGGGTTATGTTTTTTTTCTGGTTAAATGCTTTGGTTTTGGTTTTTTGTAAAGTTAATAGAGAAATTATTTCTCATCATTATGATGGGCAACTTCTCTCAGTGTCTTTCGAGGAAGGTTTATGAAATCATTCGGAAGAAAATGAGTTCATTACTTATTGTTTGGAAGATGAAATGTTTGATTTAATACCTTTTTTTACAGGAAAGTCTAATGCCTCTGCCTCTACTTATCTTACTATATCTTACTATAATGGATGTAATGTCTGTCCGTCCGTCTGTCATTCAATCACGGCCAAATGGCTGGTCTGATGGGCATGAAACTTAGCAGGGTTATAGTGGGGACCCCGAAGATGGTTTATAATGGGGTTTCATCGTACTTCCCCCATTCCCCCCCTCCGAAGGGGGTGAGGGTGAGAAGGGATTCCCTGAAACGGAGCGGCAGGTTCTGTCCGTGAAACGAGGCTGGTTACGCCCGTAGACTTAGTTAATTTACGAATTTTCATACATAATTTCTGTATACGTATGTTTGCTACTCTTTAAGAATGGTCGTGATTGTAATCGTTTCTAAAGGAAAATCTCTTGCATCCTTCCGTCTCATTTAAAGGAAATGAAATTCGAAGACTTCTTAAAGGAGAGGCGGTGCCCTAGACTTGTTCCAGGAATAGACATCCAGTCCTGGTGGACAATATCTCCTTAGTCAATGAGTTCTTGAGAACCGTCTTCATTGTTTTTCTTCCATCTTACTTTCCTAACAATTGATTCGTAGTGCAACTGCTTTGAGGTTTTCTTCCTGTTACACCTTTCAAACCTTTTACTGTCAATTTCCTTTTCAGCCCTGATTGACCTCATAGGTCCCAGCGCTTGGCCTTTGGCCTAAATTCTATATTCAATTTTAACTCCGGTTCATGATGTGTGTGCACGGAATTTGTTTTGGCATGACGTAAATTGAAATATGATAAAAACAAAAACCCCATTAAAAACCCAGAAAACCAACCGTTTTGATAAGCTACATTCAACAGAATTTGCATAACCTGGCAAAGAGACTTGGGTACAATTCTGTTGCGTTCGAATGTGTCTACAGGAAGGCTTAACTTTGTAACTTGAGTGTAAGAGTGACAATTAGAGAATTCTCTTACTCATCCCAGCTTCCCAGAAACTGCCACTTCGGTCGTGCTTCGAAGTTTGGAGTGAAATGAGGAAGAGATTAGTTAAGCTTTACGTGTGGCATCTTTTGTGGATGGGATTTGTGCATTGAGGAAGGAGAGAGAAAACTTCGAGGAGAGAGAGAGAGAGAGAGAGAGAGAGAGAGAGAGAGAGAGAGAGAGAGAGAGAGAGAGTTCAAATTCAGATTCATATTCAAATGTTTACTTCCAGTTTACGTTGATTATTCACGTAAAATATTGCTGCAGTAGTTACAACAGCTAGATTAATATTATTAACAACAATAAAAACACCAGAGAGAGAAAAGAGAGAAGAGAGAGAGAGAGAGAGAGAGAGAGAGAGAGAGAGAGAGAGAGAGAGAGAAAGTAACCGTACCTTGATGAGCAAACCCTTGTTAGGTAGAAAAAATTTTCCCAGCAATCATGACCCCAGTCCATCTTCATGTATACCTGGGATAATATGCAACGCCTGAAACTTTTTTTGAGATCCAATGTCGAAATAACCCTTTTTCAGACAAGTTCAGAAAGAGCCAGGCATTCCTTTAGGGCAATACGTCATTCCTCTGTCATTTCTGCTGTCTGGTTGTCAGGACAGATCCTTCAGGGTATGAATTTGAAGCCAGTTTTTTTTCTTTTTTTTCAAACTTTTGGAAAGTTGAAAGCGAATAAAAATGTTGGCAAGAGAGGCTAGGAGAATTCCGAGACCCGGGGTCACACGCTATCTTTGAGTTGTGAGTTTCTTTATCCTTTAAATGAGCCTTTTGTTCGGCATGATCATTTGAGCTTTTTCAATTCATGTGGCCGAATCTATTCACCAGGTCTGCATCGAACCATATATCATAATAAGCCGTAGCTCCCGTCAGTGACGCGAATTTGCATTATTGGTCATTATCATGAGAATAGGTAGTTGATTACTCTCAACTTTCACTTTTGCCTTGAAGCAATTGTTTGCCGTTGTGGTAAAAAAGGATCTTTATTCTTGATTTTGCTATGAAAATCATACATCATATAGTATATGTCCTAAATAAATGCCTAAACCATTTAAAAGACAATAGTTCAATGCCATTTGTCATATGACTGTGTTATTACCCTAACAACGAAAGTCTTGCGTACCTTTTGCATAAATCTTCAAACGTATGCGCTGCGGTAAGTTTTCCAATGAAAATATTACACCCTTATCTTTCCTTTTACCCCGTTGTCGTAATTACAGATGGTTTATGAAAGTTAAATGTCAGTCTCGCCAATCTTTATTATCCTAGGAATATAAATCTCGAATGGTCACTCAGATTTTGACTTAGGTTAATTGCTACCTTAGGTGGGCAGGTGCCTACAGTGGACCTCACTTAGCGCACTGTATGGCATTATTGAAGGGTGTTTGCATTGTCCCATCAGGCCCTAGCTAAAACCAGCCTTTTAGCCTTTTACTTTTCCTCCTTTCCTTCTCCCTTTCTTCAAACCTTTCACTGTGTTTTTCTCCCAGTTCCCCTCGAGACTATCGTACTTCACCTCCTCCATTTTCTGGGTCTCTCTTTGTCTTGCTGTCCATCCACTCCAGCTGGAATTGCCCTCAGTGCTTGGCCTGACGTCCTAAATTTCGTCACATCAAATCTAGTTAATTGGTGATCGTATCCAGGGCTGAAGGAGGACTTTCTCTCTTGTCATTATCCCAGTGAGGGAGAACAGTTTCGGGTGTCTGCTTCATTTCTGTCTTTGGTTGAAAGTGGAATGAGCTGGGATGAGTGACACCTCCTCCACCTTGGGCGAGGTTAGGGAAGGAGGCAAGGAAGAAAGACAGGCAGGTGACAGGGGCACATAATCCTCATTCTGAAGGCGCAGCAGGTGATGGGATGGGATTAGATTTGGTGGATGGAAGAAATCATTTTTATCTTGGTTTTCATGTTGTTGAGATTTTACGTGAAGGTCTTCCAGGCGTATTTGCTATAGACGAACGCACAGATCGACGCAGTGTTTTGATACATAGAACTGGAGAATGATTTAGAGAAAATATTTTAAATTTGACAGTGTTTATTGAAATATAAATGTCCATGATTTTTGGTGTTGTGATGTCCAGTATAAACCAATCGATATTTACGTGTCATTACTGATATTCCATATAAATATGATGTTAAGAAGTATTACGTATGAAATTATTTAGTGTATTTGAGGTTAAGAAAATTGAATAAAATGTAAGTAGCATTATCTAGACTTACTTACTTTATAATGCAATTAAATAGTGTCTCATTCGCATAAATCCATTAATGTCGAAAATAGGCTAGAGGTTGGAAAGTGTAGAAATGAGGAATTAGGAGTGGTAAAGCTTACTGTACAGAAAACTCGATTACGCCGAAGAAACTTAGACGCCTCTTTTATTTAAAATTTTTTTACTAGTTTTTGTATTGTTTTCAGATTGTTTGTTGTTCTTTTTAGTGCGTCCATGTGTGTGTTTGTGTGTGTGCGTGTTTTTTTTTTTTGCCAAAGCGTTGGATACGTTTTAGAATTTCAATGAGAAAATTCCATTCCCGTGTAACTTTCGGTATCCAGGAAATGAATATCGCCAGGCGTGGCGTTGTTTGCTCTGTAAGGTGTTTATTTGTTCTTACTTTCTTCTCTATAACTAATCAAAGACCACCAGAGACGTCAATGTATAGTTCCCGAAATAAACATGAGGGCGTTCCTTAAGGGCCCATCCATATGTGGCTACGTATGGATTGCAATCAATAAGGGTCAGGAGTTTTGTACATATGAGGTCTTCGTTTTATGCCAATAGCCTCCATCTGTTTTATGACAGTACTAAACCTGCAAATGGCACAGCCTTCTTTATGTTAACTCCATCGAGTTGTGCCATCAGTGTACCACATATGCGCTGGAGGTCGAGTATACAGTTCTATGTATGGGGCGGCCGCCGTCAGCAGCCCTCACGAGCGGTGCATTTTATGCATTACTGAAGGGTGTTAGCGACATCCCTTCGACCCATAGCTGCACCCACCAGAGTTTTAGCCTTTTACTTCACCTCCGTTCCCGCTTCGTTTCTCATGGCTTGCTGTTCCTCGTTGGACAAGTGGTTTACGAGCTCGCCTACCGATTCGGTAGTCCCGAGTTCGATTCCCCGCACTGCCAACGTGGAATCAGAGGAATTTGTTTCTGGCGATTAGAAATTTATTTCTCGATATAACGTGGTTCGGATCCCGCCATAAGCTGTAGGTCCCGATGCTAGGTAACCAATTGGTTCCTAGCCACGTAAAAATATATCTAATCCTTCGGGCCAGCCCTAGGAGAAGAGTTGTTCATCAGTTCAATGGTCTGGTTAAGCTAAGATAGACTTAACTTTTTATCTCACGGCTTCGTGTCCAACGCCTAACTACATCTTAATGCAGCTGCGTTTTTTTTTAGTCCCACATTTAGATACTTTACCTTCATCTCCTCTATTTTCTGAATCTCTTTATCTGTCTGTCCAACCACTCCAACTCCCTCTTTTCACCGCATTAAATGGTGATAGACTCTTAGTGCCCCAAGTGGTTTGCTTGACAGCCGAAATTTCATCTAATCAAATCAGTTCATTTCAACGACTAGTTTCAAATAGCAGTGCCAAGGTCATGTTGCTCAGATGGTATATCTGGTAACTTCACTAAACCTCAGTGTCATAAATTAATGAAGATAGTTGTGATATAGTTAGATCGAATGGCATGTTGGGGTATTCCTGATACACTAGAGTCATAAATGATGTACCCATGTCATCTTTGAACCCCATTGGGGGAGGGTAATGACATCAGTGCACCTCAATTGGTGCACCGTAGACATTACTTAAGGGTATTAGCCGCGTCCCTTCGGCCCCTATAGCTGCAACCTCTTTCATTCTTTTAACTGTACCTCCGTTCATATTCGCTTTCTTCCATCTGACTTTCCACCTTCTCCAACATCTTCCAGACCTCCTTACCGTCAATTTCCCTAAATCCTATATTGTATTCTGCGTGTCAGCTTTGAAGTTTGTACCCGCAACACGAGACGATAATAGTACCCCGAACTAACCGTCGCGTTTTGGTTAACCAGGTCGCGGTCGGTCGGGACGTGTGGCTAGATTGGCCTGGCCCTGACCCAATGTGTCTCTCTCTTGGGCACTTGCTGGAATTCGGCAAATCGCTCAGAGTATCCAGATCTTTATCTTGAAATGCGACGACATTTCAATTAGTTGGTTTTTTTGCGCGAAATACTTTTTTTTTTTTTTTTTTTTTTTTATCAGGTCATATCATTCTCTCTACGGGTGGACACTACGCTGTCAATTTATGAAATTCAGCCTTTATTAGGTATCCGTTTTTTATTTGACATATTTAGCCCCTTAAGATGTTTTGAAATTATAGAAAACGTGGTACAGATAACCTTTATTGTGATGGCATCATGCTACTGAAGTATATTTAATTTTAGTAATCCTTTGCATTTCTTAGCCATTATAAATGCCTTTTAAACAACTTTCGTAAGATTATATTAGATATTTTACCTCCTTAGGATCATTTTGAAGAGAATATAGTTCTTAAGTCATAAATTTTTCTAATAAAATGAACGTTTAAAAAATAGGCTAGTTCTTAAGTCATAAATTTTTCTAATAAAAATGAACGTAAAAACGTAGGCCTAAAAGCGTCTCAAGTCTGGTCCCTATTGATGTGTCTGGTCATTTACATTCAGCGTCTCTCTCTCTCTCTCTCTCTCTCTCTCTCTCAACATCCAGAGCCTGGTCCCCGTTGACGTACCTGATCATGTTCATCTAACGCCTGCCTCTCTCTCTCTCTCTCTCTCTCTCTCTCTCTCTCTCTCTCTCTCCCCGAAACCACACACACGCGCCATACGCGTACACTGGCTAAGCTAAGCACTCCGTACTCCTGCATTCCTTTACTTTCACTTTCGGTGGTCAGTCCTCCTCCTCCTCCCTCCTCCTCTCCTCCTCCTCCTCCTCCTCCTCCTCCTCCTCAACTAGTACTCCTCCAAGGTGCTGCTATTTATGCTGTTGCTTGGGGAAGCGTAACCAAAAAAGAAGAAGGCTGCTTAGCGCTTCGCGTGCTGATTGCATTAGTAGACATTTCTGGATGGAAGGATGTCGGAGGACGGGCGCGAAACAGCTGTCTTTTTTTTTTTTTCTGATTGCGTGGGTTTCACCCATTCCCTTTTTTATTTACACACACACACACACACACACACACACACACACACATATATATATATATATATATATATATATATATATATATAATATATAGTTACTCGAGTTTGTGTCTTTAGATGGATTTGTCTCTCTTTATTTTAAGGGTGCTTTTTAAATGTACTTTTTGGCGTTTAAGTTTTATGTCCTGTCCAGTTTTCATTAATTTTTACGTTATTGTACGGGTTTGTTATTTTGTATTATTTTTACCCCTTTTATTATTTAATAATATGTCGCTTAGTTACGCACATACATATATATATATATATATATATATATATATATATATATATATATATATATATATATCTATATATATATATATATACGCCTGCATCTTAAAAAATCATCAGATTAGGAGCACTATGTTAATATAACTAGGACTGACCTAACAGGATCAATTTGAATACTGATTTAACATCAAGCTAATTAGCTTCATGATGCTGGACTAAATTGTGACAACTACGTAAGGGTTCAATGACATTCTTAGTCTAGATTCTGTTGTTGTCATTTTCTTATCAAAGTGCCAGGGAACTTGGAAATAAAACCGTCTATCTCGTTGGCGGAGGAAGACTCAAGGAGGTGGGGTATGGGAGTATAGGCCGTAGAAATAACCTCAGGCTGCGACGGAGAGAGATCCTATGGTCACAGAATTGGCAGCCCTGAGTCTGTGTCTTTTCTCAGGCCATAGAACAACAGCCGTTAACACCAGACACCGCCCGTAGAAGGATAGCGCTGTCAGTGCGCCTCATTTAGTGGGCTACGAGCCTAACTAAATGGGTGGTTGTAGCGTTCATTTGGCCTCAAGCAGCATCCAGTTTTGAGTGTTTTATTTTACCTCCATTCCCGTTTTCTTTCATTCTTGCTGGCCAACTCCTTTGTGGGGTATCCTCCCAGTTCCATCATCATCGCCTTTATTTTCTGGATCTCCTTATCGTGCTGTCCAACCACTCCAACTCTCCCCTTTTCACTGTTTTAAGCGCTGAATGGCCGAAAGTGCCCCCAGTGCTTTTTGACAGCTTAAATTACGTAAATCAGTCAGTTCCTGGGACAGTATACACTTTAATGTACTGCTGTTCGTTTCGTAAAGAAGACTTACTTTGATGGGTTGGATAAGGAGCATGTCAGAGATCGGATGAAGTTTGGAAACACCAGTAAAAACGATCAATAGAAAGACAAATAGACAGTTGCTGTACACGCAATAGACGAAGGGAGATTATAAACAAAACATTAAAGGTAGACAAGACGGAAAATGGATAACTGAAATCGACCAGAAATGGGCAAAACATTCTTTGCCTTTCGAAGAATGATTTCTGTAACATGGGGCATCGGGTACAGCTTATTTCGTACTGTAACAACTAAATTGTTGGGCTTGTTTCAGTGTTACTTAAAGATTTATTTATTAACGTTGCAAGAATTAAATTAGTGTGCTTCTATGGTTTTTTATCATAAATCTTTTAGCTGACGATAAAGAGCTGGACAATTTTGACGAACAGTGATCTTATGTACACGATTATGATAATATCTTCTAGTTCATGTATCAGTGATTCCTCCCAGCCCTCTCTCTCTCTCTCTCTCTCTCTCTCTCTCTCTCTCGCTCTCTCTCTCATTAATATCTTGTAATTACGAGCGTGTCTGTGGTCGCCGGTAATTAGCAATCTTCCAGCGAGATCTCGGGACACCGTCTCCCGACATCTGTCGACCAATTACGAGGTTCGTCGTTAAAACGAAAATGAAAGTGAAGAAGAAGAAGAAGAAGATGATGATGAAGAAGAAGAAGAAGAAGAAACTCGCCATTAAGATAATTATGACGCATATCTTCTGTTCCTTAATGCATTCTTTACAAACTCGATCAATCAGTGGGGCGATAACGAATCGCAGTTAGTATTTGGGTCAATGGTTTGTTATTGCGTTCGGTTAACTGACATTTGGAATTATTGTAATTCGATCAATCACGGTAATGATATTAGTCTTGATTAGTTTTGTCAAGAGGTAGTCTATGTGACGTCCCGTCACATGTTTGCAATAACGCTTGGGTACAAAAGCACATTCTTCTTCTTCTTCTTCTTCTTCTTCTTCTTCTTCTTATTATTATTATTATTATTATTATTATTATTATTATTATTATTATTATTATATATCCGGAGACTACAACGGGGTCGTGGATGGTGATCTCCGCTATAAAATCTCCTGATATATATTAAAATACAACCAGGATAAAGCGCCTCAGTGGCGTGGTTGGTATGGTGTTGGCGTCCCACCTAGGTGGTCGCGAGTTCGATTCTCGGCCATTCCATTGAGGAGTGAGAGATGTGTATTTCTGGTGATAGAAGTTCACTCTCGACGTGGTTCGGAAGTTACATAAAGCCGTTGGTCCCGTTGCTGAATAACCACTGTTCCATGCAACGTAAAAAACATCATACAAACAAACAAACGACCAGGATTAATTATTATATATATATTATATTATATTAGTTAGTAGTAGTAGTATAGTATGTAGTAGTAGTAGTAGTAGTAGTAGTAGTAGTAGATGCAGTAGATGGACCCTATTCATGTGGAACAAGCCCAACACAGGGGAGGGGCCATTGACTTGGAATTCAAGCTTTCAAAGAATATGTTGCTCATTAGTATGAGAAGGTAAAAAAAAAAAACAGACACACACACACACACACTTTCCATCCATAAAACGACCTCCACCTGTCGTTAGTATTTAAAGTATTTAATCAACAGAAAGTGTGGCTATTCAAGACGTAACGTTTCCCATTTTTATGAGAGTTTGGGTAATAATGTGTCCGTGTCTGTCTTTCTCTTTATTCATATGCCTAAGTTTAATGAAAATGCAGTAGGAGTGACTATGTATATACGCCGGTGTTTACATATTTTGCCAGAATATGTGTATGTATATACCTATATATTAATTTACTTATGCATACTTATAAAATCACAGTAAATGCACGTGACTCAAGTATATGGGTGAATATCACGGGAAAATGACACAGTTCAGTATCAAGCTCTTTCACGTGTTTATTTACGCATCTTCGGGACAAAAAAAAAAAAAAAAAAAAAAAGTGTGTCTGTGCATGTATGTATGTTCCTTTTCCTTGATTTATGCAAAATTACTAATAACTAAAGTTACAAACCACTTGTTATGATCCCTTTAAAAACTGTTAACCCTGATTTTATTTTTTTTCATTTTTATGAACTTTGACGCGTCGTAAAATCTTCGGGTCCTTATGTGGAATTTATCTCCTTAATTTCTAAGATTATTCTGCTTCTTTCTGTCTATCTCATTCTTCCCATTTCCGGAAGTTTATTTTTTTAAGCCCCCTTTCCTTGTCGCTTATCTCTTTCCCTCCAGGAGACGAATTACCGCCTATCATTTCCCGCAATTTAGGGCGTTCTGTCGCCTCTCTCATTTTCTAAGCACACGGAGTAGAGTTTCTCCTGCTCCAAGGACCCGAGATTCCCGGGGCACGTCTTCCTGAACCTTGAATGCTAAAATTATACGACACTTCTCGAATACTTCGCTTTTCCGCTTCCCACTCGAGAGTTTTCTCTTCATTATTGTTTTTCTTTCCAGTTTTCTGTGAAAGAAAAAAAAAAAAAACTATTGAGGTGGCTTTGTCTGTCCGCCCTCGTATCTTAACAACTACTAAGGTTAGGGGACTGCAAATTGTTATGTTGATCATTCACCCTCCAAGCATCAAGCATACCAAATTGCAGCCCTCTAGCCTCAGTCGTTTTTATTCTATCTTATTTAAGGTTCAAGTCAGCCTTGACCGAGCGTCTGGGAACGCCATAGGACAGGCCACAACCGGGCCGTGGCTGAGAGTTTCATGGGACGCAGCTAGTACAGCATTATACGCTGTACAGAAAACTCGATTTCGGCCCTTTTTTTTTTTTTTTTACTTATTTTTAATGTATTGCATATTTTGCCACTGTTGAAGAGACTACTGTATTCGAGAATTTTACCCATAAGTTTTGAGAGGAAGGTTTAGCTCTAGCTACCTTTTATTTGAAAGGTTTTGGTAGTTGCTTATAATATACTAAAATTTCGTATTGTTCTTGAGAGAGCTCTGTAATAGTCACTTCCCTTTCTTAGTTTTGTGTGTGCTTGTCAAACTGAGTTTGATTTTTCGTTTTCGTTCGACCTCCTAGAAAAGATGGCAATAATTAGATTCCCGTTAAATTCAGTTCAGACTAACCTGAATTTGCCAGGCTATAGTGTTTGTTAAAAATACATTTTGTCTTTTGTTTGTTAAAAGTCAATTTTGTCTTTTGTTTGTTAAAAGTACATTTTGTCTCGTGTTTGTTAAAATTACATTTTGTCTCGTGTTTGTTAGAGCTACTATTTTGGTTCGTTGAAAATACAGTCTTTCTCGGGAATAACTATAAACAATGTGCTAGAACTCTCTCTCTCTCTCTCTCTCTCTCTCTCTCTCTCTCTCTCTCTCTCTCTCTCTCTCTCTCTCAGCTGGCCATGCTTCTAATTGTCGAAGATCAATTACTTAGCAGAATCTCCCTGAGGTGATATGCATGGCCGTAAAAAGCTAGCACGATTCTTAAAAACATAATTTCTATGGGCAGACACGAAGAGGGCGAACGCGTCCAATTAAGTTAACGGATGGCGATTAAGCGAATACTCTTAAATGGTCAGAAATGCAATCAGAATTTCCCTCGGGAACTGTGTTTTTTGCTTGAACGACTTCTAATTAAGTCTTGCTGGCTTGCTCGTTTGATTTGATTTTCCCAGTATTGATGACGTCGTCGCCAAGAACTTGGAGCAGCCTATGCATCTATACACATGCAAAGAGAACCGAAGACAGAATGCACAAGCAAAGTTCCCAAGCAAAGTTCCTTTCTTGCATTTTATTGTAAGAAGGGATCTCTTTTAATTGCTTTGAAATATTTTACTTACCTAGTACTTCCCGAACTTTCATATGGATGCATATCCTTTTGAATATCCAAGTATGATCGGATTTATAACAGATAAATGGATAACATTAACTTCATGGTGTATTAACCAGCTTCTGCCGACGGCATATTCTGCAGCAACTGCATAACTTTAGGAGGCACTTTCTCGTGTATTTTTCTGTCCCGGTGATTTAGCCTAGATTTGCAGCCATCAGCATGAAATTTATAGCCGCATGAATTTATTGCGAGGAAAAGTTAAAAATGGTGGAAGTCTTCAGAGTTCGGATTGACAGGGAAGGAGAAATTGAATCTTTCGCGATTAAATTTTCGAAGTAAATTTCTTGTGGGTTGAAGGAAGGGTTTATAAAGTCTCTCTCTCTCTCTCTCTCTCTGAAATTTATCGCGAGAAAAGGTTAAAAATGGTGGAAATCTTCTGAGTCCGGATTGAATGGGAACGAGAAATTGAACATTTTGCGATTAAATTTTCAAAGTGAACCTCTTATGGGTTGAAGGAAAGGTTTTGTAAAGTCTCTCTCTCTCTCTCTCTCTCTCTCTCTCTCTCTCTCTCTCTCTCTCTCTCTCTCTTAAATTTATCGGGAGAAAAGGTAAAAATGGTGGAAATCTTCTGAGTTTTTGGATTGAATGGGAACGAGAAATTGAACATTTTGCTATTAAATTTTCGAAATAAACCTCTTGTGGGTTGAAGGAAAGGTTTGTAAAGTGTCTCTCTCTCTCTCTCTCTCTCTCGCTCTCTCTCTCTCTCTCTCTCTCTCTCTCCTAAGAGATAAGAGGTGCAAGGGTGCAAACATGGGTTGAAGAAAAGGTATGTAAAGTTTCTCTCTCTCTCTCTCTCTCTCTCTCTCTCTCTCTCTCTCTCTCTCTCTCAATAAGAGGTGCAAATATTCAAAACGATTATTTTAATCTGTTGAAAGCCGAAGTCGGTCGAGGAGATCGAAAGAGCCTATAGTCATTTGAATAAACTAAGGCCCCTTTGAACCAAAGAGACGTTTTGCGGGAAAAAGCTTCTCTCTCCGTTCTGTAAAAGTTATTTATTTTTTTTTTTATGAAGCTTGAGGTTTGAGAGATTGCAGTTTGTGGGCTTCCCCTCTGTTCCAGATGGCTCCTCGAACGGTGTCGGTTTGCAGTCATTCTTTATTTTAACAGTACAGGCAACGTTTTAAAAATCTGGTTACATCATAGTGATTTTCAAAATATTTATCTTTTATTTTTCTTGCATGTTGGCTGGCAACATTGTAAAGTTGAAAGTTTTACTTTTAACATCACAGGCAACATTTTAAAAATCTTGTTACATCATAGTGATTTTCAAAATATCTTTTATTTTTCTTGCATGTTGGCTGGTAACATTGTAAAGTTGAAAGGTTTTACTTTTAACAGTACAGGCAACATTTTAGAAATCTGGTTACATAACGGTGATTTTCAAAAAAGCTAATCTTTTATTTTCTTGCATATTGGCTGGCAACATTTTATAGTCGAAAGTTTTCTTTTTAACATTACAGGCAACATTTTAAAATCTGGTTATATCATAGTGATTTTCAAAATATCTTATTTTTCTTGCATGTTGGTTGGCAACATTTTATATTTGAAAGTTTAAGTGTATTTCTTTTCACTTTTTGAGGGAAAGCATTTTACGAACTGAGATTCTCTTGTTGATAGCATTATGTGGAAAACTTTAACATTTTACATTTATCAAGAGCACATTGTGTTTCTGGTTATTATTTTACCAAGTTCCTCAAGCACAGTGACACTGCAGTTACACTTTGTATTGTAACATTTTTTCCACACTGAAAAATATCCAGCAAAGTGGTCGTAATATGCTAATTACCACCGGGCAACTAATGACTGTTCTCCATTACTTTCGCTCAAAATTCACTAACTGACACCTCTCCTTGACGACCAATACGTCAACTTTGTCTGCTTGAATGATGAAGCGTTTATTGATTGTGAATGTAGTTTGTCATTACTTATAACGTCAAAAAATTCCGATCTATCGAAAATAGCGAACGAGTGTACTGTTTTACAGATGGTCAGCGCGACGTAAAGAGATGGTATCAGCTGCGCATAACGGATGAGCAAGGAGTGTCTGTCGTCATGAGGGAAATTACCTATTTCTAATTAATTTCGTAATAGAGCAGCTAGTTCAGTTCATAAGGTTTAGATTTATAAGACAAGTTATCCAACGCAACAGCCTCTCCACTGAGTATATATATATATATATATATATATATATATATATATATATATATATATATATATATATATATATATATATGCATTAATCTACATAAGTCCTTTAATATCTAATTCGCTCATGTTAACTGAAGGGGAATTTTAGTTAAAATTATTATCAACTATAAATTCCCCTTCAGGTAACATATATGACAATATATTAATTCTGAGGTAGAGCGAATTAGATATCGAAGGACATTTGTAGCTTAACCCGTATATATGAATCACGGTGATGTGATCAGACTTTATATATATATATATATATATATATATATATATATATATATATATATATATATATATATATATATATATACGTACATTTGTACCTCTTGTACATGTACATGTATCTTCCTAACGCACTGTACGACATGGACCGTCAATAATATATTAGCTTCACTTTCAAGACAGGGATGTTGACTTGTGTGCGTGTGTACACCTCCGTGCCGGCGTGTTTACTTGTACTGTGTATACATGTGTCAGCGCATATGCTTTACTTCCAAAATTCTCCCTTTCTTGAAGGGAGGATCATTCTTGACTGCAGAATCCATTCCTTTGCAAGAGAGTTTTGTTACGTAATGAATCTAGTTTGTATAACCCGTCTATATCTTGCTTTTGGTTGATTTTCTAGTCAGTTATATTTTTGAATAAATCAGTTTATTTGTGTTGAAGAGACTCTTTCTTTACATTTATCCGTTTTCCTTTTAATTTCTTTGATTGCACGTATGTTTTTTCTTATCGGATGCAAATCTGCCAACGACAGAAAAAACGTCATTTTGATTGCAATTTCGCAGAGCAGCATATATCCGGAAGTATGGACTGACGATTAGGACTGCTGTGTGTGTGTGTGTGTGTGTGTGTTTGGTTGTTTGTGAACTTTATGCTTTCAGGCTCATTTCACTGAGGTTTGTCTTTTTATATTACATTATGCTTTTCATGTCGTTTATCAGGCTAGATGTTTGTCTGTTTGCGATCATCATTTCGCAAAATTTGATGTGTAATTACGGAAATCCCACTAAACTTGTGTATCGTGATTGGCGGTTGGTGATTATTTTGTGATAGCTAAGAGTGTACAGTAATTTTCGTAGAAAGTCGGTCTTTTTGCCAATAGAATTACAGACTTGTTTCAGAATTTATGTTCTGCGCTTCAGAAACCGCAACCATCAGCACCATTGCCATAGATTTTGATAAAAGCAAGTTTAATAATTGCAAATGTAAATGAGGTATAACTTTTGGAGGTTATGTCTCGCTCCAAGCTGGTAGATTTAATTTTTGTTTTTGTTTATGTATTTTTTTAATAATAAGTATTACTCTCGTTGCGATTAATTCCCTGTTAGTAAGACCTTTACCAAAACCTTCTAGTACTTTAAGTGAGCACTGTCAAATAAAACATCATCTTTTTATTGAATTGTCGTGGAAGTTTAGAAACTACTGTAAGATTTTACTTTTCTAAGGATTCAATTATCTGATCTCGAAAGCGTAACGATTTCAAGTGAAAAATGGAAAGACAAATTAAGCTATAAGGAAATCTTGTTAACTGAAGACTAGTTCTTAATATCAGCTCTTATTGCTTGGTTTTCCTTAGATATTTCTAAAGATTCTCTTTATTCTCCTTCTTTATGTAGTAAGGCTATTTTTTATGCGATTTTAGAGGCAGTTACTCAAATATTGACTGACCGAAAATTATATTGCAAGGCACGAGTTCCACCTAGATTCTGCTCCAATCTGGTGAAGACAAAGTGGCTACTGCTTTAAAACTATTAGAGATAAAGAGCTAAAGTAAGTCCCATTTAATGGCTAAAGAATGTGTCAACAATATCTGGAGAAAGAGTTGAGCACATTAGAGAGAGTTAATGTTTTTTTTTACTCGATAAGAGATTCACTAATGGTCGACTTTTTTTGGTTCAGAATTTTTCGTCAATATTTGACACACCATTCTGAAAAGTATCTCTTGTACGGCGTGCAACAGTTTGCTTTTGACATATGTACGTGTTGCTCTAATTGTAGTGGGAGGAACGAATCATGCTGTACTTCCTGCAACAGTCCTCATCTGACATTTATTGGTCCCTTCACTTTCTTGGAGAGGTCGCCCCAGCCTTCAGTTTCCCCAGTTTTCGGGAAAAAAAAAACCTTTTCATTCATTCGAATGCATTTACTTTCGCATTTTGCCCTCCGTAGGGGAGTAGCGCCGTCAGTGCACCTCTCCCGGTGCACTGTGGGCATTGCTGAAGGTCCTTTGCAGCGTCCCTTCTTTAGGCCCTTTAGCTGCAGCAGCCCCTTTCATTCCTTTTACTGTGCCTCCTTTCATATTACCTTTCTTCCATCTTGCTGTCCACCCTCTCCTAACAATTGTTTCGTATCGCAGCTGGTTTGAGGTTTTCCTCCTGTTACACCTTTCAAACCTTTTACTCTCAATTTCCTTTCCAGCGCTCAATGACCTAATAGGTCCCAGTGCTTGGCCTTTGGCCTAAACTCTGTATTTAGATTTCTCTTTGGAAATCCGTTAGTATTCTGTTCTCTAAATTTGTCATTCTGTAGCCATCTTTCATTTTTTCCTTTTCTTCTTTTTGAGAGCAAGAGCTACATAAAAGGAAGTAGGTCAACAGAGGTCGTTCACCTGCTGGTTCTCCGGAGGTCATATGGGGTCAGGTCAGGTCATTGACTCGTTATTCTACGCCATCCTGATTACGACCAATTCCCAGTCAGTTCACTATCAGGTACGTTATTGGGTCACTCACAGCAGCACTAGTAGAGGATTTAACAGGACATGTCTAAACCATCCCGTTGAGGTGAGAGTATTTACTCTCTCTCTCTCTCTCTCTTCTACAACCCAGTGACTGAGTATCTTATAATCAATTTTCAAGTTACTTTTCTGGCTAATTTTCATTGCTGTGCATTATGGAGACTCTCTCTCTCTCTCTCTCTCTCTCTCTCTCTCTCTCTCTCTCTCTCTTTGCATGTTTTTATATGCTTATTTATTCTCACTGGTTTAGGCAAACATTTGAACACTTACAAACATCAGTGCTTCGTAAACAAATGCTAAATACACATACACACAAACAGACAGAGAGAGAGAGAGAGAGAGAGAGAGAGAGAGAGAGAGAGAGAGAGAGGTGGGGAGGGGGGGGAGACGGGCTTGTTGGAAAGGGAAAGTTGTCCCTCAGATACAAACGAATTCTGAACCCTCGATATGAATGGAGAAGGGCCGGGAAGGAGAGGAGGGGGTTGGGTGACGGGGGGAGGGGGGAGAGAAAGGAAAAGAAAGGGAATTTCTATTATATTATTTTTTTCTTCCCTTAATCTCGTCTTTCACACGCTTTCCATCCACGCCATTTCCCGCCCCCCCCCCCTCCCCCGTATTGGCCTTCGGGCGACAGCGCCTTCCTCCTTAGAACTGGAATCGATCCGCCCGGGAAACCCACACACACACACCACCCCACACACATATATTCATTGGTATACACTCAGAGATACATACATACATATATGTGTGTGTATACATGGTTTGTATAGATTTACTTTGGTTTGATTTTATAGTCATGTGTATCTCTCTCTCTCTCTCTCTCTCTCTCTCTCTCTCTCTCTCTCTCGTCTCTCTCTCTCTCTATATATATAGATATATATATATATATATATATATATATATATATATATATATATATATTTATACGTATATATTATATATACATATATAATAGTAGAAAGAGGCAGTTTTAGTCTTGTGTGGAATTAAATTGTATAGGAAGTAAGTATGCTAACGTTAATGAAACCTACAACATCTGTCATACTCCTTAGTTAAAGTTCCGTATTCTTAATGTGTTTACGTGTGTGTGTGTGTGTGTGAGAGAGAGAGAGAGAGAGAGAGAGAGAGAGAGAGAGAGAGCGAGAGAGAGAGAGAGAGTGAGAGAGAGAGAGAGAGAGAGAGAGAGAGAGAGAGAGAGAGAGAAAATTGTCTGTTGTCTTGAGCTGATATATATCACATTACGTAAGCTTTAATATATATATATAATTATATATATATATATATATATATATATATATATATATATATATATATATATATATATATAAATTTTACGTACAAAAACACTTTTGTATGCATGTATTGTCACATAGAAAATGTAGATAAGGTATTAGAACTGCAAAAAAGGCAGGAAAACTTGATAATTGTCAAGAAATGTACAGCGCAGGAAAACACATCTATTAGACTTCAGTTTCGAACCATAACATACTGTTAGTGTGTTGGCTAATTTTCCGGAAAATCTCTCTCTCTCTCTCTCTCTCTCTCTCTCTCTCTCTCGTAGACCTGTACTAGCAGCCAGCTACCACTTTCACTTACCGCCTCGGTATAGGACGCTGACCCTACGGTTTAGTGCCGAAGAAACCCACACACACACACACACACACAATGTACACACTCACTGACTCAGTCACACACCACACACACACACACACACACACAGACGTGCACAACCCGTCGTGCAGTTTTTTCCTTGCTCTTTTGCTTTTTTTTTCTTTTTTGTAAAATTTCTATCTAATTTCATCCAGACTTGAACCAGACAACTTGCAACTGCAAGAAGTTAATCCAATCCAGTTGTCTCCCCTTAACTCAACAGAATGTTAGACGGTGTATTTGTGTAAGTGTGTGTTTATGCAGTATTTACACAGTTAAATAGTTTATTTTTATTGTAGATGATAGCAAAATAGATTGTGGCTGCAACTGCAAGAAGTTAATCCAATCCAGTTGTCTCCTCTTAAGTGAACAGAATGTTAGATGATGTATTAGTGTAAGTTTGTATTTGCGCAGTTAAATAGCTTATTTTCATTGTAGATTTTAGCAAAATAGATTGTGAAATTATTCAGTGTATTGTAGGTATAGAAGCTGTTTCCACAAGCATCTTCAAACATGTCCAAGCCTCTCCCACTCTTGCATCATTCAGCTCTGCCTTTCTTTCATTTTTCATATTCAACGAATCCTCAAAATACTCATTGCAACAAAAGCACCTCAGTGGCGTGGTCGGTATGGTGTTGGCGTGCCACCTCGGTGGCCGCGAGTTCGATTCTCGGTCATTCATTGAGGAGTAAGAGATGTGTATTTTCTGGTGATAGAAGTTCACTCTCGACGTGGTTCGGAAGTCACGTATAAAGCCGTTGGTCCCGTTGCTGAATAACCACTGTTTCCATGCAACGTAAAAACACCATACATACAAACAAACAAACAAACAAAACTCATTGCATCAACCCAAAGCTGCATTAGGACTGTATTCTCTTCAGATAGCGCCTCCCAGTTTCCACCTTCTATTCCTTGATCCATTCGCTCAAAATCCTTTCTCCGCATTTATTTGCTCCTGCAAGAACTTGCGTCTTACCCTTCAGTATCCCTGTACACAAACTTCTTTATGTCTTGCTGTTACACCTCCATAAACTTTAGTTTAAACTAAACTTCTCATTCCCCCCTCCCCCCGCCCCCCGCCCCCCCCTCGCCCCACTTTTCACTGTTTTTATGTTCCTTTTTAACTTCCATAACCCTAGTTCCTCATTGAACGAGTGGGTTGCGTATAGCCTCCTATCACTTCGGTAGCCCGAGCTCGCTCCCCGCTGCTGCCAGTATGGAACTAGAGAAATTTATTTCTGGCGATTAGAAATTTATTTTCGATATAATGCGATTCGGATCCCAAAACAAGCTGTAGGTCCCGTTGCTAAGTCACCAATTGGTTCCTAGCCACGTAGGAAATCAATCTAATCCTTCTGGCTAGCCCTAGGAGAAGAGCTGTTAATCAGCTCAGTGGTCTGGTTAAACTAAGATATATTTTTAACTTCCATAATCCTACGAACACTCACTGCTGATGTTTGACCTCATTCATGAATTATGCACGTCTTCAGGTACTCCTTCTGACACAACAGGTAGTTCAGCTCAGTCTACCAGTCCCAGTTTCTGACTTGAGTATGTTGACATCTTCGCAAATTATAATAGTGGTCACCTCCCTTTGTTCTTCACATATCATAACCCTGGCTACCTTTTGTTTGAACCTTTTTTTTTTTTCACTATTTCTTTTTTCACGTCATGCGCATATTTTATGATCTCACTCTTATTTGGTTAGTTTTCCACGAGTTCGTAAATATCTTTTAAAGGACAAATTTTTAAATTTTGTTGTTATTATTGAAGTTCTTAAGTATGAGTGTTGTATGGTACATAACCTTGTCGAATATAGAACAAAATATTTAGAATTGATTTTCTGGTTTGATTGTTTCGTGTTTCGACAGCCACTGCCGGCGCTCTCGCGATTTCACACCCCCACCCCCTCCCTTTTCTGCCCACAACTCCCCTTCCTCTTCCCCTCCCCCTCTATCGTCCACTTGTTCCATGATCTCGATCGAAATGCCCCTGAATTCTACCCATTAGGAGGGGCAGGGTAGTTCTACCATGGCACCATCACCTTGGCATTTTGCCCAGGCCCCTCCGTAGGTCCCTTTTTTTTTTTTTTTTTTTTTTGTCCATACCTGCTTCTTATGCTACCTCCTTTCGACACCATTGATTTTTGGCACCCAAGGAATTTTAACAGGGTTGACCTACAGAGAAGACGAACGGATTTTGTTGGAATTTTGTTGAAATCCTTCGCTGGGATGAATACTTTTTTTTTTTTTTTTTTTTTTTATGTGAACGAAGGTTTGACGAGTCTTCGCCCGTGTATGATGATAAAATGCGTGGATATATTTTATTAGGATTTATTCTGTTCTTCGTGAAATGTTTCGTGCTGTATTTTGATTTGAGAGACATCCACTATTACGAGCGTCTTAAGTTGAAATATTATTCAGTTAGGGATTTACCTTCACGATGCAAATATCGGTGGCCAAGGTTAATCGTCACAAAGTACGCTTTCTACCTGGGTTAAATCTACACACATTATACGTAATTTGATGGGTGTGGTCTTATGAAAATGGGCATTGTTTGATGGGCGCGATCTTATGAAAATGGGCAGAGTTTGATGGGTACGGTCTTATGAAAATGGGCATAGTTTGTTGGGTGCGGTCTTATGAAAATGGACATAGTTTGATGGGTACGGTCTTATGAAAATGGGCATAGTTTGAAGGGTATGGTCTTATGAAAATTGGCATAGTT